>NC_069797.1:63645275-63948306 GCF_027406575.1 Nycticebus coucang
TCAGAATTTTCTCCTTCATATTAACTTTAGTGAAATTGAAGTGTCTGGGGGATGTTTTATTTGAGTTGAGTCATGCTGGAGTTCTGAAACTGTCAGCTATCTGAATTTCAGAATCTCTTGGCATGTCTGGAAAGTTCTCCTTCATAATCTCATGGAGAAGAGACTCTGTGCCTTGCGAAGCCACTTCGTCGCTTTCAGGGATCCCTATAAGATGAATATTAGTTTTCTCTGAATTATCCCAGAGCTGTCTGAGAGAGTGATCTGTTTTTGCCCTCCATTTCTCTTCCTCTTTGAGAGTTTGGGAGTGTTCAAAAGCTTTGTCTTCAGTGTCAGAAATCCTTTCTTGTGCTTGCTCCATTCTGTTACTGAGGGATTCTACTGTGTTTCTCAGATCTTTGAGGGCTGCGACTTCTTGTCTCGATGTGTCAAAATCTTTGGTCATTTGGTCTTTGAATTCGTTGAAGTCTTGAGATATCTTTTGGGTTACTGCTTGGAATTCTAATTTGATCTTATTTGCTATCCAGATTCTGAATTCAATTTCTGACATCTCAGCTATTTGTGCTGTGTCTGCCCCAATGATCCTTGGGGGAGTTGGATCTACTCTAATTATTCATATTGCCAGAGTTTATCTGTTGATTTCGCCTCATGATTGTTTTTCATTGTTGCCTCTGGCGGTCCTCAGAGTTAGGGAGGTGTCTCCAGGATTAGACCCCAGCAGGATCACTCTATTGTTGCTGGGTCTTTGTAGGGAGTGACCCTGTGTAGTTCCTCTGGGGCTGCCCCAGCTGGGGAGTTCTGGTTGTGGAAGCAGCTCCGGAGTGTGACACACCCAGATCCAGCAACAGGGCTGGGAGGTGGTGTGCACGGTTCTGGGAGTGCCTGGCACCCAGTGACTTTGGCACAGAGAGCCCAAGGCTCCAGCTGTCTCTGGCCAGGAGAAGGGCTCTGTGCAGAGGCAGCGAGGGCTCCAGAGGGCACACAGCTACCAGCATCCCTGGCCAGACGAGTAAGCCAGTGTGGAGGCAGGGAGGGTACAGGAGGGAGGACACAGGGTTGCGTGGCTCCCTCAGTTCTTGGTCAGGGCATGCAGAGGCACAGTGGGTGCAGGTCATGGGTCCAGGGTCACGGCGCAGCTCTTATGGAGATCTGGGCGGCACCAAGCCCAGGAATTTGAGGTTGCTATAGCTGTGACACCAGGGCAGCAGCCCGAGGCTCCAGTGTGCCAAAACCAGTCTCACTCTGCCCCTAAGGGTTAAGGCTGTAAGGCAGCTCAGTCCCTGCCTTTAAGCTGCTCAGTCACTAGGTTACTAGCTCCTTCCCAATCCTTGCTCTGCGACCCTGAGGGCGGAGCTTGCCAGGGCAGTTCTCTCACAATGGCTCCCTGCAGCCCACAGCCAAACACTGTTAGCTCCATCAGGCTCAGCGGCTCAGTCTGGGGCCCTAGACAATGCCCAAAGTTCTCCACACTCCTGCTCAAGCTCTCACCAAGGCATTTCAACTGAGTGCCAAGTCCAAAAACACCAAAACAGTTCACAGTTAAGGCCTTTCCAGTTTGCAGTCTCACTGCTGCTTGTACTTATGGCTGCTAGCGGGATTAGGTCGATCGAACACACAGAACCACTTGCCAGTTTTCCACTGTTTTTGTCCTCCTCTTGGGGTCCAGAAGTCTCTTGCTGACCCCCTGTATCCTCAAAGGGATCATTATAGGCAGATCTCACCAACCAGAGATCCCTGGAGTCTTATCTCCCCAGACTCACCATGCCCAGTTGCAGGGAAGCTATTATTTGGCTGCCATCTTGCTCCACCTCCTCTGTTTTTTTACTTTATCCCAACCTAGAACCTTCTTCTCTGAGTCTTCCTCTGCCTCAGCGTCACACCTGCCTCAGAATGACTTACAGTGGACATAGCCACTCTCCCTCCTATCCTGATTTTTTTTTTTTACTAAGGTAATGGTACCTACTAAAACAAACCCTGAAACCTCAGTGGTCTGTTACTTTTCCCTTGTGTGGTTGGGAAGAGGTCTACTCTGTGCAGTCTTGTAGGGACCCTGGCTAGTATGGAGGCTCTGCCATCTTTAACACACTGCTTCCGGAGGTACCTGTTTACTGTCATCAGCTGGCAGATAGGGGAAGATAAAATAGATGAGCAGAAGATTCTTCTGTGTCAGCTCTGAAGTAATATCATTTCTGGCCACATTTCATTAACCAGAACTCAGTCACATGACTTCAATTAAATGCAAGGTCCTAGGAAGGAAATTACTTCCTAACAGCCCTTGATTGTGGAAGGGGAGCACAATCTTTTGTAGGCAGCTAGACATCTGCCCACACAATTCTAATCTTAACAGGTCTCCATAAATAATTCTGCATATTCACATCTATAATATAAAGACATTCCACAGCAGCACATATTATTTCTGCCCAAATTATAGGAGAGAAAAGATGGGCTTTAGATTACAAGCAGTTCCTTGCCTGCCAGTTGACCGTAACAGCACCACTTTGTCATGTCTGAATATCACACAGAATATCAAAGCACCTAAGGGTTATTCCTCTTAAACACTAAAGTGTTATATGTCAAGTTTGTCTTCACAAGAGTTAATGGAATCTGTGTGACTACACATAAATTTAGTTACTATGACTAGAAGGATGAGAAAACATGCATGCCAGAAATATTCAAGTTTAGTCGTTAGCATGTTTTAATACTACAAATAGAAACTTTAAGACTAGTCATCTCCCTAGGATGCCAAGTGAAATATCTATTAAAAAAACAAACATAGTGCCATTGTATATTTATTGTAAAACTGTTATCTAAGCAACTGTTAAATGGCAGTGATTCTTGCTTTAGAAAAGGATTTCTCTAAAAGACTCCATAGCCCTTGAGGTATAGAAAGGAGGATCATCAAGTGACAGTAACTCCTCACCACCTTGTAACCCGTAATTATCTAAGGGTGAGTATCATTTGCCTACAGTAATTCACATGAAAGGGCCACTGATTCCTGCAAATGCAAATTAAAGTAGGATCTGCTCTCTACTATTCTGGGTATCATATGCTTTGTGAAAGCCTATGTATTCAAGGGAGAAGAGGAGGGAGCGGGAGGGATGCTCAACTCTGACCTGTGATTGATTCTCTCCTAGAATATCTAAAATCAAATAGACCTTGAATGTAAGACTTACTACCCTCCTTCTGGTTTTTTGGTTTTGTTTTGTTTTGTTTTTTCAAGACTATGGACAAAAGTTTATTGGGCCTTTTCATTTACAAAATGAAGTAAAAGAAACACATTCTCTTTGACCAATGTTTTACACAGCTGTAGTAAAATATTTGACTTTAGGGATTACATTTCTGAAAAGCTGGGATAAGTAATCAAGTTTTAATTTTATTCCTTGAATTATCCAGTTGACTCTTCCCTTACAATAGTAACAAGCTCTAATTAGTTATTTAAGTTTCTTCAAGGCCAAGGTTTTTTTTCGTTTGTTTGTTGGTTTTTTATTTTTATTTTTAAAAGGCATACAAATTTATTAAAGTATGGGAGCAGAAATCACTGAGTGATTACCCCAACTCCCCCAATGGGGTATAAAAGCTCATATAACCTTTTCCACAGGGAAAGGAGGAGATGGGTAATGTAGAAAGGCCAAGTTTTATCATTGCTGATGTCTTTAGAACTGAATCACTGCTATTTCAGTCAATAATCCACTAATTCCACTTCAAAAATGAGTTTTGTTGGCTGGGTGCTTACGCTGGCCCAGTGCACTGGGGGTGACGGGTTCGAACTTGGCCAGGGCCTGCTAAACAAAACAAAACAAATGAGTTTGCATTTGGTGGAATTCTGTTGAAGAAGTCAAGATGAATTTGATAAAGAGTGCCTCTTTGGGTGGCGCCTGTGGCTCAAGGAGTAGGGCACCAGTCCCATATGCCGGAGGTGGTAGGTTCAAACCCAGCCCCGGCCAAAAACCACACACACACCAAAAAAAAGAGTGCCTCTTTCCTACCCCAAACAACTTTAGGCTGGCATAGGCTGTTCTTCCTTTCCACAAGCCCATTCTGGTTCAGTCTCCAACCTTAAAACTTAAAGGCTTGGTGTTTTTCTACTTCTGTGAACTTATATGAATATTAGTATCAAAAACGGTTCCATCCTGTAGTGTTCCCATATACCAGCAGTGAACGACATCTCCCTTTTTGGAAAAAGTTGGTTTTATCTCCCTTTTTAGAATAGATTTTGTACATTTCGGTGGACCTTCATCCATAGTCTCTTCAGACTTGGTTTCTTTGGGTTTATCTTCAACAAGCTTCATATTTTTCACTTGTTTGGACACTTAACACTTTCAGTACCCTTGAAATGCTTAGTTTCAAAAATATTCTTATAGGCTGTAACCAAATGGTCCTTATTAGCAGTCTTGTCCACATTTTTAACGTTTCCTAATAATTAATGTTCTTCAAGAACCTGAACTGTGGTCCTACAGGGACTTGATAATGGTCTTCTAGAGCAGCTGCTCCTTGGTCCACACCCACTGAGGAACGGCTGCTGCTATCTTTGCCCTGCTGCCGCCACTTTCTATCCTCCTTCTAAAGATCTCTGGTCTCTATGGGAAATTTATATTCTTCCCATTAGCTTATCTTATATCTTAGAGACCATTTAACTCTGACCTTTTCCCTCTGCACCCCCCCCCACCACACACACACACACACACATCTGAAGTCATTCTTCCAAGTTTTTCTGCATTAACTAACACTGAATAGTCTTCATACCCTGGTAGTTTTCCTGTGATCTGGGGATTTCTCTTTTGGCTGCAGAAAGGTAGGGTATGGAGAGGTAAGGATCAGGATTCAGGATAGGGGGTCACAATTCACCCTGCTGCACACATTAAAGTTCTATCTAAGAAAACAGCCATCTTCCTGAATATTTAAAGTCATTTAGGGTTACTATAACTCAGTTAGTGTAACACTGTGCTAGTTACTCTTGTGGATACAAAAGAAATTTAAAATATACTTCACTTAATATGTCCCACTTAATTCTTAACACAGTCCTTAGCGGTAGATAATACTGTCCCTATCTTACAGAGAAGTTAAATAGCTTGTCCTAACTTATAAAGCTTGAAAGTGGCAAAACTGTGATTTGAAGATAGATACGTTCGACTCAGGGGTGATGAGGCAGCACTATGAAGACAGGCAGGGAAATTTTCATGGCAACATTGAATCACACGGTAACCTAATCATATAATCTTTGTGGAAAAAATTCTTCTGTTTACTCCCCTTACCCCCTTGCCATCGTCTTTATAGTTACATCTGAACATCTGAACCCATAATAAAGTTGATTTTTTATTACCATCATCTTAACTTACAGAGGGAAAGCATGGCTGTGTCCACTCATGCCTAAAATTATGTCATACTAGAGCTAGCTCTACCTTATTTCTTATCTACTAGCTCCCAAAATGCCATCAAAATATGTCAAAATCAATGGTTTCTGATTTAAAGTACATTAAGAATTCAGGGTTTGGGGCGGCGCCTGTGGCTCAGTGAGTAGGGCGCCGGCCCCATATGCTGAGGGTGGTGGGTTCAAACACGGCCCCAGCCAAACTGCAACCAAAAAATAGCTGGGCATTGTGGCGGGTGCCTGTAGTCTCAGCTACTCGGGAGGCTGAGGCAAGAGAATCGCATAAGCCCAAGAGTTAGAGGTTGCTGTGAGCCGTGTGACGCCACAGCACTCTACCCGAGGGCAGTACAGTGAAACTCTGTCTCTACAAAAAAAAAAAAAAAATTCAGGGTTTGTACTACACAAATGAATATATTCTTCTCCATAGTGGTGGATTCCTTCACTCAGAACAAAAGCCTGGTTGCTAATCTTGTCAGTGTGGGTAATAGAACTAAGTTTGAAAAGGACTTGGGTTCTAATCCCAACTCTTTTTACTTCCTAGCCATGTGAGTTAGAATCTGTCTTTCAGTATTGCTGAGTCTAGTTCAATTGTCCGTCATAACACTTGGAGTAATATTTATTGCTGTGCCTACGGTATAGTGTTTTTGTGAGAATCTAAAAATTATTGAAGTATTTTGAAAATCATAAAATAGTATGCATTTTTAAGACATTACTACTTATTCATTCATTCTGCAGATAACATACTCCCATTCATTCATTCTGCAGATACATATTCCCATAACTTAGGCATGCATATGTGGAAAAGCCTGGCTTCTATTCTCAATAGAGCAGCGGTTCTCAACCTGTGGATCGCAATCCACAGGAAGTGTATTAAAGGGCCACAGCATTAGGAAGGTTGAGAAACACTGCAATAGAGTCTAGTGAGAAGACTAACATGAAAACAGAGTGTCCCACTGTGGGTGTTGTAATGGAGATGTACGCCAGGTACTTCAGTTACCTAAGGAAAGAAGCCCTGAGTCTATCGGGCACCAGGAAAACTTCACAAAGGAGATGGTATGAACTGAGATTCAAAGAATGAGAAATAGTTTTCCTGATGAACTCAACAGGAAAGAGAACTCCAGAAAGAGGGAAAGCATGTTTGAAACCCTACAAATAATTTTTTCCACCTGGAATTAAAAGTATAAGGTGAGGAGATAAAGACAAATAGACAAGGGAAAAATTCTAGAAAGCCTTGAATACCATGCTAAAGAGTTTAAATTATGTATAAGAAGAAATCATAAAGCCTAAAGAATATTGAGCAGAATTTTGTTTAGGTTTCTATAATATAGATTTTGGGATGGGCTAGGGAATAAGCAGTGGAGAATAGAATGGAGAGAATGAGACTCTTACAGTTATTCAGGTGAGAAAGTACAGAGAGGAGAAAAAACTACTAGGTTGTATGCCTGAGGGGCTGGCAATATTTTAAAAATAAAGAAGTCTCAGGCGGCACCTGTGGTTCAAAGGAGTAGGGCACCGGCCCCATATACCAGAGGTGGCAGGTTCAAACCCGGCCCTGGCCAAAAAAATAATAATAAAATAAAGAAGTCTCAAGGAGGTTTTCAAGGAAAGCACCAACTTCCTATGATAGTGATAGAGGTAGAGAGATCCAGGAGGCAGAGAAGCAAAACTAAATCTCAGTGCTGAAGATGGTACAGTGAGAGCCAGTATATAATGCAAGCCGCTTCTCTTTGTGTCCTTCACACCACAAGCTGTGAATCCAATGGACTGATAAGAACCATTCTTTTTTCTTTTATTTTTGGGTAAGTCTGCATTTCTTTATTTTGAATCAGAGGATTTTCTTCTTTTATAGCCTGTGTATAAATATAAACATTATAGGAGCTACCAGAACCATTCTTTAATGAATAATGTAGCATGAGTATATTGAAAAAGGAATGAATACAGGTCAAGGTTGACACCTCTTATCACCTCATCTTATCCTTGACCTGCATTGCTTGCAGTTTCTCCTCAACTGTTTTGTTGCCTGATCAACAAAAAAAAGCAAGTCCTATCATCCGTAGCTAGCTGAAACGAAGACTAGAAAAATGTAAACATTTTACCAGGATTTCTTAGTTACGATAGTAAAATTAAAACACTAGGGCAAAGTCAATTCTGTGTGTAACTGAAAGTTCATTTCCTCGTCAGTCACAAGCTTTTTACCTTAAATGTTAATAGGCATGGATTCTCGGGATGGTGCCTGTGGCTCCGTGAGTAGGGCGCCGGCCCCATATGCCGAGGGTGGCGGGTTCAGACCCTGCCCCGGCCAAACTGCAACAGAAAAATAGCCGGGCGTTGTGGCGCACGCCTGTAGTCCCAGCTGCTTGGGAGGCTGAGGCAAGAGAATCGCGTAAGCCCAGGAGTTAGAGGTTGCTGTGAGCCGTGTGACGCCACGGCACTCTACCCGAGGGCGGTACAGTGAGACTCTGTCTCTGCAAAAAAAAAAAAAAAATAGGCATGGATTCTCTTGCAGCGGTCCTCAAACTGCAGCCCGCAGGCCACATGAGGTGGTGTGATTGTATTTGTTCCCATTTTGTTTTTTTACTTCAAAATAAGATATATGCAGGGTGCATAGGAATTTGTTCATAGTTTTTTTTTTTTTTTTTTTAACTATAGTCCGGCTCTCCAACTGTCTGAGGGAGGGTGAACTGGCCCCCTGTTTAAAAAGTTGCAGGGGGAGGCGCCTGTGGCTCAAGGAGTAGGGCACTGGTCCCATATGCCAGAGGTGGCGGGTTCAAACCCAGCCCCGGCCAAAAACCAAAAAAAAAAAGTTTGAGGACCTCTGGTAGGCCTGGACCACAGGCCTACATTTAGGAGTTCTAGTCACTATTGTACAACCATGGATGAATCATTTAAAGTCATAATTCTTACATCAGGGAGGCTACAATAATTTCACTGTTAGTAGCTAAATGGACTTTTGAGACCTTGAGAATTAGGGCAGTTAATAAAAGCTTATTATTATTGTGTAACTTCCCTATGCTTTATTATAATAGCCTCTCAACCAAACTGAGCTTCCATGGGATAAATAAAAGTTCAGGGGCAATTTTCAGATTTCCGCAGTTGTACAAAACAATGCTGGGCTCAGACCTTCAGATGATAGTGATGATTCCATGCAGGCTCACTTGTCTGAGACATTCTCCCAATTAAATAACTTCTTTTCTGTTACAGGTGAGGTTATTCAGTCAAGTAAGGTAACTTCATATTCCCTACAATTTAGAAATTCTGTGAAGCCAAAGGTTAGAATTTCTTTTTAAAATCTTGTTGGAATGAAATCTCTATGATATGATTCCTATGTAAAAATGGGAACTATCTATCCCACCCTCTATTCTCCAATTTCTTTACTAAAGCTTAAAAAAAAAAAAGAAATTAAAAGTGTTTGTTTCTCATACTTCCGTATGAGATGTCTTCAGATTAAACTTGGCTAAGTAGTTAGTATTCAAAATGAGAGAAGATCATTCAGTAGACATTGGATCTCCTTTGAGGAAAGCATCACCAGCAAAAATTCATTTACTACCTTTTCTTCTGCTTGATTACTTCATTAGACTTGAGACTGAGAACAGTTCCATGTCCCTCTTCTGTGATATTCTTAAGTGGAAAAAGTAGAAGAGTTGTGTTACCAGTGGCATGAAGAAGCTAGGAGTAGCTACAACCTGATGGAGTAGTGACACAGTTCTAAATATCCTCAATTCTTAGAGGCTATGGTATCCTTTCCTTAATGTCAGACCTTTTCTTCTAAAAAATTTTATTGAGCATTTTTACATGCAAGAGGCTGTGTTAGATATCATGAAGAATGTAAGTAATTCAAGTTTCTTTTCATAAATAGAAATATATATATAACCTTATACATATATGAAACATATACTTACACAGACTATATCCATACATATATACACATACACACTCTTAAAGAAGTATATCATTAGTATGCTGAGCTGGAAGAAACAAAATTCCAATTCAAATGAATTAAACAAAAAAGAAAAGTAGGGCCAGGTGTGGTGATTCATGCCTATAATCTTAGCACTCTGACAGGCCTATGTGAGTAGAGCCCTTGAGCTCAGGAGTTGAAGACAGCCTGAGCAAAGCAAGACCTCTGTCTGTAATAAAAATAGAAAAATTTGCTGGGCATTGTGGTGAGCACCTTGTGGTGAGTCCTGTGGGACTCAGCTACTTAGAAAGCTGAGGCAATAGGGTTGCTTAAGCCTAGGAGTTTGACGTTATTGTGAACTAGGCTGAGGCCATGGCTATCTAGCCCAGGAGACCCAATCCCAAAAGAGAAAAAAAGAAAGAAAGAAAAGAAAAGGAAATGTATTACTTTATATAGTAAGAAGGCCAAAATTACGGCAGCTAATAGGGTTCAATTATTTTAACCTGGCCCTCCTGTTGGCCAGTTGACCACATAATTTATAAAAGGGCCAAGGCCATTGTAGGCATCTTGGTCAGATAGAACACTGTCCAGAGGCAAAAAGAAAAATAGAGCTTTCTATTTCATTAACAGGCTGGGGATCTGTTAGCATGGAAATACAGGGAATGGATGCCATAGACTAGAGAGCATGTGACTGTATAAATATAGTACTAGAGGAATACACAATCTATACTAGTAGCACCAAAAAAAAAAAAGTACTCCATTCTCCTCAGCTGTAAGGAATGGATAGAAGCTTGGTAGAGTTTTGAGGAAGAAGTTGTTAAGGCAGTCTGGACATGTTGAGTTTGAAGTACTTACTTTGAGACCTTAAATGGGGAAATCAATAGACAGTTGGATATACTTGTATACTGGTCTAAGGCTGAGAAGAGAAGTCTGGATGGAGAAAAAAGATACAGGTTGTAGGTGGTGGTAAAGCCTTTGAGGATAGATGAGCTAATCCAGAAAGAGAACATACTAAGACTAAGAATGAGATCCTGAGGAATATTGACATTTAAGCATGGGTGAAATAAGAGTTGCTGGCAGAGACAGAAAATGAAGATCTTTTTGTGTCATCCGTGTGTGGAATGGGTGTAAGCCAACCTGATAAAACATTTTGTTATATTCATCTATATAATTTGGGTAAGGACTGTGTAAGAACTTTTTTTTTTTTCTTTTTTGCAGTTTTGGCTGGAGGCTAGGCTTGAACCTGCCATCCTGGGTATATGGGGCTGGCGCCCTACTCCTTGAACCACAGGCACCAACCAGAATGCTTTTTTCTGATGGGGGTCTAAGTCTACCACACAGGCTAGAGTGCAATGACATGATCATAGCTCATAGCAGCTTCCAACTCCTGGGCTTAAGCAACCCTCCCTCTTCAGCCTGCTAAGTAGCAAGGTGCATGCCACCATACCTGGCTTTTTTTTTTTTTTTTTCTTTTTAGAAATGGGGTTTCGGCTCAGCGCCTGTAGCACAGTGATTATAGTGCCAGCCACGTACACCAAGGGTGACAGGTTCAAACCTGGCCCCGGGCCAGCTAGAAAACAATGACAGCTGTAACAAAAAATAGCCGGGCATTGTGGCAGGCACCTGTAGTCCCAGCTACTTGGGAGGCTGAGGCAAGAGAATCACTTAAGTCCACGAGTTGGAGGTTGCTGTGACCTGTGATGCCATGACACTCTACCAAGGGCAACATAGTGAGACTCTCTCAAAAAAAAAAAAAAAAAGAAAAGAAATGGGGTTTCACTTTATTGCTGAAGCTGGTATCACACTATAAACTCCTGGCCTCAAGCAATCCTTCTGCCTTGGCCTTCCAAAGTACTGGGATCACAGACATGAATTATGGCTCCCAACCCTAGGAAACTTTTTTTTTTTTTTTGGTGAGACAAGAGTTTCATTTTTTCACCCTCTCTAGAGTGCTGTGGTGTCATAGCTCACAACAACCTCAAACTCTTGGGCTCAAGTGATCCTCTTGCCTCAGCCTCCCGAGTAGCTGGGACTACAGGCGCCCGCCATAACACCTGGTTATTTTTTAGAGACAG
Source organism: Nycticebus coucang (assembly GCF_027406575.1). Classification (NCBI taxonomy): domain Eukaryota; kingdom Metazoa; phylum Chordata; class Mammalia; order Primates; family Lorisidae; genus Nycticebus; species Nycticebus coucang. The sequence continues at coordinate 63,656,614 of NC_069797.1, forward strand.
GATGTCACTCTTGCTCAGGCTAGTCTCAAACTCCCGAGCTCAGGCAATCCACCCACCTCAGCCTTCCAGAGTGCTAGGATTACAGGCATGAGCCACCACACCCGGCCTAGGAAACTTTTATTATCCATTATTTATTTGTCCAATATCAGGTACTCCTCCCCAATAAACTGAAGGAGAGTTTGGTTTGAAGTATGGCTGGGTCTGAACAGTCCCCCACCCAAAGCAGAATTAGAGCATTAACATTTCTAAAATGAGTCTCTCTTTCTTTACAGGAGTGGTCACACATTACTTGCCTTCTGGTTTTCCCGCCAAGAGGGAAAACTAAACCGGCAGCAGACTATTGAACTGGGACATCACATCCTCAAAGCACACATTTTTAAGGTAATTAGGGAAGATGGAGCCTTTTTTCCTTATCTCTAACAGACTTTCCTTCACACTGTCTATAGGAAACTAGTGGTTTTTTCAGTGTAGTCCCTGCTTTCTGAAATTGTTTTGCTACAGAGTTGGTCCATCTCCTAAAATGTATATAGGCCTGTTCTTCCCTACGCTTTTAGAAAGAGAACTTCATTGGTCATCTCCCAATTTAACAGATTACTAAGCTTTCCAGGAAATGCATGTGTATAATCATTTAGGTAAGGAGTATAATATAATATATACATACACATGTGTGCTTCATATATGACCTATTATCTCCTGAGGATAGTCATGTTGTAGCATAAAAAAATCACTGAGGGCTTGGCGCCTGTAGCTCAAGTGGATAGGGTGCCATCCACATACACCAGAGCTGGCAGGTTCTAATCCAGTCCGGGCCTGCCAAACAACAATGACAACTACAACCAAAAAAAAAGAAAGAAAGAAATAGCCTGGTGTTGTGGTGTGCACCTGTAGTCCCAGCTACTTGGGAGGCTGAAGCAAGAGAATCAGAATCGCTTAAGCCTAGGAGTTGGAGGTTGCTATGAGCTGTGACACCATGGCACTCTACCCAGCGCGACAGCTTAAGGCTGTCTCAAAGATAAAAAGGGCAGCGCTTGTGGCTCAAAAGAGTAGGGCACCGGCCCCATATACCAGAGGTGGCGGGTTCAAACCTGGCCCTGGCCCAAAAAACTGCAAAAAAAAAATCACTGAGAGCAGTAACTCTTTCAATCGTTTATGATTGTTTTAATGAAAACTTTAACATTCCTAGTGCTGTGATTTTCAAATTATTTATCTGGAACCAACAATAACCTTCCTTGAAGCTACATCCCGTACTTTCTTCAAATATAATTTAATTTCAGTTTTTGTCCCATTAGTTTCAAAACTTTAAAGAACCCTATAACATCAGCTTCCCTCTCTCAACATTCGTTAAGGCTGAAGAGGAGGAGCAAAAGAAGGGCACATGATTAATCATGTATGTATTCATTTGTTTGTTTCAGCATTTACTGAGGCATTGACATTGTATTAGGTACCAAGAATACAAAAACAAAAAAGATAGGGTCCCTAATCTTAAGGAATTTATAGTCCAGACAGTAGTTTGGGGTTAATACACCAAATTAGAGGGGGAAGTTTGTTTCTGATTTTTCTAGCCTACAATTTGCTACTGTTTTTGATAGTTTCAGTCCCTACAGTCTCTTTAGCATTCTTTTCCTACTTCAGAATTCAGAAATACAGATATCTTAAACTGTTTTCTCTGAATCAGACTTCCCTCAAGGAATACTGTTAAAGATTAAACAATTCTCTTGAGATAGAAAGATGGCATTAAGGGCAACTCCAAGAGCCTAGCCCTAGGAAATTCTTCTCCACAGATAAGCACACACCCAGCCAAGCCTGTTCATCAGATGAATAGATGAAGATGTGTCAAACGATCTATGAACCAAGTGTATGGTGCCCCACGATCATACTAATGTACACAGCTATGGTTTAATACAAATAAAAAAAATAATAAATAATAAAAAATAAATAAATAAATAATATTTTTAGATCAAAAAAAAAAAAAAAGAAGTGAAACTCACAGTGACAAGTCCTTCATTTGAATCCTATCTGTCTTGTCTAACACATCACTGTAACCAGAAATGACCTTACTCAGAGTAGAGCTTAGATAACAGGCAGGGTATCTCATTCTAGTTTCGAGCAGGCTGAAAAGTACCTACTGCTCCCACAAATTATCAAAGTACTTAAGTACCTATCTTTTAACAGCACCATCTGCGTAGGATCAGATGCAAAGATGAACCCTTCGATGCCTGCCTTTGCTGCACCATAAAAATAAACACATTTACAGAGAAAGAACATGAGGCTTCATTTGACCATACAGGGAGACCTACATTTAAACTATGCACTGCTGTCATAGCACAGTTTTATCTTATGTTGATGCAGACAACGTGGTTGCCTGAGATAAGACTGGCTCCATATGTAAATCAGTCTATAAATACTCTGTTGTACGGACTGTGGTGATGACATGACTGCAGGCTGAAGAATGATAACTTGGACTCTGGTTTTTCTGATGCAGCAGTTTACAGGGTCCTTAGAATGCAGAGTGATAGATTTGTCTTCTCCCAGGCTCAGGCTGCTAGAATTCTTAGTTCTCATTAGTTTGAGGGTCATGAAAAGGCAAAGACAGACTTTATGGTTATAACTAGTTCCATTAAGAACTTCTGATTAGCAGTGATATATACTTTAATTTATATTTCTTTCCAGTTAATTTTAAATTTCCCTTGTTTTTGTTCATGAAAAGTTTCATATGATATCATTGATCACTTTTGAAATATATAAAGATTGAGGATCTGTAACTCTGGATGTTTGTCTAGGTATGGAGCCCTTTTCTTCTTGTTTTTAACAGCTTTCTTGAGTAGAATATATACCATAAAAGGGTAGATGTACATGTCAATGATTTTCAATGTATTTATAGAGGTATGAACTACCACGCCCCCAGTACTATTACTGACAGTTTAGCACTTGTCCCTTAGGCCGCATCAGAATGAGAACAAGTGGTTTGAGGAGAAATAAAGAAAAGTTTATTAATTTGCTAGTAAGTAAGGATGTTGACAGACTCCTGTCCTAAAGTACCAGCACCCTGCCTTTGAGCAGAAATACAGAGGGAGGGGAGGTTTTCAGTTTCAGGCTATTGCTTACAATTGATGGTTGTGATTCATTGGGGTCTTCTGCTAAGACAGTCTCCTGACCTCTGAGGACAATTCCCTTGTGCCATCTCTTGTGGTACAAAGAACAAAGGATACCCTCTGCACCCTCTAATCACTGGCCTGAAGCAAGGACTTTTTTTTTTTTTTTTTGAGACAGAGTCTCACTATGTTGCCCTCTGTAGAGTGCTTTGTTATCACAGCTCCCAGCAACCTCAAACTCCTGGGCTTAAGGGATTCTCTTGCCTCAGCCTCCCAAGTAGCTGGGACCACAGGTGCCTGCCACAGTGCCCAGCTTTTTTTTTTATTGTAGTTGCCATTGTTGTTTAACAGGCCCAGGCCAGGTTCAAACCCATCAGCCCCAGTGTTTCTGGCCGGTGCTCTAACCACTGAGCTATGAGCGCCAAGCCTTTACTCTTATTTCTATCAAATCTATTGATAGATTTGATTTTTTAGACATTTCATATGCATGGAATCACATAATATGTAGTTGTCTGTGTCTGGCCTTTTTTACTTGACATAATGTTTTAGCATATATCAGTATTTCATTCCTTTTTAAAAATACTAAATGATTCTCCATTTTGGGATATATCATATTTGTTTACTCACAGGGACATTTGAGGCAGTTTCACTTTTTGACTATTATGAATGATACTACTATAAATATTAACATACAGATTTTTCCTTTTTTAGTTTTTTTAATAAAATTAGCCTCTTTAAAGTGAAAACTCAGTGACATTTGGTACATTCACAGTGTTAGTGTATAGATTTGTATATGGACATATGTCTTCAGTTCTCTTGAGTTTATATACCTAGAACTAGAATTACAATAGAACCTCCGTTAAGTTTACCACCCAAGGGACCGTAACAAACCTGTCAACATATGGAGGTGGTCAACATACATAAGGAAGTAGGCCTGTTGTACTGATACATATGGGTGGTGTGTGTTTGGTCTACAAAAATTAGGTCCACTTAAAGAAGTAGTCAATGTAGTTAAGTCCGTCAACTATGGAGATTCTACTGTAATAGGTCACATAATAACCTTATGTGTAACATTTTGAAGAATTGCCAATCTATTTTCCAAAGTGGCTGTGCCATTTTACAATCACACCAGCAATTAAGAAGGTTCCATTTCTTCACACCTTCACCAATACTTGGTAGACATTGTCTTTTTTTATTTTATCGTTTTAGTGGATGTGAAGTGGTATCTCATTGTGATCCTGATTTGCATTTCCCTAAGGACCTATGTTGTTTGTCTTTTTTTATTTTATCGTTTTAGTGGATGTGAAGTGATATCTCATCGTGATCCTGATTTCCCTAAGGACCTATGTTGTTGAACGCTTAACAATTCTTTTATAATTATCTAATTGCCATTTAGATTTTCTGTTTCTTTTAAATCTAGGAAAAGAAAACATGTTTATGAATTGTGGCCAGAGATATTTCTACCTAGTTTGTAATGCAGGTGTTTTCATTGGATTGAGTCTAGGATTGGAAGGATTTTAATTTCCCAAATACCACCCTTTAAACTGTTTCTGTAACATTTCTTACCAGAACAGAACTATGTGGGCCATTATAAAAGTTTTGAGATACACAAAAATCAAGAAACCTCTAAAATATGCATGGATGGAAATAAATGAAGCCCTCCCAAGCTGTCAAATGTGTTTCTTGGAAGTGAAATAATGAACCATAACGCGGTCTGTCTCAAAACTTTTGTAGTGACCTACATGGTTGGAGGAAATATGTTATCATTCAAAAGGCATGGATTTAAATGCAAAAGCTTTCCCACTTAACTTATGTAGTCTCAGTTTCCTTATCTTTCAAAATTGTTATGAGGAGCATAGATATAAATATGCAAAAAGTGCATTACAAAACAACGTACTAGACACATATCTAACATGAGGTTTTATGATTAAAATTATTACTAATAATCTCTTTCCTAAAACTATGACCTAATAATGAGCATAAATTGCAGATGGTATTATAACCCTCATCACTTTCAGAGGTTACCTAGCATCCTCTACAGTGGTTGGCAAACTTTAAACATAAAAAGCCACTTAACTCTGCCATGGTAACTGAAAGCAGCCAGAAACATTACAGAAATGACTGAATATGGCTGTATTCTAATAAAACTTCATTTACAAAAACAGGTAGAAGGCTGGTTTGGCAGTAGTCCATAGTTTGCCAACTTCTCAATAAAAAAGTACTGTTCCCTTTGTCTACCAGTATCCTTTTACTATCACCGATATGGCCATGTGGAATACTTAGATAAGAAAGCTGGCAATAGGTTTGTAAATAACCTGCTTTAAAGAAGCTTATTGGATAAGCCTCCAAAGTTAGTTTTTGCCATGATTTTAAGATACCTGAGCCATAGCTAAAAATCCCTAAGATGAGATTGCTCTTGTTTCTTCATGCTTTCCCTGTTTTCTTGAAATGTTCAGAAATACTGAGCAAACTTATTAAACAGGCTAGGAAATAGTATTGCAAATGTAGATTCTAAAGAAATTAGAGTCTAAATTAATATTTATCAATGACAAAAAGAGATCCCTTCTTACCTGAGAAATAGTTACAGATACTGAAGAGGCAGTTTATTCAAATTATTTGAACACAAAATTCTCTTTAAAAAACCATCAGGTTAGAATTAATTATTTTAATAATTAATTTAGGTTATTTTAATAACCTAGTTTAATAACCTATTTTAATAATTAATTTAGGTTATTTTTGACTATATTCTGGCTGGTAATCTGCCTGTCACCTTCGTTGACTTTAAACTGAAACTCTCCTCCCATGCTTCACAGAGACAAAGAATCGACCCCACCAACTAGAAGAAACCAAAAGTCCATAGTACAAATAAAGCTAATATTTCAAATCCTAGCCTTGGGCTCTGTAGTTCAGGGTTATTTCTTGCATATTTACTTCGACCTCAGCGGGGTTCTCAATGCTGCTTTGTCACATCCATTTACTGGACCATTTAATAGAAATTCATTTACCAAAATCTATTCTTTTTTTTTTTTTTCCCATATAAAAAGAGGTTTATTTAGATTTAGAATCATCTAGTGACTGGACAGACATTAATCAACTGGGGCTCCAGAGCCACAGCAGGGCTCTCCTGGCCTCCACCCGCAGTGGCCCGGCTAGTTGACCCTTCGGTGCTGGTTGGTCTTTGTGCTTCAAAACATTTTCAGCTGAAGGCTGTGACTGCCGTTTTCAGAAGACGTGCTCTGGCCTCAAGGGACTGGGGTGGGAGGTCCTTTGTACAAAAAGTGTTGTCCTGGGAGCTTCCCAAAAGACACCTTTGGGCATTTCAGTGATTCTTGGCGAGGGTGACTGCTGTCTCTCTCGGCTTGAACGGTGGTACCACTGGACACTGTCACCAGCGGTCTACTGGACAGCAACAGCCTCAGTGTCTGTGAACCTGGCCATGATGGTAAGAACCAAATGTTTGCTAATCTAAGACTTGCAAGCAGACCACAGAAAACTGCAGTTAGGGACGCCTACAAAAGTGAACGACAGTATTTTCCAAAAATACTTTTTACAGCACTTTAAATAATTTACAAAAAGCTACAAAAATCAAATTTACCGGGACACATCTGTTAAATAAAACCATGGTTTCATGTCAGTGTATATATGTACAGGGACGCGTGTAACGGACAGCGCCACGCTCTGTACTCACTAACACCACCTACACGTGTGCTCAGGTACACACACAGACAGCTTTCCACAAATGCTACGAACACCAGGATGCACACTCACAACTTGAGAGCTTTGCCCTTCACTACTGAGCGGCCACCGCCATCCTCCATGGAGGTGTCGCTGAAGTCACTGGCGTCACTGCCCAGGGCCTCCTGGTCCTGGTCGTCCTTGTCCATGACCCTTTGTCGATACCGCAGGTCTAGAATGTTTTCCTCTGAGCCTGAGTTCTTCCTGTCATGCAAACCAAGCCCTGCCTGGGCCTTCCGCCGTGGCCAGGATCTGCCATCCTTCTTCCCGAGCAGGTGTGGGCTTCCAAACACAGGGCTGGGCCCGGCCTGGGCCTCCCTGAAGGCCGAGAAGGACGGGCCCTGCAAAGGCAGCCCAGTGTGGGGGCTGAAGAAAGCGGCCTGCTTGCCCCCCCAGGACACACTCTTTCCTCCGAAGTGGAAGAGCTGAGTGGACAGCAGGGGGGAGAAGCCTGTGAAAGGCAGGCTGGGCGGGCCCCTGGTCAGGCCCTCCGGCCGCTTCTCTCTCTCGTTCCCCAGGGCCCCTCTCCATGCTGAGCCTCTGCCTTCCAAGTTCAGCGCCCACGGGCTGGGCAGCCGACTCTGGTGGGCAAAGTCGCTCCAAGGGAGGGTGAGGTCGGCCTGGGGTCGAGTGTCCCTCTCAGCTCCTGAGCTGGGAGTTGGGAAGCTCTGTCTCCCATAACTCACATGGAAGGTCCCCCCGGCACCTCCTGCCTCGGTGCCTGCTTTGGCACAGCTGGGCAGCTGACCAAAACCACGGGCGGCGACAGCAGGCTCCACCCCTCGTGGGCCATGGTCTTTGTGGACGTAAACGTTCCTCCTACTTGGAGACCCCTTGGCAGAGATAGTCCCAGTGGTGCCTCTGGCTGGAGCAGCCAGGCTCTTCCCGCCCTGGCTGAAGAGGCCAGTCCCCCTCTGCGTTCCAGCTCTCTCGGCTCCTCGTAGTCCCTGGGTCAGCTGAGGGGCCCCCTTAACTCTCTGGCTCCGAGTGCACACCCCGGGCTGCAGGGCTGGCTCTTTCCTGCACGACACCTCCGGCCTGGCGGGCCCCCACAAGCCAAGAGTGGGGGCACCCTCTGCTTGAACTTCTGAGCTGCTCACGGATTCCTTAGCCTTTTCCGCCAAAAACTTCCTAATCTCTAGTTTGATGCTATCATTGCTATCCACAGAACTGCTGTCATCAGACAGGAAGCTGGGGCTCGGAGCTTGACTCTGATGCTCGCCAGGGAACAGATTCCCTTCGGAGGCGTTTCTCCTTAATTGGAAGGTTGGGGCCACATTCTGGTCCCCAGTACCTTCAAGCTTGGTTCGCTCTGTCACACTGCCAAAGATGCTCGGAGGTCTTTTCACGGGGCTCTCTCCACTGTCTCTCTTGGACTTGGAGAGGCAGCTTTTCAGCACCTGTGGGGTTCTGTCTTTCCAGTCTCTCTGGCACCCACCTGGCTTATCCAAGAACTGCATCTCAGTAGCGCTGAACCTGACCTTCTTTTTACATGCAGCCTTGGGGTCCTTGCACCTGTTCTTAAGCTTTCGTTTGGATCTTAACAAGTCCTTAATGGCCGTGTCAAGGTCCTCGTCACTGTCCAGTGAGCTGCTCTTGTCCTCAGAACTCTCTTTCTCGGGCAGCACCTGTGGCTCAAGGAGTAGGGTGCCGGTCCCATATGCCGGAGGTGGTGGGTTCAAATCCAGCCCCGGCCAAAAAAAAAAAAAAAAGAACTCTCTTTCTCATCTACACACCTCGCATCAACCGCCTTACAGTGGCTCTGAGGCACATGTGCACCACTGGGCCTCCTGGCCTCACCCTCCCTCCCAGGGGCCTCGCCAGCTTTGCCCTGACTGGGCAGGTCTTGTCCATCACAGCCAGGCTCAGCTGGCCCCAGGGCGTGGTCAATGTCTTGGCCACCCTCTTTCACCACCTCCCTTGTTTTCTTGGGCGTGGATGGCCTTGCTGTGTGGCTGCTGCCCCTGTATTTCCTTTTACAGCTTAGTGACAGGTCTGGTGTTTTAGGGAGGGGGGCCCTGGGGCCACCAGTCTGGCTGTTGGGACCTGGTGGTGACAGCAGCCTCTGTGCAGCGTGAGGGTCACTTTCGGCTCTGGCTAGTGAACTCCCTGACTGCGCCTTGAGGGCTAAAAACGTCCGGATCTCCTGTTCTATGCTATCGTCACTGTCCACGGAGCTGCTATCACCGCCAGAGCAGGAAGGCACGTTCGAGGAGTAGAAGAGTGGGCTTGTGGAGAGTGACCTGTCGCTGCCCTCCGCAGGGGCTGGCAGGATCGCCTTGGAAATGTCCAGGATAGCTTCCGCACACATCAGCTCGGCAGATGTGTCTGCTCGGCATGAGGATCGTTCCACCAACTCGCTTCTAGAAGCTGTGCTTACTGCAAGAGGGGTTTTGGTTTCCTTTGGCAGCTTGGGCATGTGGCTGGCGTCAAGGTCCCCTGGGCCGGGCTCAGCAGGCTTTGCAGCCACGGACTTCTTCTTGCTGGGTGTTTTCCTATGGGTTTCAGGCAAGGCACTTTTCTGGGCACTGCTTGTGCTGTCTGCGGGCGGGTCGGGCCTCTTGTCCTCCCGGCATGGGGCTCTCTGTGGCGGGCCCCCACTGGCCTCCTTCCTTGTCTTCTCCAGCTGGTACAGCTGGATGGCGGCCTCGATGCCATCGTCACTGCTGGAGTCAGAGCCCTCAGGCACCAGGGCCGCACCAAAATCTATTCTTGATTAGCTCCTTTTTCCATTTCTTTTTCTTCTAACTCTAAACCACGTCAACTAAATCAACAAACAGCCTAATTTATGAGTCACTAAAAAATATCAAAAGTATCAAGTGTGACGTTCTGTATTTTCCTCTCTGCACCGATAAATCAGTCTATCCACCAATCAATTCTTACCTCCTCCTTTTTTTCTTCTTCTTTTTTTTTTTTTAAGACAGAGTCTCACTTTATCACCCTCGGTAGAGTGCTGTGGCATCACAGCTCACAGCAACCTCCTACTCCTGAGCTTAGGCAATATTCTTGCCTCAGCCTTCCAAGTAGCTGAGATTACAGGCGCCCACCACAACGCCCGGCTATTTTTGTTGTTGTTGCAGTTTGGCTAGGGTTGAGTTTGAACCCGCCACCCTCCATATATGGGGCCAGTGCTTTATCCGCTGAGCCACAGGCACCACCCCTCCTTTTTTCTTGTTTCAGAGGAAATGTTGTTCCTATTTCTGTTTTGTAAAATTTAATATGAAATATTTCAAACATATAGGAAAGCACAGATAATTAAATATAATAAAAATTATCTACCAGATTTAATAAATGTTAGGATTTTTTGATGTTTGCTTCAAATCATTTTCTTTATTTTTGAGCTGTAACAAATACAATAGGAATCCCTTTGGTGTTCCTCTTTTACCCCATTTCTCTCCCTCCCCTAGATCCTATCCTAAATGTGTCAGGATTTAGCACATATGTTCTCCTGATCCATATTTTGTACTTTTCAAACATAGTTATGTATACATAAGCAATGTATAGAATATTTTATGTTCTTTTTAACACTGTTCATTTAATTCTGTAACTTTTTTTTTCACTTCACATTACGTCTTTGCAATTTCTCTGTAGATATAGGTCAGTGATTTTCAACTCTGGCTACATATTGAATTCTCCTAGATAGTTGTGTGGGGTTTTTTTTTTAAATACACACACGTTCATCGGCTTTCTTCCAGAGATTCTGAGTCATTGTCCTAGAGCAGAACCTAGGCTTTTTTTAAAATAGACCTTATTTCTTAGAGCCATTTTAGGTTTATATAAAAACTGAACAGAAAGTACAGAGTTCCCACATACTCACCCATAACCACAGCTTCCTCTATTATTAACATCTTGTACTGATGTAGTACATGTGTTATAACTGATGAACCAAAATTGATACATTATTGTTAACTAAAGTCCATAATTGACATAATTCACTTTTTTATGTTACACAATTCTCTGAATTTTGCCAAATGTCATATATATACCACTATAGTATCATACAGAATAATTTTATTATCCTAAAATTCCTTCGTCCTCCACCTTTTCACTCCTCTCTTCCTTACCCTACCCAGCCCCTGTTGACTGCTGATCTTTTTACTGTTTCTTTAAGTTTTGCCTTTCCTGGAATGTCATAGAGTTGAAACCATATAGTGTGTATCCTTTCCAGACTGGCTTCTTTCACTTAGCAATACAGGTTTTTATGTGGACATAAGTTTTCAAGTCATTTGAGTAAATACCTAGGAGTACTATTACCAGATTGTATGCTAAGACTATGTTTAGCCAAACTGTCTTCCAAAGTGACATTCCGTCCAGCCAGGACTGACAGTAGTATTTTTTAAAAGCTCCCTAGGTAATTCTAATATGCAGCCCAGCAAGTTGAAAATCACTATTCTACATCATTCCTTTGGAGATGGCAGTATATCAATCAAGCAGGGTAGTTTAGAGATCAGGCTCCAAAGCAGACTATAAAGGTTCAAATCCTGCCTCTCCTACTTCCTAACTTTGTGACTGAGCAATTTATTTCACCTTACTAATTTTGAAAATGGGAATAATATAAGCATTTAACTCATGTGATGGTCATAAGGATTTAATTTATTATATAATGCTCAGAAGAAAGACTGGGATACCTAAGGGCTACAAATACGTTACCTACATAAATATGCTAATTTTAGACTAAGGGTTATCTCTAGGGCGAGCAGAGAATGGAGAGATAGCAGAAAGGAAGCTTCTGCTCTAATTTTTTTTTTCTTAACAATAAAAAATATGAAGACATTTATATTAAAATAAATGGAAATGACCTAAATATTCAGTAGTAAGGTAGGCTTAGATTAAGTATGATGCAGCCACATAGTAGAATACTTTCTTTTTTTTTTGAGACAGAATCTCATTTTTTTTTTTTTTTTTTTTTTCTGTAGAGACAGAGTCTCACTATACCGCCCTCGGGTAGAGTGCCGTGGCGTCACACGGCTCACAGCAACCTCTAACTCTTGGGCTTACGCGATTCTCCCGCCTCAGCCTTCCGAGCAGTTGGGACTACAGGTGCCCGCCACAATGCCCGGCTATTTTTTTGTTGCAGTTTGGCCGGGGCTGGGTTTGAACCCGCCACTCTCAGCATATGGGGCCGGCACCCTACTCACTGAGCCACAGGTGCCGCCAGAATACTTTCTATTAAACTTGTCCATTGAGGTCTCAATTTTGGTCATTTTGTTTGTTTGTTTGTTTGTTTTGTTTTTAATTTAAGACAGTCTCGCTATGTCGCCCTAGGTAGTGCCGTGGCATCTCACCTCACAGCAACCTCAAACTCTTAGGCTTAAGCAATTCTCTTGCCTCAGCCTCCCAAGTAGCTGGGACTGCAGGCACCTGCCACAACACCCAGCTATTTTTTGTTGCAGTTGTTGTTTAGCAGGCCCGGGCTGGATTCGAACCCACCGCCATCAGTGTATATGGCTGGCGCCGCAACCACTGTGCTCCGGGTGCCGAGCTGGTTATCGTATTTTTTTTCTTCTTCTTATTCTTTTTTATTTAGTTTCTGATAAAAGGGGGATGGCTATTGTGTTTTTAATTTCTGTAATTTTCCCTTGATATTTTTCATAGTTTTTCAGTTTTCTGTCAAAATTCTCAATTTTATCTTTTATATTCTTGAACATAAACATAGTATATTTCAAAGTATGTGTCTAATAACTCCAATTTATAGAGCTTTGTAGTTTTCTGCTTTTAATAATATGTTCTGGTTTTCACTGATATCTTGTTTCCTTGTGTGTCTGTTTATATTTTATTGTGTGCTAGTCTTTGCATTTACAAATAATTTGAGACTAGGATGATATCTTCCTTCAGGTATAATTTATGTTTGCATAGCAGTTTAGAATGACCTCATTAAATGTTCATGGATTAAGATACAGTAGATCCCAAGGGACTTCCACAAACTGGCCAACATAACAGAGGTGGTCAGCGTAAGGAACTGGCCAGATGTACTGAATATATACAGGTACTTTACTTTCTTATAGCTTATATTAGAAAAATATCATATGAAATTATACATAGTCAAACCACAGTAAAATCATATATATAGTATCATACGACAGCAGTATGATTACTGTTTGCTCATGGTTTAATATTTCTTTCTGAAAAAAAAAGAGTTAATCTTGAGCTGTTTCTTTTCTTTTTTCTTTGAGATACAGTCTCACTATGTCACGTGCGGTGGCATCACAGCTCACAGCAACCTCCAACTCTTGGGCTTAAGTGATTCTCTTGCCTCAGTCTCCCAAGTAGCTTGGGACTACAGGTTCCCGCCACAAAGCCCGGCTACTTTTTTTGTTGCACTTGTCATTGTTGTTTAGCTGGCCTATGCTGGGTTCGAACCCACCAGCCTCGGTGTATGTGGCTGGCACCATAACCACTGTGCTATGGGCACCGAGCCTGTTTCTTATTCTTATTACAAACGTAAGTGTAAAATCATATATACTATGTCATACAAAATCGGTATGTTTACTGTTTGCTCATTCTTTCTGAAGAAAGAATCAATCTTGGTCTGTTTCTTCTTATCCCACTTGGCTACATCACTCAGCATACCTGGGCATTTTTCCACAGCAAATGACCTCAACTGCATTATCAGATGCCTGATATCTTCTTTTATAGTCTCTGAAGTTTCTGTGTCATCCTCGTTTGCTTCTTCCAGTTCATCAGCTGCTTCATGCACTTTTATGCTGGTCTGTACTTCAGTCAATATTGCTTGGAAATCCCTAGTGGTCTAGTGAATATATGTATCACTTTGTAAATTGCTTCTGGGTCAGATTCATTACAGATCGCCACCTCATCATCCATTGCAACAAAATCTTCAAAATCTTCAAATTCTGCCTTGGGAAATGAACTATCTGATGGGACCAAAACATCACGCTCTTGGGTTATGACAAGTCCAACTTTCTTGAAACACTTGTGTATCATTTCTGGCTGAACTTTATTCCAAGTAAAACTGATCCAGAGGGCAGCTTCCAGAGCATTAACTGATGCAGGTGAAGTTGCTTCCACAGGTAGACCACAGGTTTGTGTTTCAGTGATGACCCTGCAGGAGCTGGGCTCGGTAGTACATTCTAAATGTTTTGATTATACTCCTTGGTCAAGAGTTGGGTTGAGGTCATGTTTGCAGGCAGAAATTTCAATGTCACTTTTGTGAGATGGTCACTTGTGAGTGGCCAGGATAGTTCTCTACTGTCAGTAGAATACACTGCTTCTTTTTCTTCATTTCTCAGTTGATACTCCTTACCTGCTCCTCAAGCAGGGCACCAGTCACCCATAGGCATTTGTTTGATCTCCAAGTGATGGGGAGATCTTCATACTTCAGGTTCTTGAATGCACCTGGCTTTGCCAGTTTACCAAACACCAGGGGCTTTGGTTTCTCTCCAGTTGAGCTCACACAAAGCAGAACTATGAAACATTCTTTTTTTTTTTTTTTTTTTTGTTGAGACAGGGTCCAACCCTATGCCCCTGAGCAGAGTGCAGTGGGCGCGGTAGCTCACCACAACCTCAGACTCGGGCTGCGGGCACCCCGCTGCCTCAGCCTCCGGACGCCGCTGGGATTACAGGCACTCGCCGCAGCGCCCGGCTGGGTTTTTCCATGTTTTTCATGAGTTGGGGGTCTCACTGTCGCTTAGGCGAGTCTCAAACTTCTGAGCTCAAGCGATTCTCCCTCCTCAGCCTCCCACAGTGCTGGGATTACAGGCATGAGCCACTGCGCCCGGCTGAAACATTCTTTGGAAAGTTTTCTGCTGTTAGATTTGTCACCCCTCATGATGAGGCTCCTGTCAGCCATCACCTTGAGAAAGAGTCCTCACTCGTCAGCATTCAGGGTGTCACCTTTGAAGCCTCTGGAGAAGACCAGGAATTTTTTCACAAACTCTTCCACAACTTCTAATGAAACTTCAAGGATTCACCTCACAAGACTTTCTGGAGAGATCTACTCTCCTTATTTGTTTGAACCAGCTTAATGTAAATTCATTGAAGGAAGTTTTTCTCCTTTTTCACTGTAGTTCTCTCTTTCCAAGTACTCATGTTTACGTTTTTGGATGTTGCTAACATGGTCTTGCTAACACCAAAATGTGTCGCCATATTTCTGTGGCCTCTGCTTTCCAGAAAATGTACAAGATCAACCTTTTCCTTCAGTGTCAGATCTTTGAATTCTTTCCTTTCAGCCACCATGCCTCAATTAACTATAAAATTCTTCGGTAATTGTAGATTGTACCTATAATTCAGAGCAGTCCTTCACATTGAAAAAAAAATCTTCCACAACATGTGATAAACAGTGGGACATTAGGCCTAACCCAACATGTGGTAATAATAAAACATTAAAAAAAGAACTTTTATTAGGGAAAAAATAATACAACTAAGGGGCAAAGCCCATACCATCTACCGCTTGGTGTAGAGTGTACTTCTGGTCAAGTTATAGAGGATAAATTACTATCATGTGTCACAGTCCAAGTGGTCAAGGTACAGCTTACAAAGGTGGTCAGTATATGTGCACATAGAGGTCACTCTTCCACCAAGTACATGTAGTGCATGTCCAATCTATGAAAATTAGGTCAACATAAGGAAGTGGTCAATATGGGGAGGTGGTCAACCATGGAGGTTTCTGTTATAATTCAAAGCTCCGTTGCAGTCCCTGTGAGAGCCTACCTATTTCTTGTTCACCTTTACTCCTAGAGTTAAATCCTTTGTGGGAGGCAGAGTCCCGTACCAAAACAAGGAAGTTTACCAGGACACTCCCTTCTCCCTTGGTGAGCTGGATGCTATATTCTACCTTCTATCTCCTTAGCTATCAGTACTTCTACCTGACTCTACAGAATTGACAAATTCACCCAAGGGAAAGCAGCCTTAAACTGCTCTCCTGGGCTCTGTCCCATCCTAGGTCTCAGCCCAGTAATTCTTTTCTAACGTGTTTGTCCTCTCATATCTTCAAGGAGGATATTTTTAAAATTTTATACAGCTTTTCTTAGTTTTCCTTAGCAGAAATATTTGTTCAAATTTCCTAGATCTGGGCTCAGTGCCTGAAGCTCAGCGGCTAGGGTGCCAGCCACATACACCGGAGTTGGCGGGTTCAAATCCAGCCTGGGCCTACCAAACAACAATAACAACTACAACCAAAAAATAGCCAGGTGGCCGGCAGATGTGACTCAGTGAGTAGGGCGCAGGCCCCATATACTGAGGGTGGCAGGTTCAAACCTGGCCCTGGCCAAACTGCAACAACAACAACAACAACAACAAAAATATATAGCCAAACGTTTTGGCGGGCGCCTGTAGTCCCAGCTACTTGGGAGACTGAGGCAAGAGAATCGCCTAAGCCCAAGAGCTGGAGATTGCTCTGAGGTATGACACCATGGCACCTCTACTGAGGGCAATAAAGTAAGACTCTGTCTCAAAAAAAAAAAAAAACCCTAGATCTGGAGCCAGGTGGAATGGCACATCCCCAGTACTCAGGAGGCTGAGGCAGGAGGATCACTTGAGCCTAGGAGTTTGAGATCAGCCTGAGCAACATACCAAGACACCATATCTTATAAAACAAACAAACAAAAAAATTACCTAGATCTACCATTAGCAAAAGTGGAAATCCACCTAGTTTTCTTGAGCAAAATTATGACTCAGCATTCCAAGAACATCCAGCTTTTCTCTAAACATCTTAGGCATTCTTATTTGAAATTCTTTTGCTATACCTAAATGACTGAAACTGTCCTGGACACCACACAGAAAATAGAGGCAATTCCAATTTGTAGGCCCTGAGCAGAGGGGGATGAGTTGCTATGACTTTCAGAGAAGCTAAATACATTTTCTGAGCTCTCTCCGATGCCAGAGACTTTGAGCAAAAGGAAAATTGCCTTGTGAGCTTAATAAACACTGATAGGCGTGGTGGCTCATACTGTAATCCTAGCATTCTGGGAGGCTGAGGCAGGAGGATCACTGGAGCTCAGGAATTAGAGACCAGCCTGAGCAAGAGCAAAACCCTGTCTCTACAAAAAAAAGAGAAAAAATTAGCCAGATGTTGTGGCAGTGCACATATAGTCCCAGTTACTTGGGAGGCTGAGGCAGAAGAATCACTTGGACCCAGGATTTGAGGTTGCAGTGAGCTATGATAATATCATGGCAATCTAGCTGGGGCGAAAGAGTGAGACTTTTGTCTTAAAAAAAAAAAAGAATTCTGGGCGGCACCTGTGGCTCAGTGAGTAGGGCGCCAGCCCCATATACCAAGGGTGGCAAGTTCAAACCTGGCCCTGGCCAAACTGCAACCAAAAAAAAAAAAAAACATTCTATTCATAATGTGAAAATACTGATGAATCTCACTTAAGCTAATGTTCAATAGAAAGATGACTATTACTGATCATAGATATAATTTTACTCTAACACTCTCCAATCCAGTTTTTCTGCCAGCACTTACTTACTTTGGGTGAGAAAGAGGTTGGTGGGTTACTTTTAATTATTCTACAATTTTAAAAAAGAAAAACATAAATATGAATTCACCTGATGATTTTCTTATCTATTTTAGGTTACATAGAATAATTAAAGTGTTTTTGTCTAACATAGGATTGGAAATTAAACTTTGTAGTTGGAAAAGAAGCATATAATACTTTGTTAAAATCATAGGAATAAAGCTTTAGGAGTAGATGAGGTTTTCTGGGATGAAGAAAGACAGTCTTAGAAAAGAAGACCAAGAATAGAGAATGGTTTGGAATTAAAAGTTAAAGGAGAAGCCACAATCAGCCATTTTATTTATTTTAATTGCTATTTTTTCCGGTAAGAATTCAGAAGTGAAGTCTCGAGTCAGGTACCAGTTATTTTCTTTAATTTGGTATAATGGAAGAAACATGTAGTAGAGCTGGAATTAGTAACAACAGACTTGGCTTCTAATACTAGCTCCAGTTGTGTGATTTGGGGCAAATTACTTAATCTTCTGTATGTTGTTTTTCCCTGTATAAAAAATGGTGGTAAATTTCACCTCATAGGGCTGTTGTGGAGATTAGATTACATTAAAGGAGCTAACATGAAAAAGTCCTACCACAGAACCTGACACATAATAGACACCAATAAATGTTAGATTCCCTTCCTTTTTTTTCTTCAACCATAATATGTAAGACATGTCCTCATTGCTAAAGGTTTCCTCAGTTGGGCTGTGCATATTTCTTTCTACTGATTTTCCTATCTAATTGGTTAATACAATTTACTGTTTCTGAAAAAGTTTTAGTGAGGCTCATGCATATTATACCTTACACCTTAGGAAACTGAGGCCCATCTGGAGAGTCAGAACTAAGTTTCTGGGTCTTCTAGGATCTGCAGTGGAAGTGAGTTCAAGACACTAACTTGTCTGTATTCCAGACCTGAATGAGTAGCATTTGGAATTCATTGAAAAAGTACTGGAAATGTTCGATCTCATATGTCATAATAAACAGTCGTAACTACTTAGTGATGTTTTTGCTTCAGTTGTTTACACTTGTTTGCCTATCAACTAGCCAAATGAGAAAGTATGTGATCGATGTCCCAGTCATTAGCACAAATTAAAAGAGGTTCTGAAGTAATAATGAGCAATCAGAAGCTGTTGTCCACCATCCTTACTCTTTTCAATTCACCCAGCTCTTGGTGCCTAGTGGGTACTCACTCAGAGAAAGTCAGAACACAGCTTAACCATCTGAAGGCCAGAAGGAGTATGAATACTGTATAAATTAAGTAGCCATTTTTAAAACATCAAGGAGGATGAAAGGAGAAATAATCTCCCTATGGTATAAGAGGTTAAAACTAGATTCTGTTTCAGCTTTCCAACCTGGAATTGTGTTTCTGGGAACCTGAAGGTCTGTTGGTGCAACCTCTTGTCCATCATTTATAATTAGGATAGAATAGAATGAGAAGATGGATGGAAATAATTATACATCATCCTTATTTGTTTTGTCAAGCTGTGGATTTTATGTTGAGAATGTTTAGATGCAGGCAACCACTTGAATAAAGCCACGTCAAATGGCACAAAATATAAATACATCAACTTGTGGAGGCATATCCTAAAGATATGTTTGTACAAGTGTATAAAGATGCATGCTGAAGGGTGATTACCTAGCTGTCCATCTCTAGAGAGAACTAGATCTATAGAACTACCTAAATATCTATCTCTAGAGAGCTGATATACATTCTTCTTCCTTGAAATGGAGTGGAGAAAAGATGGATACAGGTATGGCAGGTATGGAATAAGTCCACAGTGTTTTGCTTAAAAACTTGACAGAATTATATCTAATCGTTTCATAAAAATTTTAAAATGTTTTTAAGCCAGTTATAGTATATGAGTCTTATGTAGATCCCAATTCAAAACAAACAAAAAAAAAATTTAGTTCCTTTTTTGAGATAATCAAGGAAATTTGAACATAGTCAGGATATTTAATATTATAGAATCTTTAATTTTAGGTATGGTAATGATGTTGGACTATATTTTTAAAAGAATCCATATCTGTTTAGAGACTGTTACCAAAATAGTTAAATATTAATTCATAAGATGTCTGGGATTTGCTTGATCACATACTTTTCTCCATAGTCATGGAAACAGGGGAACATGGGCAGGAATATAGAAAATACAAGATTGGGCTCGGCACCTATAGCTCAGCAGCTATGGCGCCAGCCACATACACCGATTAGCGGGTTCAAAACCAGCCCAGGCCTGCCAAACAATGACAACTACAACCAAAAAGTAGCCAGGCATTGTGGCAGGCACCTGTAGTCCCAACTCCTTGGGAAGCTGAGACAAGAGAATCACTTAAGCCCAGGAGTTGGAGGTTGCTGTGAGCTAGGATGTCCCAGCACACTACTGAGGGTAAGAAAGTAAGACTCTGTCTCAACAAAAAAAAAAGAAATGAAAATACAAGGTTGGCCACAAATTAAAAATTATTGAAGTGAGGTGATGTGTGCATGGGCGGTATGTTATACCATTCCTTTCTGCTTTTGAAAGTAGGCTTAAAATTTTTCATAATAGGTGGCACCTGTGGCTCAAAGAGTGGGGCGCCAGACCCATATACCAGAGGTGGTGGGTTCAAACCCAGCCCCAGCCAGAAACTGTAAAAAAAATAATAATAATAAAATAAAAATTTTTCATAGTAAAACATCTTTAATAAAACAAATTTTATATTGTTTATATATACTTGTGTATCTGTATATTGTATGTGCATAGAAATACTTTAAATGTGGCCCAAAAATAGAGACATAGATCTGTGGGATAGGATAGAGAATCTAGAGATGAACTCAGTCACGTATCGTCATTTACTCTTTGATAAGCCTAACAAAAGCATGCCATGGGGAGAAGAATCCTTATTTAACAAATGGTGTTGGAGAACTGGTTATCCACATGCAGAAGACTGAAACTGGACCAACGTCTCTCACCTTTGACAAAAGTTGATTCTTGTAAGATAGATTTAAATTTAAGACACGAAACAATAAAAAATTCTAGAAGAGAGTGTGGGGAAAACACTTGAAGATATTGGCCTGGGAAAAAACTTTATGAGAAAGCCCCCCCTAACAATCGCAGCAACACCAAAAATAAATAACTGGGACTTGATCAAGCTAAAAAGTTTTTCCACAGCTAAGAGTACCACAAACAGAGCAAACAGCCCTCAGAATGAGAGAAGATTTTTGCATGTTATGAATCTGACAAAAGCCTGATAACTAAAATCTACAGAGAACTCAAACATTAAGAAAAGTACAAACAACCCTCTGTATAAGTGGGCAAGAGATTTGAACAGAAACTTCTCCAAGGATGACGGACAAATGGCCAAGAAACACATGAAAAAATGCTAATTGTCTTTCATCCTCAGAGAAATGCAAATCAAAACCACTCTAAGATATCACCTAACCCCAGCAAGATTAGCCCACATCACAAAGTCCCAAAACACCAGATGCTGGGATGGATGTGGAGAGAAGGGAACACTTCTACACTGCTGGTGGGATTGCAAACTACCCTGTTTCCCCAAAAATAAGACATCCTCTGAAAATAAGACCTACTTACAGGAAAGATAAGACGTCCCCTGAAAATAAGACCTAGCGCATCTTTGGGAGCACACCTTACAATAAGACACTGTCTTATTTTCGGGAAAACAGGGTAATATAGCCTTTTTAGAGAGAAGTATGGAGAATCCTCAAAGATCTAAAAGTAGATCTCCAGCTCTACTCTATATGTAATTAGCACTCTGTAATCCCAGAGTGCTAGGATTTATAGGCATTAAGCCACCGCACCCGGCCAAAATCTCAATAACTTAACACAACAAAGATTCATTTCTCTTACATCACTGTGCACTGCAGATCTTTGGGCAGGCTTCTGCCATATAGTAGTTATAAAATCATCTTGGACCTCAGAATTCTACATTTCATCTTCTTCATCTGGCCTTCAGTCAAAAGGAACAATAGAAAATGTGGAGAAACATGCAGCAGGTTTTGGAGGGTCAAGCGTGGACATGACATATTACTACTTCTGCCTCAATTTTATTAACCAAAATTTAGTCCCATGGCCCACCTAACTGCAAAGGAGGCTAGGAAACATAGTTTTCCAAAATGCTTAAGAAGAAAATGCATTGGTAATCAGTGATCACATTGCTTTATCTTTGCAACCATGTGTGCTTTAGTAATTTGAATTTAAGGGACTTTTCAAGAAGTCTAGTAGAAAAGATAATGGAAAAACAAATTATATCCAGATGTAGCAGGAAAGAAATATAGGAAGTAGAACTGTAGCTAAAGACTGCTGAGATAGAGAAAATATAAGTTACTATAGCAGTAGTCTTTGTCCCCATGAGTGGCTAGGCTTTGCTGGGCATAGACATCATTAGAGTGAGACTCCACTCATTCATTAGTACCAAAAACCTAGAGGTCACTAACTTAATCACTCATGGTACTTTTTTAGCTGGGATAATTTAATTGTCTGTCTATTTCTTTTTCAGGGTTTGAGTAAAAAAGTTGGTGTATCATCCTCTATCCTCCAAGGTCTCTGGGTCTCCTATAGCACAGAAGGTCTTTCCATGGCGCTGGCATCTTTACGAAATCTTTACACTCCAAATATAAAGGTAAATGCAAAGAAATTATAAATAGAATAAAGAATTAAATGTGAAAAAAATAAAATTAGAAGGGTATTGAGTGGCCGTTTAGTTGATCTTTGACTTGCCTTAGACTGTCTCCTATTTATTACCTCTTATTGATAATCTAATACATTTAAAATTGTTACATTTTGGCTCAGCGCCCATAGCACAGTGGTTACAGGGACAGCCACATACCCCAAGGCTGGCGGGTTCGAATCCGGCCCAGACCAGCTAAACAATAATGACAACTGCAACAACAACCAATAAAAATAGCTGGACGTTATGGCGGGTGCTCATAGTCCCAGCTGCTTGGGAGGCTGAGGCAAGAGAATCGATTAAGCCCAAGAGTTTGAGGTTGCTGTGAGCTGTGATGCCACGATACTCTACCAAGGGTGAAAAGTAAGACTCTGTCTCAAAAAAATAAAATAAATTATTGTATTTCATTCTGTGAATTAAGACTAACCCTGTTGTCATCCTACCTTTTCTAAGCTGACTTTGACTTATGGATCAGGTCCTGCTAATTCTAAAGAGTAAACTGATCTCAGGGAGCCTTTGTTTTGGTATGAATTTTTCTGACCAAGAGTTCACTTAGTAGAGACAACGTTCAGCAATGTGCACATGCACACACACCCACGCACACTCACTGTGGAGTACTACTCAGCCATAAAACAAAATGAAATACTGTCTTTTATAGCAACTTAGATGGAACCAGAGACCATTATCCTAAGTGAAGTATCTTAAGAATGGAAAAACAAATAACAGATGTCCTCACTTATAAGTGGGTGCTAATCAGTGGGTGTATATTGTCATAACGTGATATAATGGACAAAGTGGTAAAATGGACATTGGAAACTAAAAAGGGAGAGAGAGAAGGAGGGATAAACAATTACCTATATTGTACAGTGTACGCTATTCTGGTGACAGGTACACATACACTAAAAGCCCTGACTTCGGCATTATTCAGTTCATCCATGTAACAACAACAAAAAAGCAAAACCACTTGGACCCCCTAAATCTATTACGGGGAGGTGAGAAAGATACGGAGGGAAAAGGAACCAACAAAAATTGTAAAATAGAGCAGTTACTAAATGTTAACTGATCACTGTGATAGGGTCTCAGATGATTTTCTTTTTCTTTTTTTTATTGTTGGGGATTCATTGAGGATACAATAAGCCAGGTTACACTGATTGCATTTGTTAGGTAAAGTCCCTCTTGCAATCATGTCTTGCCCCCAGAAGGTGTGGCACACACCAAGGGCCCCACCCCTCCCTCCTTCTTTCTCCCTCTGCTTTCCCCTTCCCCCACCCCCACCGTGACCTTAATTGTCATTAATTGTCCTCATATCAAAATTGAGTACATAGGATTCATGCTTCTCCATTCTTGTGATGCTTTACTAAGAATAATGTCTTCCACTTCTCAGATGGTTTTTAAAAAGATGACTAAAAAGATGTGGCTGATGTTTGTCTGATTATTATTTCTATATATTTATTTAATTTCTAGGTCAGCCGATTGCTCATTTTGGGAGGTGCCAATATTAATTACCGGACAGAGGTTTTAAATAATGCTCCAATTCTATGCGTCCAGTCTCATCTTGGTTATACAGAAATGGTGGCCCTGCTGTTAGAGTTTGGAGCCAACGTGGATGCCTCTTCTGAAAGTGGCCTGACTCCTCTAGGATATGCCGCAGCAGCAGGGTACCTGAGCATTGTGGTACTACTGTGCAAGAAACGGGCCAAGGTAATGCCTGCTCAGCTCTGCTGCTTTTCCTTTCTTCCCTTTTTCTTTCTTTTCAATGCAGAGTCTTTTTTTTTTTTTATCTCTCATGTTACTTCATGAAGCTAAATAGAGTACATTGTACCCTGATGGAGAGCAGATCAAAGGAAGTACTAGTTCTGCATACATCCCAGTGTTTGCCACTTGCCACTACAAGTCCATACTGCATGAGGACACAGTTCTAAAACCTTTAAGAGTCCTAAGGAGGGTGGCGCCTGTGGCTCAAAGGAGTAGGGCGCAGGCCCCATATGCTGGAGGTGGTGGTTCAAACCCAGCCCCGGCCAAAAACTGAAAGAAAAAAAAAAAAAGAGTCCTAAGGAAATCGCATTTGTCAGTAACCACAAAAAGTCCCTACCTAACAACCTAGAATTTTTCTCCTGAACTCAGAACAAGCTCCCTTCTAACAAAAAGAAGAAGTGGGGGAGCAAGGAGGTTGCAGTGGCAGGTCTGAACTGAATGGCACCTGCGTACTGTGCTTTTCATGTGTAGAGAAGAAAGGTTTGCCGTGGAGATAAGAGCAAAACAAAACCCCTTCATCCTGCATCCTGTCCTCCAAGACCACTGCCCTAGAGATACAGGGAGGAGAAAGTTTTCCCTGTTTATACTCAGATTGACCAAAGGCATCTTGAAGTGTTTCTGTTAGTACATTTCATTTCTGAAAAAACATTTCCAAAATATATTTGCTTTATTCTGTCTCAGGAGCCACTGGTATAAAAGAACTTTATTTCAAAATATTGGTGAAAAGAAAAATGCCAAGTCTCACAAATGTAAGGCACTGGGGAAAATCGCAGCCTCATAGTATTTTGTTTCACTCCTAAAAACATACTCAGGATTTTAGTGGTTTCACAATGAAGTAATATCTATGACTTCATTCTGAGGTGTCCAGGGAGGAAAATGAGACTTCTGCTACTCCTTTGAAATTGGAGACCTGGACTCTCAGTGAAGTCCCGGAGCCTTAGATTTCTATGTGACAGCAGTGAGTGTCGACTTGTAACATCTGATTTGTTGGGACGGACACCTTTGAGACAGGAAGATAACGGTCTCATTACTATTGCTGTCAAATCAAATTCTGATCTTACCCGGTCCTTCCTGCTGCCCAGTCTTACACTGCCAAGCCATCATTTTATGCATCTTTTACTATTTTCCTGGAGCAGATATGTAGATCATTTATCCTCTTCTAAGGTCCTATCACACCTTTTCTGCCCTATATTACCATGATTGAGTTCATATCAATGTGCTACCATCTCAAAACTCTATCAGCTCTTACCTACAATCAAGAGAAGGAAGTGTTTACCTTCTTTTTCAAAGCAGCTACCTCTACTCCACCTATATTCTTGATCCCAATATGTTGCTCATTGTTTCACATATTATTTCATTCTTTTTCTAAATTCACACTACATTTCTTTTCAGTTTCTGGAAACCCAAATGACTGCCCTAGACTAGAAAAAAAATTTCTTTCTCTCTCTTTTGCTTACCAGAAGCTACATCTCATCTCTCCCCTTCCTTTCTTTCTTTCTTCCTTTTTTTTGGAGATAGAGTTTCACTTTGTCCCCTCAGTAGAGTGCTGTGGCATCACAGCTCACAACAACCTCAAACTCTTGGGTTCAAGTGATTCTCTTGCCTCGACCTCCCAGGTAGCTGGGACTATAGGTGTCTGCCACAATGCCCAGCTATTTTTAGAAACGAGGTCTCACTCTGGCTCAGGCTGGTCTCGAACCTGTAAGCTCAGGCAATCCACCCACCCCAGCCTCCCAGAGTGCTAGGATTACAGGCGTGAGCCACCATGTCCATCCATCTTTTCCCTTTCATGTCTATCAAACCAGACCTAACAGTCATCTCTATTTGCTACCTCAGCTTCCTTATTAAACCTTAACCACTTGTGGTCTTGCTTCCATGAATGAGAAAGGAGGCAGGTTATTAAAATCATAAGCTTGGCATCAAAGACAACATGGTCAAATCCTGTGTCCACTTACTTTATATGAGGGTTTAGTTAAATCATTTAACCTCGCTCAGTCTCACTTTCTTCACCTATGAAAAGGAAAAATAGACTCAGTGTGAGGATTAAAAGAGGGAAAGCCTTTTTAAAAAGAGTTGAAGTCTATTTTTAATCTCATACAGTACCTAATGAATAACCTTCAAAAAAAGATACTACCCCAACCTCGCAGCATTCTACTGAACTACTCTCTGAAAAGTCACTAATGACTGCCAATCACCAAATAAAGCCGCTTTTTCTCATTCCTCACCCCCTGAACTGCTCCATAGTGTTGGCAGGAGCGAACTTTAATGTC
Organism: Nycticebus coucang; assembly: GCF_027406575.1. Taxonomy (NCBI): domain Eukaryota; kingdom Metazoa; phylum Chordata; class Mammalia; order Primates; family Lorisidae; genus Nycticebus; species Nycticebus coucang. The sequence continues at coordinate 63,682,576 of NC_069797.1, forward strand.
CTAGTTGCCTCTCGCTTCCGTTGCTCTTCTCTCTTCCTTCTAACACAAGTATTCACTGTGATTTTGTCCTCTCGTTTTCTTCTCCATACTCTTGGCCCATGGCTTCAGGTTTAAAACCATATGCTTTGGAATCACACCCAGCTAGGTTCTAGTTCTCCTACCTGCATTTGGGTGACTCTTAAGCTCAAATTGCTTATTCCTAAAAATTTTTTTGAGCTCTGATTTCATATTCCTAACTACCTCCTTGGCAGTTATGCCCAGATACCTCACTGATACCTCACATTTAACCTTCTAAAATCACATATCTTTGCCCTCCTCTTTCTAGCTTTTTAAAATCTGATATAGCCTCCATTTTTCTTAGAACTAGGGAATCTTTAATACCTTCCTCTCCTTTGCCCTTCCCTGCTCATTTAGTAGCCAGCTGTTCTCAACCTTATCCTCAAAATAGCTTTAGCAGCTATTTTGTTGTCTATCCAAACTGTCACCCTCCTCCTATTCTTAGAATCTTGTTGTGTAACAAATTAACTTTCAGATTCTAATCTTATCTTTTACACACCATCCCCTTAGCTTCTTAAAACCTTTTATTTTGAAATAATTTTAGACTTTAAAAAAATAGTACAGAGACCCAACACAAAGAAATGAGGTGATGGATGTGCTAATTACCCTGATTTGATCATTACACATTGTATGCATGTATCAAAATATCACATTGAACACCATAAATATGTACAATTATGTCAGTTCAAAAGACTAAAAGTAAGTAAATTAAAATGGGTCTCCCATAGGCAAAAAAACATTGCGCAGAGAGTTCCCTTATGTCCTCTAACTGGCTTCTAATTTTAACAGCTTAAGTAACATAGTTCAGTTATCAAAACTAAGAGATTAATATTAATAAAATCTTACTAACTGCAGACCTTGTTGAAATTTTTCCAGTTGTCCCACTAATATCTTTTCATTACAGGAGCAAATTCAGGATGTTGCATTATGTTTATTTTTTTTTCTTGCTGATATTTTCCATTTATTACTGCAATAGACAATTGCTCTGAAAGTGCAACACTCTTGTCACAGCCTCTGCTCCTTCTCTACTGGCAAATACTTGGAAATTCATTCTTGGAGCTTCGTGGACCACAAGCTTCTCTCTGGGTGGAAAATTATTGCTACTGCCAGTGTCACAGGGAAAACACACACACACACACAGAAGGATACAAGGAGAAGAGCACTGGAGGGGAGGGGGCCCAATTTCAAATGAAATCCAATAAAGGGGTCAGGGGAGAGAAGCCCCAACTGTGCAAAGTAGAGACTGACTTCCTGTTCTCCAGTGGCAATCCAGCATACAGGTCACATTGGCCTTGGCAGGCCTTTTTTCCCTTTGTCTTTAACGGGTGATATCATAACCATAACTGTATCACATCTCAGCATATCAGGCCCATGGAGTCAAAATAAAAGCCTTCTCAAACCAGTTTAGGAAAATAGGTGGTTTAGATAAACTGACTGGTAGACAGAGTATCTGGGAAAACACTGGAGGTAAGATGCTGCCTAATAGGGAGAACCCCCTGTTCTAACCAGCAGAGGGTCAGCATAATTTTGATGGGAAAAGAACTGTTAAATACTACAGTGACAAAAAGGAAGGGAAAACATGAGCAGCTCTAGAAAACATAAGAACAAAAAATCTGAGCAACAACAAAAAAGGCAGAACGACAGACAACATATAACCATTAGGCCTGACCAGACCCTCACTTCTAAGCACGCTGGACACACCCGCACCTTCTTCCGCGTACACGCAACAGTTAGGTAGATGCCCCAAAGAGGGCAAATCCAAATGTCTGCTCTCTTTGGAATTTTCATGGCAAATATGAGTTTAGGCAAAAGTAAAGACCACCTTGGAGTTTAGACAAATCTCAGAAGGCAGCCTTTGCTCCCCACTGTAGCGGATGTTGCTCCTATATTTGCCTGAGCCCTTCACAACTGTCTGGACACCAGATTGCATTCTTCATGTTCCTGGAGTTTAAATCACTGCTAGATCTTACCTGATCTAACTTCACCTGTAATGGAAGCACCTCCCTTTTCATCCCTGAACTCCCCTGTTCTTTCAGGAAAAAATATGCCAAAACAGCGGTAGTTAGACGGTGTTCAGGAGTTGGAAAGTAGGAAGAGAGTAATATAAATACAATAAGGAAATGTTTGTCATTCTCATAGGATTTCTCCAAAGCCAGGTTGCCAAGGACCCCCTAGCATTCAAGGATATGTTTTAAGGAGAGGCCTTAATTTAAGGTACTGCAATCTTTGCTCACAAGAGCCAAGTAAGACACAAAGAGGTTGCTGTAAAACTCTGATTCATTATTTATTTGAATCCTAGGTGCTCTTTTGACCTGACTTCACTCCTTCTGGAGTCAGACTGCCCGGCCTCCCTGATAAGTGACTGGGTCATTTTCAAAGCATGCCTGCAGTAGCCCTCAAGGTTTCTGTCTGGGCATCATGGACCAGCACACATTTGCTAACATACATACCAAGTGATGAGGGCTGAAAGTAGGGTTTTCCAACCACTGCAGACAGGCACAGTCATGCAAATAAAGCCATCCAGCAAGGTCACCCTTCCTTCAGCTGTCTCAGTTTCAGGATCATAGAATTTACATATTAAGTACTAACAGGCCTGGCAATAACCAGCTTTACTTCCCTTCCTCAATGAGGGGCATGAAGAACCTACAGAAATAGGCTTAACACATCAGCCCTGCTCATCAGGGAAAATAATCTCAGTCATTGCCCTCTGCTCCAAATCCTACACTTGGAGCCTACGTTAATAAGCTAGCTCCTAGTTAAACAGGATTCTACTCTAGTTTCATTACCACGGCATTCCCTCTAAGCTGCCTCACTGAAACCAGAATGACTCACTGGACTCCAATCCTAAGTGCAGGAGTGCCTAAGAAGGAGAGAGTCCCTTAGGAGGGAAGACTGGAGGGCATAAGGCGGGAGATGATACATCAGTAACAGCTTCACAAAGTGGTGTGCTTGGGGAAGAGGGGAGAGAAAGAAACAAAATGTCCCAATAATTTAATGGCAGAGCTAGACGAGAGCATTTACGGCTATTCTGGGACTCTCCAACAAAAGCTTTTCCTGTATGCACAGACATTCATAATACTGGTATCTCTCATCGCCAGCTCTGGCATGTACAAGTACATGGTCACGATGCCCTTTGTACAGCATGAGAAGAGCACATGGGGATGCCCAGGAGGCATCTGGACAGCACACAGCAAAACAGAAGGCTGAACTCTCCCCATAGAACCCCATTAAAAAACAATGTCTATTACAAAGTCACGTTTGCTGTTTTTCCGCTTTATAAAGTCAGCGACGCTGGAGGGTGTCCAGCGGAATCCGTCCTCCAGGAATGAGTGCAAAAGGGGAGCACACGGCTCAGGGATGTCCCTTCAGTGAGCAGATGGAAGGAGTGGCTGGAGGCCTCCCATCCATTTCGGACAAACACACACACACAGAAAAGGATTATTGCCAGCTTGTGTACTTCACAATGTGATTTTTGTATTTTGAAAGCTTGAATTGTCCTTGATGCTGTTGGTGTGAGTTTTGTATTCCATAATGGTGTTGGGAGGTAGGTTAAGCACTCGCCGAAGCGTATCCCGGATTTGGGCTGTGGTTGCTTGGTCGCTGGCAGTCTTATTCCATATTGAAATAATGTCCTCCTGAAAGCGGACAGAGACCACAGCCCCACAGATCTCCTCTCCCACCATGAACTGTTCCCCCAACATGGCCAGGATGAGATTCTCCCAGCATCGGGAGGCCAAGCCCTTTCGCAACCGAATAATCCACTTGCCACCATTTTTATTTGCATCATCCATGTGGCTATAAAACCTCCAGAACTGCTCCACAGAGGCAGAGGTATCAATCTGTTTGATATTCTGTTCATAGCTTTGTGAGCTGGTAGGACGGCCGGGGGTTCTCCTGGAATACCAGCGTGTGTAGTTGTATTGCAGGGGGTGCTCTGCTGGTCCAGGGACAACAGCCTGCCTTTTGCTGCTGTTCTGATTCTTGTCTCGTTCCGTTTTTTCTTTCTCACCATCTTTCTTTGTGCTGTTTTCTTCATTCTGATCATGGGCCCCACTGTCATCATCTTTCAAGGCGTTGAACTTGTTTATCCTCTCCCCGCCACTGCCCTCTTGCATTATATTTAATGTTGTGCCCTCTCCAATGTGTGAGAGTTCCTCAGTCTGTCTTTGTTTTTTATGATTTGACAATTTTGAAGAATACTGGCTACTGGCAGGTGTTTTGTTGACTGTTTTTCAATTTTAGTTTGTCTGATGTTTTCTCATGATTAAGTTGAGCATATATATGTTTACCAAGAATACCAGTGGCCAGGGCAGCGCCTGTAGCTCAGTGAGTAGGGCGCCGGCCCCATATACCGAGGGGGGTGGGTTCAAACCTGGCCCCGGCCAAACTGCAGCAACAACAACAACAAAAAAGAATACCACAGGACAATGCTGTGCAACAACTTAATTGTTGTTAAGTGTAGCACTTGAGGTATGTGATATTGATATGTCTGTGATGTTAAATCCAGTAAATTGGTTAAGGTAGTGTCTTCACATGTCTTAACTCTGAAGTTACTGTTTTTCCCTTTGTGATTAAGAAGTATCTTTTAGGGAGATGATTTGAGACCAGGCAGATAGATATTCTATTTTTCATCATATTTTTGTCCACTGATTTTTAGGATCCATCAGTGATTCTTGCTGTAATAATTATTGCTTTGTTGTGTGATTTTCCAGTTCCATCATTCTTTCAACAAACTTTAATTGGAATTTTACTGTAAGGAAAAGTCCCTTCTCTTCCATGTATTTATTTATATCATTATGGAGTCCTAGATATTAATTCTATAAGAAATTTATCATTATTATTTATTTCGTTACACAAATTACCCTCAATCTGGCTATTGGGAACTCTTCCAAGTTGGTTTCTGTGTGCTTTCTTCTTTCTCTTATTATTTTTTGAGAATTTCCTACTCTCTGGCACTACAAGATACTCTGTCTTAAGACTCAGTTTTACTGTTCAACCCCTAGAATCAACCGTTTCTTCATGGAGCTATGGTTTCTTTTATCTGTCCCCTTAGTTTTTGGAAATAAAGTTCTGAGCATGAGCATTCTTAATGACTTTACCACCTACTGATTAAAATTCAAACCAGATAGCCTAGCATTCAAAAATATCCATGCTCTGGTCCCAGAAGACCTTCTCAACCTTAGAATTTAAACTTCCCCTTCAGGTATCCGACCCTTACAAAAAGTAGAATAAATTTCAGCCAGTTCAGATAGACGTTTACCTCACAATCCATTCCTGATTCTAGCTGGGAGCTAATTTTTCCTTCCTTTGAAGTTTTATTGTGTGTTTATTTACCTTATGACATTTATTATATACACCAATGTTTTTGTCACATTGCTCACATTTCCCCTATCTTATTCAAAAGTACTTGAGAGCAGAATCTGTATGTTACAATCTATTTCACCTTCTTATGCTAAATGGTACCTTGCACATACTAGACATTCAGTAAATATTCATTATGTGGGCTGGGCGCAGTGGCTCATGCCTATAATCCTAGCCCTCTGGGAGGCCGAGGCGGGCGGATCACCTGAGCTCACAGGTTCAAGACCAGCCTAAGCCAGAGCAAGACCTTGTCATTAAAAATAACTGGCTGGGGCGGCGCCTGTGGCTCAGTGAGTAGGGCGCCGGCCCCGTATGCCGAGGGTGGCGGGTTCAAACCCAGCCCCGGCCAAACTGCAACCAAAAAGTAGCCGGGCGTTGTGGCGGGCGCCTGTAGTCCCAGCTGCTCGGGAGGCTGAGGCAAGAGAATCGCATAAGCCCAAGAGTTAGAGGTTGCTGTGAGCTGTGTGAGGCCACGGCACTCTACCGAGAGCCATAAAGTGAGACTCTGTCTCTACAAAAAAAATAAAAAATAAAAAAAATAACTGGCTGTTGTGGAGGGCACCTGTAGTCCCAGCTACTTGGGAGGCTGAGGCAAGAGAATCCCTCGAGCCCAAGAGTTTGAGGTTGCTGTGAGCTGTAACACCACAGCACTCTACCAAGGGTGACAAAGTGAGACTCAGCCACAAAAAAAAAAAATTATGTGTATGACTAGGTGGAACTAAAGTCAACGGAAGAACCAGAAGAGAGCTTCTAAGTGCTCTAAACCTCAAGCCAACCACCTACCTACCAGAAGTAACTGCTTATCTATTAAAACTTATGACTAAGATCCTTCTGGTAGATTGATCTTTTTTTTTTTTTTTTTTTGTGGTTTTTGGCCGGGGCTGGGTTTGAACCCGCCACCTCCGGCATGTGGGACGGGCGCCCTACTCCTTGAGCCATAGGTGCCGCCCTGGTAGATTGATCTTAATAAGTTGCTTCTTTCAGCCTAAACTTACAACCAACACTGCAATTATATATTTTTTTTTTATTTTATTTTTTTTGAAGCAGAGTCTCACTGTCGCCTTTGGGTTTTTTGCTTGTTTGTTTGTTTTTTGAGACAGAGCCTCAAGCTGTCACCCTGGGTAGAGTGCCATAGCATAACAGTTCATAGCAACCTCCAACTCCTGGGCTCAAGCGATTCTCCTGCCTCAGCCTCCCTAGTAGCTGGGACTACAGGCGCCCACCACAACACCTGGCTATTTTTTGGTTGTAGTTGTCATTGTTGTTTGGCAGGCATGGGCTAGATTCAAACCCGCCAGCACTGGTGTATGTAGCTGGCACCTTAGCCACTTGAGCTTTAAGTGCCAGGCCACTATGTCACCTTTGGTAGGGTGCTGTGTGTCACAGCTCACAGCAACCTCAAACTCTTGGGCTTAAGCGATTCTCTTACCTCAGCCTCCCACATAGCTGGAACTACAGGCTCCTGCCACAACCCAGCTATTTTTTTTTTTTTTTTGTCGTAGTTGTTATTGTTGTTTGGCAGGCCTGGGCTGGGTTCAAACCCACCAGCCCCAGTGTATGTGGCCGGCACCCTAGCTGCTGAGCTACAGGCACCGAGCCCAACACTGCAATTATAAAAACTACTGGGCGGCGCCTATGGCTCAGTGAGTAGGGCACCGGCCCCATATGCCGAGGGTGACGGGTTCAAACCCAGCCCCGGCCAAACTGGAATAAAAAAATAGACGTGTGTGGAAGACATTAAATAGCCGGGCGTTGTGGCGGGCGCCTGTAGTCCCAGCTACTCGGGAGGCTGAGGCAGGAGAATCGCCTAAGCCCAGGAGCTGGAGGTTGCTGTGAGCTGTGTGACGCCACGGCACTCTACCAAGGGCAATAAAGTGAAACTCTGTCTCTACAAAAAAAACTATTATTGGTGCTTGGGCTAGCATTGAGCTCCAAGTACCTCTAACCATTTTGGCTAGAGCTTTGAGATTCTGTCCTGTCGTTGGAAGAGAGAAATAGACATTGACAAACCTTGGTGGTCAAATGAGTGATTCATGATATGAGATATTTTGCTTCTTTGGAATAGCAAAAAATTACAGCTTCAAATGTTTTGTCTTCCCTTTTATGATTTCAAAGAATTTTTTTTATGGGGGGGGGTTCCAACAGAGCTATGAGTCTCTCAAATCTTGGTATGAAAAGAATTATTTGAGGACAAAGGAGAAAGTACCTCAGGAAAATAAAGCTCAAGTTGGAAGTTTTGTTTTTTATTTTTCTTTAGTGTGAAAACAAAAGCCTAATCTTTTCTAGGGAAAAGAAGTTCTCTCCAGAGAGACATCTAGCAGAGACATAGCTCAGTATTGATTTAGTCTGAGTAGAATACCTTTTAAATTTCTCAATGGGCCAGGCGCGGTTTCTCACAGCACTTGGGAACCGAGGTGGGTGGACCACTGAGCTCACAGATTCAAAACCAGCCTGAGCCAGAGTGAGACCTCATCTCTAAAAATAGCCCAGTGTTGTGGTGGGCACCTGTAGTCCCAGCTACTTGGGAGGCTGAGGCAAGAGAATCACTTAAGTCCAAGAGTTCGAGGTTGCTGTGAGCTGTGATGCCATAGCACTCTACCAAGGGCAACAAAGTTGAGACTCTGTCTCAGAAAAATAAATGAATAAATAAATTGCTCAGCGATTGGTTCGAAAAGTAGAAAGGATGAATCTTAGAAGTCTAGACACGTATGATGGGCTGATGTGACTAGATTGAAAGTACAACCATTTATCTTTGTTCACGAAGATTTTTCTGTCTTCTCTCCTAGGTGGATCACTTGGATAAGAATGGGCAGTGTGCTTTGGTTCATGCTGCACTGCGAGGTCATCTGGAGGTTGTCAAGTTTTTAATTCAGTGTGACTGGACAATGGCTGGCCAACAGCAAGGAGTATTTAAGAAGAGCCATGCCATCCAACAGGCCCTCATTGCTGCGGCCAGCATGGGTTACACTGAGGTAAGAAGTAGGTGATAGGATTATTTTCCAAAGTATATATTGAAGAATCTGGGGAACTAGGAGAAAAGAATTGTTTAAGACAAAATTATCTGGCTGGGCACAGTGGCTCACATCTGTAATCCTAGCACTCTGGGAGGCCGAGGCAGGTGGATTGCTTGAGCTCACAAGGTCTAGACTAGCCCGTGCAAAAGCAAGACCCCATCTCTACTAAAAATAGAAAAACTGAGGCAAGAGGTTCGCTTGAGCCCGAGGTTGGTTGCTGTGTGCTATGGCACCACGGCACTCTACCAGGCAACAGCTTAAGACTCTGTCTCAAAAAAAAAAAAAAAAAAGACAAAATTACCAGCCAAATTAATATGAATTTTTGATAGCTGCTCTGAATAATAAGGATATTAAATACCACAAAGCACTTGACTACTCTAATGCTGATGTCCCTGAAATTATAGGTATAGGAACATGAGAGTTGGAAAAAAATTGTGGAATTAATCTAATCTAATTCTCTCCCATGTTTCTACCCCTATTTGACAGACAATGACATGAAGGCTCACAGGGATTAATTTTTGACCTGCAGTCACCTGGTTAGACAAGGCGGCATGGGAAGAGCAAAACATTCAGAATCTCAGAAGGACCAGATTTAGAGCATCAGCTTTGATGCTCATTAGCTCTAGAGACCTTGGGCAATTTGCCTAATCTCTTAGAACCTTAGTTTCCCATAAGTAAAATGAAGTTAATAAATTCTTTTATACAGTCAAATTACTGGAAGCAGAGCTTTCACTTTTGTTTTTAGGGGTCATGCTCTGTATACTAGTCTCAGATAATGTCTCTACTCTGAAGAAATACAGGCTTTAATCATTTGCTGTGTATATGAACTGTGTTCTGGAGAAACATGTACCTGATAGGACAAATGCTCATTGTGACAGCTCTAGGTTTCTCTGCCAAGAAAGTCAGTCCCGATTCCTTTTGTGTGCAAGAGATCTAGTAATACTTGGGTCATCCAGGTATCTTCTGAATCTCACAGGCTGGCATCAGTAGCATAGTCTTCCACCTGAAGTTTGAACTGACACAACTTCTCGTTTCAGATTGTCTCCTACCTACTTGATCTTCCAGAAAAAGATGAAGAGGAAGTAGAACGTGCCCAGATCAACAGCTTCGACAGTCTCTGGGGAGAGACAGGTACTGTTCATGGACATTGCTGTCTTCTCTCGTGAACGTGTTGTATTCGTGTGGACTCCCTGTGTCTCATACCCTTACATTTTCCTGATATACCTTTGGCAGTCTTCTGTCTTATGGCTTTTGTATTGGGAACAATTCAGCCAAAACAAAAAGTCAAGCAATTTCCCTTTTCCTTTTTTTTTTCAAATCTTCAAATCAGAATTTTAATGCTTTCATCAGTGTTACAGCATTTACTTTCTTCTTACTACTAAGGTAATAGCACCTTCTAAAATGATTTTAATGCAACAAATCATTTAAATGGATAGATTTGAACAATGTTTTACAATGGACTAATTTCATCTCCCAGTCATTATAATGACATCTCAACAATGCAGGGAAGTTCATAGCTACAAAGCAAGCTAACATGAGTGCTCAAGCAAGTATCCTGGGATGTGTAATCCAGAATATAAACTTCTGGGGAGTTTGCTCCCTTTACCATTTAAATGTTCAACTTTTTAAATCTATAGGCCATTGCCTGTTGTTCAATTACATCCTTTTAAGAGGTTTTTTGGGTTTTTTTTTTTTTGAGACAGAGCCTCAACCGGTTGCCCTGGGTAGAGTGCTATGGTATCACAGCTCACAGCAACCTCCAACTCCTGGGTTTAAGCAATTCTCTTGCCTCAGCCTCCCAAGTAGTTGGGACCACAGGCACCCGCCACAACACCCAGCTATTTTTTAGTTGTAGTTGTCATCGTTGTTTGGCAGGCCCAGGCTGGATTCGAACCCGCCAGCTCTGGTATATGTAGCTGGCATCTTAGCCGCTTGAGCTACAGGCACCAAGCCCTCTTAAGAGGTTATATAATAAAATGAGAATTAGGTGGGGCGGCGCCTGTGGCTCAAAGGGGTGGGGCACCAGCCCCATATGCCAGAGGTGGCGGGTTCAAACCTAGCCCCGCCAAAAGCTGCAAAAAAAAAAAAAAAAAATGAGAATAAGGTGCTAATATTCCTTTAGTATTATCACTTAAAAAATAATTTATTCGGCTCGGCGCGTGTGGGTCAAGCGGCTGAGGCACCAGCCACATACACCTGAGCTGGCAGGTTCGAATCCAGCCCGGGCCTGCCAAACAACAATGATGGCTGCAACCAAAAAAAAAAAAAAATAGCCGGGCATTGTGGCAGGCACCTGTAGTCCCAGCTACTTGGGAGGCTGAGGCAGGAGAATCGCTTGAGCCCAGGAGTTGGAGGTTGCTGTGAGCTGTGATGCTACGGCACTCTACCCAGGGCGACAGCTTGAGGCTCTGTCTCAAAAATAAAATAAAATAAAATAATTTATTCACCTAATTTTAGAAGGACTTAAATTCAGTTATATTTTTAACTGTCACTTTTGTTCTTCACATCCAATTTGTCCTTTCTTTCTGAAGTAGTTAGACCATTCTGTCTACTCACTAGCCACATGCCTGTTTTAAGACTTCCTCTTTTCTCTAAGACACCCTATGTAACCCCATGGTTCTCCCAAACTTAACTATTTTGAAATCTAAAGCCACAGACATAAAGTTGTTGGAAAGAAGGGGGATAAGATGACAAGGCTGGTGAAAAAACACTAGCCAGTGCTGCAAGTCTGTTTGTGGACTTGGATCCATCTTTGATTCCACTGAGCACCTTGCAGGTGGATATTCAAGTATGTCTTTTTTTATGTGATCCTTATAGTAATTTAGGAACAAAGATTTCTCCCATCAAAATAATTCTTTCCAGCAAGGCACGGTAGCTCATGCTTATATTCCTAGCACTCTGGGAGGCCAAGACAGAAGATCACTTGTACTCAGGAGTTAAGTGTCTGAGCAAGAGTGAGACCTGTCTCTACTAAAAACAGAAAAAATTAGCCAGACCTGGTGGTGAGCTCCTGTACTCCCAGCTACTTGGGAGGCAGAGGCAGAAGAATCACTTGAACCCAGGGGTTTAAGGTTGCTGTGTGCTATGCTAAGGCCACAGCACTCTCGCCTGAGCAACAGAGTGAGACTCTGTCAAAAAAAAAAAAGGCTCTTTTCACCCGTATCTGTAAACCAGGATGTTAAATTTTTGTTAAAATATGGCTTAACTGAGTTTTATTTGTTGTAGTAAAGTTGCTATTTGGATGCACAGTGAAGGTACTACCCTATAAGACCCAACTCATCAGTTCCTCTTGGTTTATAGCAAAGCACTTCTGTATCTTTTGGTACTTCTATGCAAAGAGAAGCCTCTTCCTTGTGGCCTTTGCAAGAAATGATTGTTGTCTTCCCTCCAAGTCTAAACTGGAGCATCTAGAGAAATATTAGTAATCTTTGATGTGTTTTTATGAAACTAGGGCAGTAAAAACTGTAGAGTAACCACAGATATGTGTCATATTTTCCAGGAGAAGTAGACCAATATTAAGATGGCCAATTTAGGGAAAATATAAACCAGAAGAGTATGCATTTGGTTAGGGTAACAATGTTACTAAAAAGACAAGATTCCTGAACTCATTTAAAATTAATAATGATAAATTGTGATTTTTTTTCTCATAACAAAATCTTATGTATGTTTCACAACTTTTTAAACATCATGTGGAATGGTCCAAAGCTCAGGAATTTATTTCTCAAAACAGTTCCTCCTTCTGTAAAAGCCAGAGGAAGCAGATGCCAGGCAGCTGCAGCTTAAGAGTCCATGACAGATTAAAAGAAAGCATGCAGCTGGAAACAGCTGCTGTCTCTTTAACCCCACCCTGAGGGAAGCCAGAGGACAGCCAGAGGGGAAGGGACTGGCCAGGACATCAGCAATCCTGGAGTTGCATATGTGACCCAGAGCTGCAGAAGGGACATGTTGTTTTACTTCTATCAGTGTAACCTTCCCCAACAGAGTGTTGCTATTATCTCCCAACTCCCTTCCAAGGGCACAGGCATATAACCACCCGGAGCAGCAAAGACAGTTATGGCCCCCTGGTGATAATGGATAGAAATTAGAAGACTAATAGTCTTTTTTTTTTTTTTGAGACTGAGTCTCACTTGGTTACCCTCAGTAGAGTGCCATGGTATTTTAGCTCACAGCAACTTTAAACTCATGGGTTCAAGCAATCCTCTTGCCTCAGCCTCCCAAGTAGCTGGGATTATAGGAGCCCACCACAATGCCTGGCTATTTTTTAGAGACAGAGTCTTGCTCTTGCTCAGGCTGGTCTTGAACTTGTGAATCAGGCAGTCCACCCACCTCAGCCTCCCAAGTGCTGGGATTACAGGCGTGAGCCAGTGCTCAGCCCAAGACTAATAGTCTTACATCAAACACATTCTAGTACTATACTTGAAAGAAATCCTAAAAATGAAATTCAAGAAGGATGTGAACTAAATAGAGGTCTTATTTTAGTAATACAAATTTCTTTTTTTTTTTTTTTTTTTTTTTTGGTAGAGACAGAGTCTCACTTTACCGCCCTGGGTAGAGTGACATGGTGTCACACGGCTCACAGCAACCTCCAGCTCTTGGGCTTACATGATTCTCTTGCCTCAGCCTCCCGAGTAGCTGGGACTACAGGTGCCCGCCACAACGCCCGGCTATTTTTTTGTTGCAGTTTGGCCGGGGCTGGGTTTGAACCCACCACCTTTGGTATATGGGGCTGGCGCCCTACTCACTGAGCCACAGGCACCGCCCAATAATACAAATTTCTTAACTAGTAATAACACCTTATGGCCTCAGGATTTTAAAAATATTTCATGTTTTGGGCGGCGCCTGTGGCTCAGTCGGTAAGGCGCCGGCCCCATATGCCGAGGATGGCGGGTTTGAACCCGGCCCCGGCCAAACTGCAACCAAAAAATAGCCGGGCATTGTGGCGGGCGCCTGTAGTCCCAGCTGCTCGGGAGGCTGAGGCAAGAGAATCGCTTAAGCCCAGGAGTTGGAGGTTGCTGTGAGCTGTGTGAAGCCATGGCACTCTACCGAGGGCCATAAAGTGAGACTCTGTCTCTACAAAAAAAAAAAAATATTTCGTGTTTTAAAGTGTACAATAGGCCAGTACAGTGGCTCATGCCTGTAATCCTAGGAGGCTGAGATGGGTGGACTGCTTGAGCTCAGGAATTCCAGACCAGGCTGAGCCAGAGCAAGACCCCATATCAAAAAATAGCTGGGTGTTCTGGCCGGCACCTATAGTCCCCGCTACTCGAGAGGCTGAGGCAAGAGGATCACTTGAGCCCAAGAATTTGAGGTTGCTGTGAGCTGTGATAGCATGGCATTCTACCCAGGGTGACAAAGCAAGACTCTGTCTCAAGTAAATAAATAAATGAAAATAAAGTGTACAGTAAAATTTTAAGTTATTTTTATATATATGTACCAGATCTCAAGATTTTAAAAAGCAAATATGTGAAACTTGGTAAACGGTCTGTGAAGCTAGTGAATGATGCCCCATGATCATATCAATGTACACAGCTATGATTTAATAAAAAAAAAAAGAAAAAAAAAGAAAAACTTCATGTCAGTTTGCTCATACACTCAGATTGTGTTGTGTTTAACTGATTTGAATATGTAATATATATGTGCAATAATTACACTATTATAAACATAAAATGGTATTTAAATACGAGTTAGAATGAAATGTATCTGTTGTTGGCTTGCCGCCTGTGGCTCAAGCGGCTAAGGCACCAGCCACATACAATTGAACTGTTGGGTTCAAATCCAGCCCGGGCTGCCAAACAACAATGACGGCTGCAAACAAAAAATAGTTGGGCATTGTGGCCGGCGCCTAAAGTCCCAGCTACTTGGGAGGTGGAGGCAGGAGAATCGCTTGAGCCCAGGAGTTGGAGGAGCTATGATGCCACGGCACTCTACCCAGGGTGACAGCTTAAGGCTCTGTCTCCAAGAAAAAAAAGAAATGTATCTATAATATAATTTCTAAATCTATGAAATATATTTAATTTTGGATAAAATTCTGGAATATGATGTTGTAATAGCCCTATAATTCAACACTCATAGCGAATGGATTTTGATTTGCTTTCTTATCTATAATGTTTATTAAGTGTCCATAATCCTTCCTAACTTATACCATACGATCATTTAAAATTTATAATGACCCATTGAATTGTGATGTTTCCTCCCATGGCAAACTCTTATATATATTTACATACAAAAAAACTGATCTGTGACCTGCAGCTAGTTGGTGGGAGTCTCATATCTACAACCTGACCTGAATTACATAATTTTTGCCTAAGAAAAATACAATGGTCATGTTTCCAACAATTTGTATGACTCCATCAAATCTAAGTCACCATTAACTTTAAGAAACTATATGAAAAAAAAAAAAAAGAAAGAAAGAAACTATATGTTCGTTATTTTATGTGACATTACAAAAACAAAAAAGCTTCTGGCAGTTAAAATGACATAATTATTTATTATCACATCAATTGTAAGATCTATCCCAATTTAAGAGATGTTAAAATTTGAGGGGGAGGCTCGGCACCTGTGGCTCAAGCGATAAGGCACCAGCCACATACATACACCTGAGCTGGCGGATTCGAATCCAGCCCGGGGCTGCCAAACAACAATGACAGCTGCAAGCAAAAAATGGCCGGGCATTGTGGTGGGCATCTGTAGTCCCAGCTACTTGGGAGGATGAGGCAGGAGAATGGCTTGAGCCCAGGAGTTGGAGGTTGCTGTGAGTTGTGATGCCACGGCACTCTACCCAGGGCCACAGCTTGAGGCTCTATCTCAAAAAAAAACAAAAAAAAATTTTTTTGAGGGGGGAAAGTGGATCCTAGAATCAGTGAAATATAAGATGTCCCAAAAGTCACCATACATAGGGAAAATGGGAAATTCTAGCTAAATGTACCTTTATGTACAAAATATTTATTACAAAATTTTACAAAATATTTTCTACATGTTGGCCACCTCTTTGTAAAAGTTTGTAATAACTATTTTGTAAGTAAAGATAGGTTTAACTCCACTTTCCCATTTTCTCTTTTTATGGAGACTTTTGGGACACCCACTATATCTTATCATATAATAAAATACTAATAGAAATATAATTTTTACATATCAGATTTTCTTTTCTTTTTTTTTTTTAATACAGAGTCCCACTATATCTACCTGGGTAGAGCGCTGTGGCATCACTGCTCACAGCAACCTCAAACTCTTGTGCTCAAGTGATTCTCTTGCCTCAGCCTCCCAAGTAGCTGGGACTATAGTCATCCTCACAACGCCCGGTTATTTTCTTTTCTTTTTTTTTTTTGTAGTTGTCACTGTTTGGCAGGCCCGGGCTGGATTCAGACCTGCCAGCTCTGGGGTATGTGGCTGGCGCCCTAGTTGCTGAGATACAGGCACCGAGCCTACATATGAGATTTACTAAAAGCAGGTCATTAGAATATCCTAGTTGCTTTTGTACTCCTTTTGCAACCTCTTTATCCTTCCAGATGCCATCTTCTTAACATCCAGCTTTCACCAATGAGATGACCCCCATCCATCCCTCAGTGTTATCACAGAACAACATGGAAGAAAAGTCAGTAAGGTGGCAAGATTGGTCACCACTCCCTCTTCTCCCTTGTGTTGTGGGCACACATCAGGACTGGCTTTAAGACCTTCTAGCCACTCTGGAGGCCAGCTCTGGAAATACATGGGCCTGAAGAAGCCAAAGTTAACCAAATAAGCCAGATCCCCTTAATTCCTACCCTCATCATCTTTTGCCTAGATTATTGCAACTATCTTCTAAACAGATCTTCTGCCTCTCTTGTTTTGTGAATCATCTCTCAGGCCTCAGCCTAAGCAATTGTTTCTAGCCATGGTCTGTTCATGTATCTTTGCTGCTCACCGACCTTCATTTTCTACTTATATTAAAATAGTTAAATCCTTTTAATGAAGGATTGAAAAGTTCTCATGAAAAGACCAGTCATGATCTCTGGTTTCATACATTGTCTGTTTCCTTCAGTCGTCCCAGTAACAACATGTGGTTTCCACCTCAGGGCCTTTATTCATGCCCCCCGTTTGCCTGTCGCCTCAGCCCTTACGTGCCTGTAAGTCTCTGTCTGCCAGCATCCAGCTCACATTATCACCTCTTCCTGAAGGACTTCTCCGACACTTCTTCTGTGCTCCCTCCATACCAAGCACATGTGCTTATCACATTGCCTATTATTATATTTCGTTGACTGTTTTCCTTACTCGACCATGAGCTCCTTAAGACCAGTGTCTGACAAATAGCTCAATAAATGTTTGTTTAATGTTGTTTTGGAGAGCAGTGATCAGTTTATACCTCCCCAACCACCTCCCTTCTCTCCCCTTCATTGAATTTACATGCCCTATCTGTGCTGTACTCCTTCAAGGTTGAAAATAGATAAAAGAGTCATTTGCTTCTCTGCTTTCTCTTTAGTGTCAGCATACCTTCCAAGCAGACTTTGGCCCTATACCCAGTTCTGAGCTGCATCCTGTCTCCCTCTTCAAACACCTCCTTCAAATGGTGAAAAAACACCATTTATGTCAGATAATCTCATCCGATGCTGACAAGCTAGGGAACAATTTCTGTTACTGGTCTTTTAGTAAGAGATTTGGCTCCCAAGTGCTGTGTTTGCTCTAGAAATTAGTTTGGTGTTTCACAGAACTGGCTTTACTTTAATCTCCTTTCTTTCAAAAAGTTTTTAACAGTTTTTGTTAAGATTCATATAAAATCCAGCCGGGCGGTGCCTGTGGCTCAAGGAGTAGGGCGCCGCCGGTCCCATATGCCGGAGGTGGCGGGTTCAAACTCAGCCCCGGCCAAAAAAAGATTCATATAAAATCCAGCAAAAGCAACTCCTTGATCTTGGATTTTGAAAAGTCTAAATTCCATTTTACATAGTTGTGTTGTTCTGTGATGAAATTGGCCAGCTGTGTTAATAACCATATCCAGCTATCAACTAAAGGTTGCTGCCAAATGAAATCATAACCAAAACAACAGAAATGATACAACAAAGAAAAAGGCCACATGGAACATTCCCTCTTATATAAATGTGATATGGGGGGGGAGGGGAAATGGGCCATCTAGAGCAATACAGTTGTTAGAGTGGACAGTGTAGCTTTCCAGATGGGCAGTAAGGATATTCAAACGTGTTCTATGAACTGATATCATTAGGGAGAGGCTTGTTTATGAAATACTGTCTATATTTTCTCCTGGGTGCTGTAAGTTCTTTTTGTGAAAAAGAATGTATTTGCTTCCCACACATAGGGAAGTTTGCTGCGACCCCATCATCTAGTAGCTACTTTAATTTTGATCTGAATATGGGAATTGTAAATTCTCCAAATGATTTGTTTTATCCAGCAACAAGATGATTCTTTGCTTCCTAATAATTGTCTATCCCAAATTCTTAAACTACTATTACATTCTGACCCTTGTATAAAACTAATGCTTTTTTTTTTTTTTTCTGAACTGTTGGAAACTTAGGAAAGAGGAAAGATCACTTGCATTTAGAGACAGAACTTTTTCAAGTAAATAATTATAGCCATTAACACCTGAGCTCATCCAGTCAGGGCTTGGAAGTGACCCTTACGTCAGATAGGACCACACCTCTGCCCTCCTGTGAGGAATAGAATAGACATGTCAGTGTCAAGACTTCCAGAGTAGGAAACCATATACCAAGGAAATTAGCTCTTTTTTTTTTCTTTTTAGACAGAGTTTCACTACATCACCTTCCATAGAGTGCTGCGGCATCACAGCTCACAGCAACCTCAAACTCTTGGGCTTAAGTGATTCTCTTGCCTCAGCCTCCCAAGTAGCTGGGACTACAGGTGCCTGCCATAACGCCCGGCTGTTTTTTTGTTGCAGTTGTCATTGTTTTAGCAGTGTATGTAGTTGGTGCCATAACTACCGTGCTATGGGCATCAAGCCAGGAAATTAGCTCTTTATGTAGAAGAGTAGCAAATATTTTTCCTAATTTGTTGTTTGGCTGCTTGCCATAGTGTTTGTCTTGCATAATTTTCATATTTCTTATGCAGTATATTTAACAGTCTTCAATGAAAAAAAAGACTGCCAAAATAAAACTGAAAATACACGTAGGACAAGCCATAGATCAATCTGGGTTAAGAAGGCATGTGTCTTCTAAAATTGTAGCATTTTCCTTCATAAGCCCTTGTTATCCTTGTGGTATATTATTTGAAGGTTTATCTTTGTGAAAATTAGATTCTGCATATGACTCGGCTGTGGATAAATTTGGCCAAGCCCAAAGACAGAATGCGTGCCATAATTTGCAAGTGACCATTTGATTTGAATTTCAGTTGCTTCTCTGTTGAGAATCCAACATTAGCAAACCGCTCTATCTGCACCTGCCAAGTATTATCATTTTATGATTTGCTGTTGGAGTAGATAGCCATGATAAAGGAAGGAGCGCTGACTGCCACATCACTTTCACATGTCAGTTTGGAAAAACTGCTCTTTTTTCTTTAAAATGAAACATAACTCCTACCATGTTCTAACACTGTTTTCTATCCTCCCTACCTTTCATCCATTCTTTAAAACAATAAATCTAGGCATTTGAGATCCCTTAGTTAAATGAAACAAGAACATGTTTGTTAAAAGATGGACTTAGTACCTCCAAAGTCTCCTTTCTACTATTAAATTGGTACTCTGAAAATGAAATAGGCATCCACAGGCTCTGCAGTGTAGCAAAGTCTCTAAACAGTGGACAAAGCTCAAGAAAGTGAAGTTTAACTTCCTTTCTGCTGTGTCTTTTATACTTAACTACAGCTATTTTTTCACCTCTGGCTCTGAAGAAAACAACCTTCATCACACGTCTTTACTCATCTTCAAGACTATTACCTTGGGGCAGTGCCTGTGGCCACTTAGGCGCCAGCCACATACACCTGAGCTGGCATGTTCAGATCCAGCCCGGGCCCGCCAAACAACAATGATAGCTGCAACCAAAAAATAGCCGGGCATTGTGGCAGACACCCGAAGTCGCAGCTACTTGGGAGGCGGAGGCAGGAGAATTGCTTGAGCCCAGAAGTTGGAGGTTGCTGTGAGCTGTGATGCCATGGCACTCTACCCAGGGTGACAGCTTGAGGCTCTGTCTCAAAAAAAAAAAAGGGTTGAAAATGTACTAGAAACTTCTGTTTCAATTAATGAAGAAAAAGAATGAAAATTGACCCAAAGCCCTTAGACTGCAGTTCCTGGCTTTGGTTCTCTAGGTTTGAGAGCCCAGGAATAGAGGATGGTCAGAGGTACTTTCCAGTTAATTTCAAAAAAAGATCCTTACCTTTATAAAGGCTGATCTCTCTAGATTCCACCCCTGCATAGAGTAGGAGGTTTTAGTTAGAAAGAGGTGCCAAAAAAAGAGGCCAAAGCAGAGAAGATAATCTGGCAGGGAAAATAAACCAAGGGGGTTTGATCAAGTGATTTTTCTTTTTTTTTTTTTTTGCAGTTTCTGGCCGGAGCTGGTGTTGAACCCCGCCACCTCCGGCATATGGGGCCAGTGCCCCACTCCTTTGAGCCACAGGCGCTGCCCGTGATTTTTCAATAGTTCATTATTATACTTGTTTGGGGAAACATTGTGAGCCCATTTAAATGTGGTTTTAGTCATTATTTTTCTTTAAAAATTTTCTTCTTTGAAAAGTCAGCTAAAATCATTATTCTTGGAGTTAGAATAGCAATTACATTAAACACAAGTACACCGCCATGCTTT
Source organism: Nycticebus coucang (assembly GCF_027406575.1). NCBI lineage: Eukaryota > Metazoa > Chordata > Mammalia > Primates > Lorisidae > Nycticebus > Nycticebus coucang. The sequence goes on from NC_069797.1 coordinate 63,702,740, forward strand.
ATTGAGGACTGGAAAGGACAAGAACCACCATCCTCAGCCTTTCTTCTCTGCCCTTAGCCCTAACAGCTGCAGCGGGAAGGGGCAAACTGGAGGTGTGCCGTCTGCTCTTGGAACAAGGGGCAGCAGTGGCCCAGCCAAACCGCCGAGGGGCAGTACCCCTGTTCAGCACTGTTCGTCAGGGCCACTGGCAGGTAAGCAGGGTAACCACTACCAGTCCCTCAGACAGGAGTGAGTTCTAGGTGGGAACTTCTGACGCGAGAACAAAATAGATCACAAGCAAATTTGGGTTACCCAGCAGTAATCAGATCTGAGGAATATTCTGGTTAAATGAGAATATGACAGAAAGTTAACATTCAAAATTATTATTGTGATATAGATTATATTAATGTATACTATATATACTACTTTTGTCCTGTTTGTGAAATGACCCTCTTACATTTCACAAGTATCCAGGAGGGGAAAGAGAGATATTGACAATAATCTTCAGAAGTAGTTGAGTAGAAAAAAGGCTGTAGGAGCTAAACAGTGCTAAAGATCTATCAAAGGCACCTTATTATTTTTAGTCATAACTATTAATTGCAGGCAAATTTACAACTGTCAGGGAAACAAAATGGCACTAATGTAGGTTGTGACTTATGTTGGAACTGCCATTGTGGAATTGTTAATCTACATCTTGGCCTTTGTTATCTAAATTCTTTTTAACTTAGTAGCTGAGTCAGATATCCAGAATTGAATCTTTCTCATTTCCCTGTCCCTAAGAGTTAAGAGAATAAGTCACAGGTACTAAGACTGTACAGGTACTTACAGGAGGCTCTTGCAGTGGAAAGCTACATGTAGAGGAGCTCACACAGTGTATCGGATGGTGTGCTCGTGCCTTCCAGCAGCTCTTTTTGGGTTAATTAGTCCCTGTTTCTCTGCACTTGCAGATTGTCGATCTTTTACTCACCCATGGAGCTGATGTCAACATGGCAGACAAGCAGGGCCGTACTCCCCTGATGATGGCTGCTTCAGAAGGCCATCTAGGAACTGTGGACTTTCTGCTTGCACAAGGTAAGTACTGGGATGCTGGGGCTGGCTGGCCCGTGCCTATAATAGCCTAGTGAACTCTTGTTTTCCAGCAGTGGAGTCCAGGAGATGTCAAGGACAGATACTATTAATCTACTTGGTTATAAAATGAAAGGCCATCTCACTTCCTTATATACAGTGGAACCTTCTAACTCTGACATTCTTTATTTCCTTATGACTTGAGGAATTGTAGTTAAATTAACATATCCTAAGTGCCCATTCAAATCTGTAATCTCTAAACTTTGATTTTTTGAGTGTACACTCAATAACTGTTAGGGAGAGTTTTTTGACTTTATCAATTCTTTCGTAAACCTGCACAACTAATATTTTCCTTGAATCCAAAAGAGGCAAATGGCAGGTAAGACACCTGCTAACAGTGGGACCCAGTATGGGAAATGGAAATATAATTATCCTGTTATTGTAGTATATTTCCTTTGACACTTACCAACATCTACAAATTCCTAGTGAATGGGAAAGAAGTTAAAGGAGGTTGTGACACACCTCCATCATAAAGCATCTCAGGCCCCCATCATTTGCTATGGCCTGTCACCTGTGGTTGATGATGATGTACCTTTGTAGTAGAAAAAGCTCAAGTCACTGGCAACTATGCAGTGCCATCTGGTGGAGCTTGAGTATTTGCCTGAAGCAGGAGGCAGTGAGTTTGTGACTGAAGCCATGACTCCATTCCAGTTAGCTTCCACTATTAGTAAACTCAGTCTGAACATCTTTAATTATATCCATAAAAACGTTCACTGTCCTTCAAGAAAACCAGCCTTCAGAAGAGTTATATCCAGGCCTGAACAGCTGAGGGAAGTTGAAATAAGAAGAAGATGAGTTTTCTTCTAAGATTTCAGACTACAGTTCAGTCAGAGACTTACTGGATCTTTAGCTGTTCTGTATCCTTCAAGTTAAATTTGTTTCCACAACCTTGGACTCAAGGGTGAGTCAGAAGTGGAAGAGAGACTTTATCTTCTTGTGCACAAAGTGGCTCTTGCTTCCAGAGCAGCTATCAGACAAATCTGGCTTCATGATATTCTCATCTCTGCTGCGGGGGGAGCATCTGCCTAGATGAGACATGGCCAGAGTAGATATTCCCAAACAAAAACTGAATCCACTGGGAAAGGACCGCTTAAGCCACTGAGAACCTTTAGATAGCTGCACAGTGTCTGTCTGACTTACCAGTAGAAGCTCATTAGGCACAGATTCCAGATATATCTTCTCCCTCACCAAGGAAGACATTCTGATCTTTGGACTGTTTGACTTTTTCACACTTAAATGAGAGACTTTCGTTAAGTCAGACAAATCCTACATTTATTTAATTTATTTTTTTATAAAATAGTATACTAGGAACTGTGAAGGATTTTAATTTTTTTATTAATAGACTATAATCTATACCAGCAAAGTGTCCATAATCTGACAAGAAAGAGACAAAACAAAGATAAATGCCTTAAAAAGCAGAGCATCCTGGTGATCAGATAAAAATGTTCTTTGAGTTGACATAGGATAGACTTTAAAACTTGAATAGGAAAAATGTTGTATATGTAGGTAGAGGAAGTAATCAAGATGAAAGGTCAGGCAGGGCTCAGCACCTGTAGCACAGTGGTTACAGCGCCAGCCACATATACTGAGGCTGGTGGGTTTGAATCTGGCGCAGGTCAGCTAAAACAACAATGACAGCTGCAACAAAAAACAGCTGGGTGTCGTGGCGGGCACCTGTAGTCCCAGCACTGGGAGGCTGAGGCAAGAAAATCACTTAAGCCCAACAGTTTGAGGTTGCTGTGAACTGTAACACTACAGCACTCTACCAGGAGCTACATAGTAAGACTCTGTCTGGAAAAAAAAAAAGAAAGAAAGAAAGGTCAGGGAGGAGTAACAGTATAGAACAGATTTGGGACAACAGGCAAGTTGTCCAGTGAAGCACAAAAGACTATTGGGAAATAAAACTGGAAAGGTATGTAGAAAGAAAAGTTAAAAGGCCAAGTTAAAGGAATTTGGATTTAATTCTGAAGGAAGTGAAGAGCCTTTAAAATTTTTTTTAAAGGGAATTGATGCCAGAGTTGTACTTTAAAAAAATTACTCTGGCAGTAGTGTGAAGAGTAGATTGATGAAGGAATTATAGCGAAACAGAAGATCGGTTAGGACACCGTTGTAATAGCTAAGACATAATGATGTCCTACTACAGGGGCAATGTCTTTCCCAATAGGGCAGAAGGGCTAAGTGCGAGAGAGATATTGGATGTAAAAGCTGTTTAGATATAGGAAATAAGACAGATGGGGGGTTGAAGATAACTGCCAAGTTGTAAGATGGATGTTTGGGAGAATTGTTATTTCTTTAATTGCACAGGAAAGAAAACAGAGAAAATAAGATTATAATTGAATTTTAGAAGTTTAAACATACTATGGATTTGTTTTATATGTATCTCCTTTTAATTTCTTAAAGCTTTCCTTATCTGTGGAAAATCAGTTTATAATATACATCCAAAACCTTATTCTTCTGTTTTTTCCACAACTGGAGACTTGTCTAGGGATTTTATAAATGTTGCATCTGAGAAAACTCCTCAGATTCTGTCTCATGTGCACATTTATTCCATGTTAGAGTTGATGTTTTAATTACAAATTGCACTGTTATGTAAAGATAACTCAGTACATAAATGGCTTTCATCAAGCTTAGAGGTGTGGTCTCTTCCAGCTTTGCATCCTGCTGTGGGAAACCACACAGTCTTCTGACCTCTAGGGATACAAAGGTGATAGGCCACATAACTGCTGAGTAGACCTTGAACCTGGCTGTGGCAGGCCCCAAACTTGAGCTGATATCTGAACCTTGTCCAGCTGAGGAGGCAGCCAAATGTCCCATGTACAAGGTACAGTAAGTTGATCTCTAATTGAGTTAGTAAGTATAAGATGCCAACTACGTGAAGAGTTTTCTTAAGTCCTCTTCAAAACTAGCAAGGAAATGATAGGCTCCTCATCATTGAAGAACAGCCTAAGCCTTAAGAACCAAACATATATTGAATTTAGACTGATTACAAAACGGCCTGTCAAGTATGCCTGATCTTTACAGATGAAAAGAGAAAGGTTGAATGGAAGCAGATGCAGAATAATACAAAAGGGTGGGGATGGGGTTATAGAAGAAGGCTGAATAGTTTAAGTAAACTCTTTATTTCTTTTTTTTTAAGTGAAAAACATTGTTTATACAGGCATGCATTGCTTAGGATATGCTCTAAGAAATGCATTGTTGGGCTGTTTTGTTGATGGGCAAACTTCATAGAATGTACTTAAACCTGGATGGCACAGCCAACTAAATACCTAGGCTGTATGGTGCTGCAGACTGTTGCTCTTAGGCTACAGACCTGGACAGCATGTACTATACTGAATACTGCACACAGTTGTAACATAGTGGTAGGTATTTTGTATCTAAACATAGAAAAGGTACAGTAAACCACAGGATTCTAATCTTATGGGACCGCCATCATATCTGTAGTTTGTCATTGACCACTGCATCCTTATGCAGAACATGACTGTATTTATGGCCTCTATGTTTCCATATAAGTTGAGTATTCCTTATCTGAAATGCTTGGGACCAGAAGTATTTTGGACTTCAGATTTTTTGGTTGTAGAATATTTCCATTATATTTACCATTTGCATGTTTCTAAAACAAAAATTTGAAATCCAGAATGTTCAAATGAGCATTTCCTTTGAGTGTCATGTCATGTCAGCACTCAAAAAGTTTTGGATTTTGGGTCATTTCAGATTTCAGATTTTCGGGTTACGAATGTTCGACTTGTATATACATATTGTAGAATGGCTAAACCAAGCTATTGAACATATGCATTACCTCACATACATATCTTTTTTGTGGTAGAAATATATAAATATATTCTCTTAACAATTTCAAGCATGCAATATATCATTATTAACTGTAGTCATAATGATGTGCAGTAGATGTCTTATTTCTCCTGTATAAGTGAATTTTGTGTTTTTCACCAACGTCTTTCTAATCTTTTCATCCCCCAGCCTCTGGTAACCACTATTTTATTCTGTATTTCTGTAAGCTCAACTTCCTTAGATTATGCTGAATTTCTTTTGTAGCCTGGGATTGGTGTCCTTCCATGTACTCCATTTTCTCCACTTTCTAAGATGGGAGAAAGTGGCTGATAGTATCATCAGTGATAAACATGTCCTGGCTCTCTAAAGGAGTTCACATTATTATAAATGAAAGACTTCCATTCAGTTCAGAAAACATTCATTGAGAATTTGTTACATGTATACGTAAAAGTAGATAAATAACAGAATAAGGTGACATGTATTAAGCAGGATTAAGATGAAGGAACAGTGAACTGGGAGGAGCTTCTTTGAGGCAAGAGAATTGAGATAGTTGCTAGAGAATGGGTAGAAGGGAGGCAAGTCATGGGTAAAGAAAAGGTACTCCACCCACGGAGCAATGTAAGCAGAAGTGAAGATGTAGGAATATTTATGGGTGATTCTAGAGGCAGTGAGCACATCCTTTTGGCCAAAGTAAAGGATTCTTCCAGGGGAGTAATGAAATTTAAAGACAGAGTAATTGGGAATAGATTGTAGAAGACCTTGACTGCCCAGTAAAACCAAAAGACTCTGTTTTATAGAATCATCTTTTTTCACAGTTTTATTGAGATATTAACTGGCATACCAAAACCAATCTAAAATTGGAAATAGTCCAGAAACAGAAGGTGTTCTTTGGCAGAAGGTATACTTCAGTACTGACTTTCCCTCCTGCTATGAATTTTCATGTTTCCTAAGTCTTGTGTTATCATTTGCTTTTATAGGTGCCTCCATTGCTCTTATGGACAAAGAAGGATTGACAGCCCTCAGCTGGGCTTGTTTGAAGGGCCATCTCTCAGTAGTACGTTCTCTGGTGGATAATGGAGCTGCCACAGACCATGCTGACAAGAATGGCCGCACTCCGCTGGATCTGGCAGCTTTCTATGGTGATGCTGAGGTGGTGAGTGCCTTTAAACAAGCCTCAGAAGAGTAGAAATTGAGAGTGTTCTCCATCCATAACACTATCTGGGGTTGAAGGTACAGTAATGTTCTGATGATTGCTGATACAAAATTCTCAGACCTTATACTTGCCTGAAGTCAGGAATATTCAAAACACTATTAAAAATCAAGACTAAATATAGCTAAGACCTGAAATATGATGGCTACGTAGCCTGGTTCAGACCAGCGGTTGAAAAGAGCAGGCAGCAGCCAGAACCCTCAGTGGAGCAGTGCTGAGCCATCACACCCATGTTAATCGTTCTGCTTCATTCTTATTCTAGGTCCAGTTCCTGGTAGATCATGGGGCCATGATCGAGCATGTTGACTACAGCGGAATGCGTCCTTTGGATAGGGCAGTCGGATGCCGGAACACTTCTGTCGTTGTCACTCTTCTAAAGAAAGGAGCCAAGATAGGTAGGAGAAAGGAAGAAAGTGTTGGCCATCTGTGCCCAGGGGCCAGACTGGTCCAGTGATCTGGCCGCCCTGGGTATTTGGTATGAATGTATAGCGCTCCCCTCTGCCCTGGCCCAATTATTGTCCAAGTGAACAGAGAGGCTCTTGACCCAGAGAAAAAGCACCATCTGAGCTGCAGTCTGCAGTACCCTGTGTCCAGAATTGTAGGGTTCTCTGCCATCCCCCTGGTAGCCTTAGCCAGGAGGCTGCTCTGGCCTTAAGCGCATCTTAGCACGGCCTCTGTACCGGCCCCAGCCCGTAAGCACCCTGGATCTCTGCACTGCCGTGAGCCTTTGCTTTCCCTTGCTCTGTATGTGCTTCAGGCTCTCAAGTCCCTGCTGCGCTGTCCCAGCTGCTACCCCATCCCACAGACCTGTAGACAAGGGTTGGCTGATATGCTGGCTTTTTTGTTGCCTGCCTCTCACTGCTGCTTTTTCCTTCTTTGTTTTTTTCACCTTCATCCATTTTTTTTTCCTTTCCTACAACTTTTTGTTTTCTCCTTTCTTTGAAGGTTGTCAGACGTTACCGAGTCGCCCACGAGGTATATTTCACCGCTGTCAGCATCAGGCGTGGTCTGATGGCTTGGTCAGCTTTGCCTTCTCCTCTTTGGTTTAGCCTGCATGAGTTCCCTACACCTCTAATCTTTTAATTTACTTCACCTTAAAAGAAGATTTTTTTTAAATTAACTGTTGTAGAGAATAACTTGAACTTTTGATAACTAACCTTGAAAAGTTTAGTTGGTAAATAATTCAGGCATCTGTAAACTAATCAACTTAACCTTTCCTTTCTTTTTGTGGGTAAAGTTATCCTCAATGTTGGTTTGTTTCATGTCTCTTTGACATTCAAACTACGCTCCTGATTCAAGGTGAATCCCAGGAAGTCCTGTTTGGTATTTATAATTTAAGGGAGACTTTATAGAGTTTTTAGTGGTTTCCCTTCTGCAAAGTACGTATTTAATATTAAGAGAAAACATCTGAGGGTTTTGAGTCCTAGATCCAAAATAAATTACCCTTTATGAATTTTTTCAAATCCTGTGATGATGTTTAACATAAACTCTTCCTTCCAATTTCCTTATGTAAAATAATTTCAGACTAGGCCATTGCCTGCCCACATGCAACACACAGTCTTTGCTGCCCTCCTGTGGTGCAGGTTCAGATAGTTCAGACATTTCTTATTTTAAGGTGAATACAAATCCAATGCAGCTTCTTGGCAGTGGGAGTCACTAAAATACTCCCAAGTGTAAAATATGAGGTAATTATTGTGGAGCAAGTTGTTCTCTCAGCAGAAATTCCCCCAGGGTATTTTTTTCACCTAGCTTCCTACCACCCTTACATTGTATGAGTTTTTACCCATCATGCATCCTGTACACTACAGGTCCAGCCACATGGGCGATGGCCACCTCCAAACCAGACATCATGATCATCCTGTTGAGCAAGCTGATGGAAGAGGGGGACATGTTTTATAAGGTGAGGGGAGGGGGAACAAAGTTTCCTCAAAACAGCCACTGACTGTTTTCTACATGTAGGATCTTCCAAAGTTTTTGTAATTCCCATCATTTATTCTAGAGGCAAAAAAAGAATGCCATTCCTCAGCAATGGTCACATAAGTTGGGTATCCTGAACTTTTGCCTCATCAAGAGGGCAGTTGTCATAGCCAGTGCGTACATACAGCTGATAACCAAAAGCCCGAGTCTGACCTGGCTGCTGAGAAGTGGTTACATAGATTTTATTTTTTTATTTTTTTTTTACTTTTTATTTTTTGTAGACAGAGTCTCACTTTACCGCCCTTGGTAGAGTGCCATGACGTCACAGGACTCACAGCAACCTCCAGCTCTTGGGCTTACGCCATTCTCCCACGTCAGCCTCCCGAGCAGCTGGGACCACAGGCGCCCGCCACAACGCCCAGCTATTTTTTTGCAGTTTGACCAGGGCTGGGTTCGAACCTGCCACCCTCGGTATATGGGGCCAGTGCCCTACTCACAAAGGCACAGGCGCTGCCCGGTTACATAGATTTTACAAGGAATCTGCTAAGCAGGATCTGGAAACTTACAGGACAAGCAAAAATAAAGTATAGCTATTTCTAGTCTATTGATCTTAGCTTTCATATTTAATATAAACATAAATTTAAAAGTTACAGTGATAATATTAGCATCCTTGAATAAGAAAGAAACCAAGACAAATAGCAAGTATGATTTGCTTGATATTATTCACTGAATGAGAACAACAACAAAAAATGGAGTCTTTTTGTACACACAATTTAAGCTAAAAGTTCCATACCGTAACACAAACTCCCATGGCCTATAGTTCCTTAAGAATTTTCCAAGTCTAGGGCAGCGCCTGTGGCTCAGTGAGTAGGGCACCAGCCCCATAAACCGAGGGTGGCGGGTTCAAACCTGGCCCCAGCCAAACTGCAACAAAAAAATAGCCAGGGATTGTGGTGGGCGCCTATAGTCCCAGCTACTCGGGAGGCTGAGGCAAGAGAACTACCTGAGCCCAAGAGCTGGAGGTTGCTGTGAGCTGTGACGCCATGGCACTCTACCAAGGGTGACAAAGTGAGACTCTGTCTCTAAAAAAAAGAAAAGAATATTCCAAGTCAAAGCCATCTCTTTTGTTAAGATTAGCTGGATTGGGAGGTGTCTGTGGCTCAAAGAGTAGGGCACCAGCCCCATATACCGGAGGTGGCGGGTTCAAACCCAGCCCCAGCCAAAACTGAAAAGAAAAAAAAAAAGAAGATTAGCTGGATTATCTTCTCCTGGAGTGAATATAAATCTAACCCAGTTTTTGGCAGCATGCCAAATCCTTAGGCCTAAAGGATGGAATGATTATGAAGTATCTTGTCCTCCCCCCACCCCTACCCCATGTTAGGAATATGCTGGTAACTAGAATCAGAGTTCCATCTCCTAAGTACCTTTTAAGGGACAGTCATGGTAATCTAAGTCTTTCAGGAAGCTTGAACCCTGGCCCAAGCCCTTTATTTCATATGACTTCAAAAAAGTCATTACTCTAGATATCATATTGATGGACTTCAGAATGGCATTGTTCTCAAGAATCTCAGTCCTGGTTATAGAATAATTCTGGTATATTTAGGCAAGAAGTCCTACCACCTAGGCTGGGTGCAATGGCTCATGCCTGTAATCCTAGCACTCTGGGAGGCTGATGGGCAGATAGAGCTCAGGAGTTCGAGACTAGCCTGAGCAAGAACAAGACCCCATCTCCATTATTTTCTAAAAATAGAGCTGAGTATTGTGGTAGGTACATGTGGTCTCAGCTACTCAGAGGCTGAGGCAAGAAGATTACTTGAGCCCAAGAGTTTGAGGTTGCTGTGAGCTGTGACAACTCCATTGTACTTTACCCAGAGGGATAGAGTGAGACTCTGTCTCAAAAAATAAATAAAAAAAAATAAGTAAATAAATAAATAAGACCTACCTCTTTAAAAAAATAGGTAGAGCTATTATTGTTCCCCCCTCCTTCCCAGAATTCTACCTTGGAAGACTTCAAATACCTCCTTACTGAAAGGTACTAAAGTAAAGGAAAAATAAAAGATTGGGATCTGGGATCCCTATGGAGTTACAACTATACATAAGGAATAGAGTGGATAAAGATCAGGTAAAAGGGTGGGAGATTTTCTAGACTCAGTTTATAGATTTTCAAAGTTCAAGGTTACTGTGGTCAGATCCCTAAATTGATCACAGATTTACATCATCCTGGAAAATCTCTCTACAAAGTAAAATGGAATGACAAATTACAAGCTTTACTTTTCTCCTGTCCCCCTATTTTCCTATCCCCCTGCCTTTTCCAAAAGCGGTGAAAACTAACTGATTTGTTTTATGCCAGGAGATTAGAAAAGCAACAGCTAGACTGTTTTAGCTCCCCTTATCCTTTGCGAGGAAGCGAATGACTTCTAGAGGGTAGCAAGATGGAGCATCAGAGAAGAAAAGAGTTCCCCAAACAAGCCAGAAATTAAAAAGCATTAACTATGGAATGCTTTGGACTAGGAAATTATACATGTCCCAGTGAGGTTATTTCAAGAAAAATGAACTTTTAGCTGGGTGTTGTGGCAGGCACCTGTAATCCCAGCTACTTGGGAGGCTGAGGCAAGAGAATCACTTAAGCCCAAGAGTTGTAGGTTGCTGTGAGCTGTGACACCACAGCACTCTACCCAGGGTGACAGCTTAAGACTGTGTCTCAAAAAAAAAAAAAGAAAGAAAGAATGAAAGAAAAATGAAGTTTGAAATGAACAAGGTCAACCTCTTTGGGAACCAGTTGAAAAGCTGGAGTCCAAGGCCTTCTACTTGCCAAGGCTTTGTTTCTCTGGCTTGTATCTTGAGTATTCCCTTCATCCTTACCCTTCCTGCAAGATAAATTTCCTATAGAAAAGACTAGCCCCTTCTTCTCTGACTGTCAGGGTCAGACCTACTTCCTAGGCTGGTGTTTGGGAGGGTTAACCCTTCATAACAACTGCAGAGAGAAGAAAGGGAATAGGGACCAAACTTCTTCATCTGCTCAGCAGACCAACAGTGTCTTTTGCCATCTTGTACTCCCATTAGAAAGGTAAAGTAAAGGAAGCTGCCCAGCGCTACCAGTACGCTCTGAAGAAGTTCCCTAGAGAAGGGTTTGGTGAGGACTTGAAAACCTTCCGGGAACTAAAGGTGTCTCTTCTCCTCAACCTCTCTCGATGTCGCAGGAAAATGAACGTAAGTTCCTCTCATCCCAACTCCTTTTTGCAGTCCTGGAAGTTAATCATCCCTATCATTCACTAGTTTTTACCAGGCCCCTGAAATCCTTCTCTGCCCCTTTTGGAACTTGGTTGTCCTTCACAGAGCACTGACATTTGCAATTTGAAAGAAAGCAAGTCTGAGTACAATCTGTATTTCAAACTGTAAAAAAGTTAATGCTACAAGTACTTTGTAACTTTCTGAATTTCCATAACTCCCACTATACCATCATCCCCACCCTCATGCCCCCAAGTCAATTTTCTGGTCTTTAGGAAAATGTGAGAGCAGAGGTCACTGGAATTCCAGCAGCAATTAGATATGGATTCTGATCATTCCCTTCCTTTCTAGTATATTCCCTAGTCATTTAAGGAAGGACTAGAAAGAGGACTTAGGACCATGGACTTCAAGGTTTAATTTCTAAGGCTGTTCTTGAACTTTTCACTTCTTTCCTCGTCTTTCTGTTCTAGCATGTCATGTCCCTCCTTGTCCTGGAGGGAATCTTAGGCCTCTTCCTGGCCCTTTGTTTCCTCCCTGCTGGGTTTTGGTCCTTCTTGCCTGCCTTGCAGATACAGTCTTGGATGTCCTTAGCCAATGCTCCCTCAGCCACTGCTCCCTTGACATGTAGACATTCCCAGGCCAAAAAACCTCTCTCAGATCCTGGGAGTAGCAAAATCGTGTCAGGAATCTCTGACATCCAGCCGCCTGAGATCTCACAGTTCCTCAGGAGTTATAATTAATCCAAGCCAAACAGGAATGTTGATGAATAAAGAACCCAGCTATAGAGAAGCAAGATTTAAACCTCAGTGGGAGGCTTGGGCACAGTGGCGCACGCCTGTAATCCTAGCACTCTAGAAGGCTGATGGGTGGATTGCTTGAGCTCAGAAGTTCAAGACCACCCTGAGCAAGAACAAGAGGACTTGAAAACCTTCAAAACCTTCAAGTCCTCATCTACTTTTTCTATACTTGAAAAGTGTATATTCTTTATACTCTGTATAGATGAGTCCCCTATCTCTACTAAATATAGAAAAATTAGCTGGATGTTCTGGTGGGCACCTATTGTCCTAGCTACTTGGAAGGCTGAGGCAGGAGAATCACTTAAGCCCAAGAGTTTGTGGTTGGTGTGAGCTATGATGACTCCATGGCACTCTACCCAGAGGGATAGAGTGAGACTCTGTCTCAAAAAAAGAAAAAATTCACCTGAGTAGGAAGGTATCTGCTGTCAGTTCCAGAAGGATGATTTGCATATGTGAGCTTTATATCATCTATCCCAGGCCCTAAAACCTGACAGTGAAAGAGCCTTGAGGCCAGACACACTGGCTCACACCTATAATTCTAGCACTTTGGGAGGCCAGAGCAGGAGGATTGCTTGAGACCAGGAGTTTGAGACCAGCCAGAGCAACACAGTGAGACCCTATCTCTACCAAAAAAACAAAAATTATCTGGATGTGGTGACATTCACCTGTAGTCCCATCTTCTCGGGAGGCTGAAACAAATGAGACAATTGCTTGACCTTAGGAGTTTGAGGTTGCCATGAGCTGTGATGACACCACTGCACTCTAGCCCAAGTGTCAGGGCAAGACCCTATTTCAACAAAAGAAGAAAAAGGAAAACAACTCTGGGATAAACATGACTGTTTCAGAGGACATAGTCATGGCTCTAAGAGGCAGAGATGCCCCGGGGTCTGAGGGAAATAGGGACATGGAAGAGGTTCCATTGGGGAGGGAAGGGGGACAGTCTTGGAAAGGTAGTGAGGTCATTATGCCTATAATTTCTCATGCAAAACACAAGAAACAGAACCAAGGGTCTCCCATGGCACCAGCTAGTATAGAAAGAGGCAAAGATGAAAAGTCACTACCAACCTGCTGACTTCTCTTTATCCCTAACAAGTAATCTACTTCTTAATTAAAGTAATATTCCCAGAAATAATGATTGTCCCAAAAGAAAGAAGCAAAAGGGTATGATGGGAAACAGAGTAGCTCCATATTTATTCAGAAACAGTTAAGACTCTGACCAGTTCTGTGCTAAGTACTGGAAATATGATGTTTTTGGTGGAAAATTTCCCATTTTTTCTAAATTTTTACCTATGCCCCAGGGCCTTTGTTCTGTTTAAGGCCTTGATTTCCAGCTTAGGAATCATGAGTATAACTAGAGGCCACCATGCTGTACTATGGCTTTAACACTAAAAGAAGAAAATCTTTCCTTTTAGCTTAATATTTAAGAGGATCTTAAAAACCATGGACTTTGCCTTGTCAGCGTTGTCCCTGTTCCCAGAGGCCTTTGGAATGAGGACCAATATCTCTGAGGCCACATTCCTCTAGGGAGCCTCCAGGAATAGCATAGGCCCAAGTTACAGCAGGGTCATCTGCTTTTTTATATATATATTATTTAAATATATTTTAAATAGCAGTTTAAAAGTAGTTAAGAGAAGAAGCAGAGAACCTCTGTGAAACAGGAAACTACAATTTATTGAGCACCTCCTGTGTGCTGGGAAGTGTACAGTGCTTCTGAACTCCTTGTGCTTAGTTCTGCCTCTGAAGGCGGCAGATGAGAAACTACACAACACGCTCTGCCAAGGCGTAAAGCAGAACAGAGGCTTGAACCCAGGTCTGTCCAGTCTCTAGACAGTGCAGTTCTCTTCCTTTACTGAGATGCTGCCTTCCTGGATTTCACAGGACAAATTCTTACTTGTCCCTTAGAAAGTCAGGGTCTAGTGGGGGCCAGGATGAGGGTCCATGAGGTGTCTATATGTACATTTGCCTCATACCTGCATGAGTAAGATTTCCGGAGCTTTGTGGTTAAAGGGTCAGCATTTGGCTTCTGGGCTGAAAAGAACTTTATTAGAAAGGCAGAAAGCGGTCAAATTAAAAATGTTTTAATACTCTGGGCAGATGAAGTCCAGTGAGCAGTTGCAGGGCCACACAGGGCAAAGGCAGAAGGAACTTTCAGTCCATGGCCACATGGCTAGGGCCATGTCAGGCATGTCCAGAGTCCCAGGTGTTCCATCCCTAAATGTCAAAGAAATGTACAAATAATTTGTTTTATTCCCAAGTTGTCTATTCTTTCTATCTCTTCAATGACTCATTTGCACACCTATTATAATGACAGGATTTTGGAATGGCGGAGGAATTTGCTACTAAGGCCCTGGAGCTGAAACCGAAATCTTATGAAGCTTACTATGCAAGAGCAAGGGCAAAACGCAGCAGCAGGTGAGGAGAGAGAGAGAAAGGGTGAAAAGCAAGAAGTCTCTTTTCTGAAAATTTGGCCAAGGCAATGTAGGCCACCCTGGGGCATATGTACCCAAATATGTCTCTGTCCTTGAGGACTTTTAAGGCCAGGCTTTGGGGATGGCTCCAATAGCACAGTGCTCAGATCAGCAAATCTTCTGGGTTACAGAGACCAAGAATGTTTTACTTTGGGAGAAAAAAATGCTTTTTCATTGGAAAATGTCACCTTCTGAGAATCCTCTGCCATATCTTAATCACTTTTCAATCCTCGAAGCAGGTAGCATAAATAGACCACAGTGACTTAAAGAAGAGGTCACTTAACCAAAACATCCTACCTACCCTTTTAGAGGGAAAAATAGGATGGGTCACATAACTCCTTTTTCTTTTCTTACAAGCATTTGGGGAATCCCTGGATTATTTAGTCTTCCTTCTGGGGCTCTCCTCAAGTCTGGTGGCATCAAATCCCCTTCTCACCTAAACCATCACTACACAATACACACACACACACAGAGTCAGGAGGTCTTTGCTGCCAGGATTGAGAGGGTCCAAGAGGAACATCATTCCACCATTTCTTGTGCCCATCTGCTATAGTTCGGCCACTGAGCAGGAAAGCCTCCAGAAGGACCTATAATCTGCCATCAGTGATCTTTGGATACCTTGTCACTGTCCTTGATGCCTCCTGCCCAGCACCCTACCTTCTCCCAGACTGCATGGGAAAGAACTGCTTTGCATTTGTTGCTGTGACCAGGGGGTGTATGTCGTAAAAGTCAAACCCAGCTGGAGGCTAGTGATGATGATGGCAGTGGTATTATTCTTAACTAGCCGGGATATCAAAGGTTTTGCAGAAGCTTGACTATCAAATACACTTTCCTTCTGGATTGTTCCTTCCACACAGCCAGTGTCCCCTTTTCAGGTGATATTAATAGAGAAGATGGGAATATCTCTGGCAGTTCATTTCTTCATTGGTGAATTAGAATCTCCCTGGAGTCAGCTCAGCTCCAGCCCTGAGTTGCCTAATACCCTGCCCTGCTTAGACAGAGTGAGTGGATACGCAGCAGTGCTGTGGGGTGAGAGCTGGAAAGGGCAGCGGACAGGTTCTTGCCTAAGATAGAATAGGCCTGAAATTTGGAGCCAAAATCTTCAGAATATAAAGAAAATTTTCTGCTGCATCAGCAAGATTTTTAAATATTGTAGTTACTGTTTTGTTCCTAAGCTATTTGACAGTGACCCTGTAAATGACAACCCCACCCTACCCTCATACTGCCTGGTGTGCATTTGGACACATAAGAGAACCTTCCTGAAGGGCCTGACTGGATTGACACAACGGACATATTTCTCCACTGATCCCAGAGAGGCCAGAAGGAAGATGGAGGCTGAGTGGGCAAGGGACTCATCCTGGACTCTTCTAGAATGACAGTATATTTGTTTCCTTCCTTACAAATCAAACTAACCCAAAACACCCCAGACTCCCACAGATGCCACCACAGTTCTCTGAAATATTGACCATGTTCTCAGTCATGAGTGATTCAGAATAACTCAATTCCTGTGTTTACATTTTGTTAAGCAGACAGTTTGCAGCAGCCTTAGAGGACCTGAACGAGGCCATCAAGCTATGTCCAAACAACCGTGAGATCCAGAGACTTCTGATGAGAGTGGAAGAAGAATGTAGACAGATGCAGCAGCCACCACAGCCGCCGCAGCCGCCGCAGCCACAGCCTCCGGAGGAGCTCCCAGAAGAAACAGAACCTGAGCCGCAGCATGAGGATATATACTCTGTACAAGATATATTTGAGGAGGAGTACCTGGAACAGGATGTCGAAAATGTTTCCATTGGCCTGCAGACAGAGGCTCGGCCCAGTCAGGGGCTCCCAATAATCCAGAGTCCTCCATCCTCTCCAGCCCATCGGGACTCAGCCTACATCTCTAGCTCACCTCTTGGCTCTCATCAGGTTTTTGACTTCCGCTCCAGTAGTTCTGTAGGTTCTCCCACTAGGCAGGGCTACCAGTCCACCTCCCCTGCTCTTTCCCCAACGCATCAGAACTCTCATTACAGGCCTAGTCCACCACATACTTCCCCAGCTCATCAGAGTGGGTCTTACCGTTTTAGCCCCCCTCCTGTGGGAGGGCAGAGCAAAGAATACCCAAGCCCTCCCCCTTCTCCTCTCCGTAGAGGCCCTCAGTATCGGGCCAGCCCTCCAGCTGAAAGCATGAGTGTCTATAGAGCCCAGTCTGGTTCACCTATACGCTATCAGCAAGAAGCAAATGTCAGTCAGCTTCCTGGCAGACCTAAATCTCCATTATCCAAAATGACTCAGCGGCCCTACCAGATGCCTCAGCTCCCTGTGGCAGTTCCCCAGCAAGGGCTCAGGCTACAGCCCGCCAAGGCCCAGATTGTGAGAAGTAACCAGCCCAGCTCAGCAGTTCATTCAAGCACCATAATTCCCACCGGAGCCTATGGCCAGGTTGCCCATTCAATGGGTAGTAAATACCAGTCTTCCCAAGGAGACATAGGAGTAAGTCAGAGCCGATTGGTTTATCAAGGGTCAATTGGGGGAATTGTTGGAGATGGGAGACCAGTGCAGCATGTCCAAGCCAGCCTGAGTGCAGGGGCCATCTGTCAGCATGGAGGGTTGACCAAAGAAGACCTTCCCCAGCGACCTTCCTCAGCATATCGAGGTGGAGTGAGATACAGCCAGACGCCACAGATTGGGCGTAGCCAGTCAGCATCCTATTACCCAGTCTGTCACTCAAAACTAGATCTGGAACGGTCCTCCAGCCAACTAGGTTCCCCTGATGTCTCACATTTAATCAGGAGACCTATCAGTGTCAACCCTAATGAAATCAAGCCCCACCCACCAACTCCCAGGCCACTGCTGCACTCCCAAAGTGTAGGCCTTCGATTCTCCCCATCCAGCAATAGTATCTCATCCACCTCCAACCTCGCTCCTTCCTTCCGGCCATCTTCCTCAATTCAGCAAATGGAGATCCCACTGAAACCGGCTTATGATAGGTCATGTGATGAGCTGTCACCAGTGTCTCCCACTCAAGGAGGTTACCCCAGTGAGCCCACCCGATCCAGGACCACACCATTCATGGGGATCATAGATAAAACAGCCCGGACTCAGCAGTACCCCCACCTTCACCAGCAGAATCGGACCTGGGCAGTGTCATCAGTAGATACCGTTCTCAGTCCCACATCTCCAGGCAACCTTCCTCAGCCCGAGTCCTTCAGTCCACCATCATCCATCAGCAACATTGCCTTTTATAACAAAACCAACAATGCACAGAATGGCCATTTGCTGGAGGACGATTATTACAGCCCCCATGGGATGCTGGCTAATGGGTCTCGTGGAGACCTCTTGGAGAGAGTCAGCCAGGCCTCCTCCTATCCTGATGTAAAGGTGGCTCGGACCCTACCTGTGGCTCAGGCATACCAGGACAACCTTTATAGGCAGTTGTCCCGAGACTCTCGACAAGGGCAGACATCCCCTATCAAACCAAAGAGACCATTTGTGGAGTCTAATGTTTAAAAGACGTTTGTTGGAGTGAGACCCATGTTTTCACTGCACATTTTCAGGCTTGGTTTCCACATTCGAGGTAGTTCTCCAGCTTAATTTCTCATGTAGTTCTGTGTGGTGTTCAGAGGTGGCAGCCCACATGCTGAAATCCTTTGCATGCAGCCGACTGGGAAGCTGGCCTCCAGTGAGCCAGGACTTCGGTATCTCTCGTCTGTGCCCCAGCCACATGCTCTCTCCCTCTCTTCAGATGCCAACGAGGAGATTTTTTGCCGTGTGCTTTAACCCAGGGAGATCAGACACACTGGTCAGCTTTTTCCAGGAGACAATCGCTTTCACTGATGTTCTTGTTGTATAAATGTCTTTTTCCTTTTTTAAAAAAGGATGTTCTTGTTCGTTTGTTTCTAGGAATTTTAGAAAGAGCGTGATGCCCCTTTGCCTTCTTAGCCAGTGTCATCCACATAGGCAGCCCCAGTGCATTCTTGTGCCATGATCCCCCCTCCAGACTGCCAGCTTCCTGCAGTCATCAGGTCTAGAATGTTCATTTAGGATTCCTGCTGGTCTTCCTATGGGGTAAAAGGATCAAAGAGAGAGAAAAGAAATAAGTCTGCTAAATTGGAAGAAAAACCCAATATAATATAATTATTTGAAATGTCACTACATTGTTTTTCCAGGAGGGATTTTAGGAACATTTAAAAAACAACTTGCTCTTAAAATATTTCAGTTAGCCAAGGAAATTAGTTGAAAACTGTGGTTATTTAAAAATAATTCCCTGGGAGTTATTCTCTAGGTTTTTAAGCAACAATTAACCACTAAAAGCTGACTTTCCAGAAGTGGGGGAAGGAATAAATGTATAGAACTAGAAAGATTGTTCTGGATTGTCAATGAAAGGTTATAGGTCTATCTTGGAGAAGTATACTTTTCAGATCCTGACACATCACTAAGTAAGCATCATATTTTATACAAGGCAAATTCTACCCAAAAGTTGATTTGGTACAATAATTCTGTTAGTTGGATCTTCACCTAAAGTCAGATTTTGTTCTACTGGCCCTCTTTTTTTAAACCCAGAAGGTATGGTAAAGAAATCAGTTCTTTCAGAAGCAAATTGGATTCTCTTGGGACTATAAGACTGATTCCCAGAGTTGCGCCCAGAGTGTTGCAGTCCGTGCCAGTTATCTGATTCCATTTTGAGATCTATACTTCCATTATCTATTATTACAGGAATCGTTTCTTTTTCTAGGAGTAGTTAAGATATATAATATTTAAAATCAGACACAGCAAAAAGTGTTTCAGAGTGAAGAAAGACCCCTTTCAGCCCCATTTTCTAGCCATGGGTGAGGCATGTGATGAGACAACAGTTCTTGACCTGGTCACTCTCTACACATCTTCTAGGTCTCATGGTCATTTGCTAACTTGATTTTTGAGGGGTAGAGTCCACTATTAAGTGGATAACAGGAACACTGAAACCGCAGCCTTAGCACAGGCCTGGTACTGGCTGTTCATCAGCTGTTAAAACTAAACAACTCACCCAACAAACTAAACAAAAGAGCATTAGTTCTCTGTTATTAGGAATCATTCTGCTCTTACTAGTAAAAGGCCACAGGGAGGGCAGTTTCCTGAATAAAAATCCAGCTGTGGCCAGACCCTTTTATAATAGTAAGTGACCTCTGAAGGGAACATGAAGCTGAAATCAGAATTATTTCTTTACTAATTTAGATTCTATCTAGTAGATGGACCCCTTCCCCCATGCTCAAGCCTAAAACAGGCCAGGACTTGTCTCTTTGTGCTGGCAGCAAACAGCTGGGTTAACTCAAGACCCAGACTCTTTCCATTCTCTCTGACGCTTAAAGACTGGCTCCTCCTCAGCTAGGCCAGGGTAGGTGTCAGTGTCCTCTCTCGGACACTCATACACACCCAAGAACATGGGATGTTCAGCTATCGCATCAGCCTACAGCTGAGAGCCCAGAAGCCTCAGCTCCTTTTTTGGCCAGGTCTCAGCCCTGTTGTTCTCTTAGAATCTTGTTCTTTTATAACCACTTCTCACTGAGGAGCTGCTACATTTCAAAGAATTTCTCAGTGTCTGTTAGGAAAGTGCCCTGGCTTATTTGGAATTCCACACATGCCACCTGCACTCAACTTGGCCAGGTGGGTAAGCAGGTCCTCTAGCTTTATAAATCTGCCACTGATGCCACTTCTCCCCAAGGTCTCTCTCTTTTTCAAGACAAACAGGACATTGAGGGTCTATACCCTATTAGGCAGAACTCCTAAAATGTCAACAGTCAAAATGCAATTTTTTTTTTTTTGCCAGTTTAAGGGGGAGTGAATATCACTACTTGGTGCCAGTTGGTTTTAACTAGAAAATGACTGAGGCTTATTGGGGCAGGAGACACAGTTTTTCCTCACAGGCAGACTGCCTGTGCCCTGTTTGCTACTTCACTGCCATGGATGATCTTAGTACTGTATTTTAGAGATGCCCCTTCCCCACCAACCAACACTTACTGAATTAATGTCTGGCTTCAGGTGAGGGGAAGTTTTTCAAATCAAACTGGTAAGTTCCACTCACCCAGTTCACATCACCCTGAAATGGAGGACAGAGGTGACAAACTTCAGCTTATAGGTTTCTCACCAAATTGTATGTTCCGTTTGCCCAGAATTCTTGCACTAATGGGTTTCTATCACATCATGTCTATAAATGGGTGCACTTTACTGTTTGAATTTGTAACTCTGATAAATAACTGGATATTTAAGTGTGAGTAATGTCGTCATTAGAAAATAGCAGAACCACTCTTGTCTTTTAGTGTATTTTTCAAGAAAAGGAAAAGAAAGAGATCAAGCAGTGGATCACAGCATTTATAGCACAAGAAATAACTGTTGTATATAAGCATCAAAAAAATTAAGAATTTTTTAATACAAAAAAAATATTTGCAGTGATTTTAAAGTGCTTTTCCAGCAATTTTCTTAGGGACTCCTGAGACATGGTTACTTTATTTACTGGATCAGTAAGGCACACAATTAACAATTAAAAATTAATGTTTATTTACAAAGTAAAGGGAAAACCTGTGTAACATGAGAATTTGGCATGGACAAGATGGAGACCATTTTGTATCTGCTGTCGTATCTTGTCCAGGTTGCAGATGTGCACTATTAAAGTCCCAAGTTAATAGAGCACAAACCCTTCTTCCTCTCCCATGTCCCCCTCTTTTTAGATGTGTTTAACTTAAACTTGATGGCTCAGGAAAATTACATTAATTAGAATCATGTACAGTATGCTAGCTTGTTGCCCAGATATACCAGTTTGCTAATTTAGTTAAGCCTGGATTATTAAACACTTTTCCTAAATTATTGTAAACAACAGCTTAGAGAAAGGTGTTCTCAGTCCTTATATTGTAGTTTATGATCCCTTCTCTAAATATTGGTATTTTTATATTCCAGAGATGTACCCAATAGAAAGATTAAAAATCAGTATCTAATATCCCTAAGTATTTTTCCTTAGATTTTAGTCATACACGGTGGGGTATGTGGACGTCACCTGTGCTTCACCATACTTGACCACTAGGTGTCACTGTGGCTCTGCACCACGTTTTTGTTGGGTTTTTTTTTTTTTTGTAGCAAAGAATGGCAGCCGCTCCTGGGGCAGCAAGCAGGCTCAGGGGTTCAGGAAGAAGGGAACAGAGGCCTGGAAGGGGTCTTCGCGCATCTGTGCCAGTTATGGCAAGACAGACTCTGAACACTACATACCTTGGACCTGCGGCCAGGCAGAGGCTGGGAGGTTGACTAGAACTCCCTTGCTCTGATGTATAGATGGGGGTGTAGAGAGCCCTTTCCTCCCATGAGCCTCTCTCCCCTCAGTTCCTCTCAGCCTCCAACTTTTATTACTCCAGAGGTGTCACCGTTGAGTGGTTTGATTCAAATATAGCTATTTTTGTACCGCAGAAATGCCTTGGACAAAACCAGTTGCTCACTGAATCTTTACCACAAAATGAAACAGGCTCCCCCAGGGGTCAGATTATTCCCTTCCCTATGCCCAGCAACCTTGCCCACCCTGCCTGTCTGTCCCTGGGCTCTCCTGTCCCATACTCATTGGGAGGTGTGGCTTCTCCTTTTCCTCTAGGAATTCCAGACCGACCATCTACCGTGACTAACAGTGAACAAAGGGCTTAGGGGTAAGAGCTACCTACAAAGACGTGTCATGGAAACCTTCACCATGCAATGCCTTGAACTCAGCTCTGGCTGCTCCCAAGAAAAGGTGGCTGTCTGGGGGCCTGGACACAAGCACAATGGGGCTGGTGGAGCCACTGTGCAGAGCTACTTGAATAATCTCTCGGTCTTCATCAACTCCTTTTATAACATAGACCACTCAAGGGCTGAAGTGTTGGTAACCTTCATTTCGGTGTCCAACGCCTCACAGCAGCTGAGCCACCCTGAGATGCTTGTGGCCAAATGATGGCCAGTCAGAGCTTTGAAAATCAGTACCAAATGAACGCGTAATTGGACACCAAAAATCAAGTGTTACTTTCATGTTTCCTCACCCATATCATCTCATTTCTTCTGCTGGATCTGTGGTACCTACACTAGGCTGACCTGCCAGGCTCTAGCTGGATGCAAATAGATGCAGGCCAGTGCCATTTTTTCAGATAGACCTGCTGTGTGGGAAGGAAGTGCCCTAGCGGCTTTGTTTTTATAACACTTGCTGGCTGAATTTTTTTTCTTTCTTTCTAATCACTAGCCAGAAAATCTGGTTAGGGGCCTCAGCTTACTCCCGTTGGTCCCAGGACCAGACAAGAGTTAATTTGGGAAAATTCAGTACTTGAATGTGCCTGCCTTATTGTGTACTAATTTACGGGGGTGGGGGTGGGGGGGTGGGTTTAGAGATGCCGGCTCCAGATCTCCACTTCACTCACAGGTTATTTTGAAATTCCTGTAAGTCACACTTCCTAGCCTGTTTTTGTTTTGTTGTTTCCTTTGGCTGAGTCCTGCTGAGTGGGGCCAGTTCCTTGTCAGGCTCAGGGCAGGTGCCATTCTCAGGCATGGCCTCCTTCCATCTAGCACAGCGTCTCTGTCTCTGTTCCGTCTCCTCCAAATCCAAGATGATTTTAATTAGTACAGATATGTACAGTCTACAATTAAGGAGTGATTTGTACTAATATGATTTTGATTTTTCCTCCTCTTTGCTGTCCTTTCAAGACACTTGCTGGAAAAAGCTTTAATGCACTTAGTTTTCCTTTAGGTTTTCTATAACTCAGATGTAAAGGACTTCTCTGTACAGTATATTATTCAATGCATGTTTGTTCTCTATTCTGATATATTGAACACCACACAGTTGTGAACTCGTGCAGTGGGGATGTCCCACACCCAACAGAGGCATCTAGCCCCCTGTGTATAAGGAAAGACATTTTCCTTTGCTGTACTTGCTTGAGCAGTTTTATTGTCTGTACATGTGAGCTGTGTGAGATAGATGTGAAAAGTTCAAACGAATGCATTTTCCTGCCCCATGTATACAGATCGTCATCTGTACAATGAACTGTATGTATGAAAGCAAATGTACTTATTTATAAATGGCTAACACTTGGAAAAACATGGCATTGTGGTGCTTTTCTCCTTCCATTACAATCTTTCTCCAAGGAGCTAACTCTTAAGTTCACTCTCACAAAGGTATGCATTGTGAAGATGCCTCACCCAAGGAAGAATTTTACAGGTTTTTAGGTAAGGTCAAATTCCTGTTGATTTGGTTGGTCCATCATGGAACATTCAGAATCCCCCCTTCATTCACTAATTTGCTTAGTCAATTTACTGAATATCTCCTTGGAATTAGTTTGAGGTTGCTGTGAGCTGTGATGGTACAGCACTCAAGGGTGATATGGTGAGACTCTGTCTCAAAAAAAAAAAAAGACAAGAAAAAAAGGATGCCATTCTAAGGACTTGTTAGCAAAGACTTGCTTGATTTGTTGTGAAACGGAGGCTCACTCTTTGGCGGAAGGGATTTTCCTCCAACTATACCAAGAAATGTTAACTTCCGATCATCACCACGTAGAGAATTAGGTGGCTACATTGTGAATGGAGAGGGCTGGAGACTCCATACCAGTTCTGACTTGGTTAGAACTAAGCCCTGGAAACTTTCTGCCTAACTGCTACCTCTTAGTCTACTTTAGGAACAAGCAAAAAAGTGGACCACTTCCT
The DNA here is from genome assembly GCF_027406575.1 of Nycticebus coucang. Taxonomy (NCBI): domain Eukaryota; kingdom Metazoa; phylum Chordata; class Mammalia; order Primates; family Lorisidae; genus Nycticebus; species Nycticebus coucang. Next base: position 63,726,904 of record NC_069797.1, read on the forward strand.
CTAGACATCAGACTTAAGCTAAACAAACATTCCTGCTGTGTAACCACATCCATTTCCCAAAACAACCGAAGTGTGGGTAGCAGGAAAACTCCAGGCCATGCATAGTCATCCCAGCTGGGACATGACAGTTGCCTTCAAACTGAAGAGGACACCATCTGCTTGGCCTGAAAACCATTCCTAGGCTGCTCCAATTATTTTATTAAAAATCAAAAATGGATAAAATGGTTGGCAAACCCCCAGCTTTTTAAGAATTCCAGGAGCATTGGGGAAAAAGGAGGATAGTAGTGACACATAGAAAACTAATTTTTTTTTTTTTCGCAGTTTTTGGCTGGGGCTGGGCTTGAACCCACCCCAGAGCCGTACTCCTTTGAGCCACAGGCACCACCTGAAAAGTAATTTTTTTTTTTTTGAGACAGAGTCTCACTTTGTCGCCCTTGGTAGAGTGCCGTGGCATCACAGCTCACAGCAACCTCAAACTCTTGGGCTCAAGCAATTCCCTTATCTCAAGCCTCCTGAGTAGCTGGAACTACAGACACCAGCACAACACCCAGCTACTTTTAGAGATGGGGTCTCACTCTTGCTCAGGCTGGTCTCAAACCCGTGAGCTCAGGCAATCTACCCACCTCAGCCTCCCGGAGTACTAGGATTACAGGCATAAGCCACCGTATCCAACCCAGAAAACTAATTCTTTTTTTTTGCAATTCAGTATTAGTTTTTTTTTTTTTAATTGCAAAGACATTTATTGGCTGCAGTGAACCATTTCCTCTTGCCAGAAAACTAATTCTTAAAGAGAATTTGCCCTGAACCTGAATTAAAGGCCACTCAGAGTAAAAAGCAAACAGCAAACTCAGCGGACATCTTTGCCAATTCTCAGAAGTACTAATCAGACTTTCTTCCCCTGGTTATTTTCATTCCCTAATAGGTGCCTTTTGGTAACAAGCAGATTCAGGGTATATGTGTGCATGGGAGGCCAGATCCCCCTGCAGCGGGCTGGGAAAGGGTAGGCAGAAATGGGGGCTGGAGTGTCGTCATTCATATTTCAGAACAGAAGCTGGAGGAGCTTGGAGAGTCTTGGCAACGGAGTCATTCCATTCCTAGGAATGAGAGGGGTTACCGATAATAATGGTATCATCTCTTCTCTTGTCTCATAGAAGAGAAAGTGCTCGGAGTCCATCCCAGTAGATCATGCTCGAGACCCTCATAATGTCCCAGACAGCATGGTGGGATGTTCTGTACGTCCCCTAGCATATTCTTCACACAAATGTCTGACAGATGACATTGGTGTCTCCAGAAGCCTACCCTAAGAGTTTAAGGCACTCAAGGTCACAGAAGCAAAGGTAAGACTGAGTCAGATCTGTCCTGAAAACTTCACTGTCAACCATGCTGCCTCCTTTCTCTGAAGGGGTCATCTAAGAAAAGCAAACATCGGAATGACACAGAAGGCGCTGGGTCAGGATTGCTGGGGACGTGCTGCTCTGTGCTCCTTGGGACAATTTATGCTATGCCATCGTCAAGAGGACTAGCTTCGGGATCTCTCAGGGGTCCAGTCCCAGTAAGAAGATAAGATCCCTGCTGTCCTCTAAGTCGAGATCCCCAGAGGAGACAGTGAAGAAGTAGCCCTCTGGAGAGGCATCATCCTCCAGTGTCTGGTCATTTGAATATTCATAAACACAAATTGACCCAGTAGAGGCAGAGGTTAGCTCAAAAAGCCAGAGGAGAGATGGCACATAATACGGTCAAGATCCCACTGCCCTCACACAGCCAGCCCCGTTCTTGACTGAGGAATCAGCTTGTGACAGGTACCAAGCCATGCGCTTTGTTGTTAAGCAAACGAAGGTCCACACAGAAGCTTTCAAAGACTACAGATGTGCAAAGGAAAGATCTCTCAGCTCGAGCTCCTGTACATGAGACACCAGCTGCAGGGCAGAAAGTTTCAGCAGACGCAAGGAAGCAAGTGTTCCTGTTACCTCTGAGAGGTTTGCTGTAGTGAGCTGTGCTGAGTTTTTGAGTAGCAGTAAGTGACAAGCCACACAGTACTTAAAGTGCACAGTGAGATCCCACACTCAAATCTGCTGTAAACACTCTCCTGCCTGAGCCATACAAATGGATCTGAAGTGATAGTTGCAAAAGCTTTGCTCTTCTTCTTAAGGATTGAAAAGGAAAAAGGTCAACTGTATACTGGACAAAGCTTCTTGCCAAGGCCCTCATCAGTTTCCTGCAGCTCCATCTTTCAGGCCATTCTCCCTGGGTTGAGCAAAGGGTTTATCTAACCACATGGAAGAGCTGCCTCCAGTAGGGCCAGAGACTGGACAACCACTGGGCCATTTCAGACCCTGTGCCATGATAAATACCATTCATCACTTTGCCTTCTGTGCCCAGCCAGGGCATATTTAATTTCTCTCAATCCCAATAGAATGAACTCAGGTTTCTAATAGCTCTGCCTCTCTTTAATGCCACAGTAAATGAACACAGCGGGCAAGCGGTCTGCTGTAGACATTTATTGAATTATCTGTGGCACAAACAGTACATTGCACTTCACAGAAGATTGGCCACAAGCAAAATAAACCACAGACATGCTTTGGGGGGCCTTCTTTGGCTTCTTAGTTATACACTCTGGCAAACAGTTTACAAACTTTTATTGCAAATCTAAGTTTCCATTTCTGTGTAGCATTCTGGCAAGGGAAATACAGAGTTATACTTTGGTAGTTGTCTAAGGTGGGGTTTTCCCTCGTGTAAACATTTAACTGTACAAGTATGCATCAGATGATTAAAGAACTGATCCGTTAAAGAGTGTACCATCTAAGTGGTAGGTGTGCAATATCATCCCAGCAAGATGGGAGAAGGGGGCAAGGGCGGAGAGGCGCCTGGGCAGCCCAGGGTGGGACCTCAGGCACCCGCTCCCAGAAGTGACGTGACCAACATCACCAAGGCAGGACCCATAGCAAAGGCCAATTATTAGCCCATGTTCTTAAGGCAGCATTTAGGTATGAAAAAGGCAAACATTAAAAGAATAGTACTCAGATTTGAAAATTTTATTAATTTCTTCACTTAAGTAAACTGTGTCTGTCTCAAACTGTGTCAGGCTCTTCAAAGCCTAGAAAACAAGGAGAAAGCATTTGCCAAACCTAAGAAGCATGAGATCAATGCTCAAATCACATTAGTTCTAGACTGAAGTCAAACGGTGACTCAACTAACAACACATTTCATGAAGTTGGAGAGATGTCAGATTCTGACTCTGTCTCAACTTCCTGCGCAGATGGGCACCTGGTAAGAGAAAAGACTGGTCCTCCAAGACAGAGCAGACAGCTCCAACAGGAGAGCTCTATCTAAAGGAGGAAGCAGCAGCAACTGTTTATTTAAAAAATGAGGTTTGTGCCCCTCACCTCCCAGCCTGAACAGTGCCTGAGGCAGCCTGGAGAGGAGACCAAGCTGAGAAGTAGGGCAGGAGGGTCCCCTGTAGCAGGGGGCCACAAGATACCCCACCGCCCAGAGCCTCCTGTTCAGACTGCCTTCGTCTGCCCGGGGATGTTTGTCTGAGTCACGGGCTTCTATCCCCTCTCCCAGGATGGCCATCCTGGGACTCAAGGGTTACGACTGCAGCTGAGCCAAAGCCACATCTCCAATGTTTCCCACGGGCCAGTCCTCTCCCTGTCCTGGGGACCCTTGCTCTGAACACCAACAGACTTTACACAAAACATCACTAGCTCCACTGCCAAGGACCAGGCCCATATGGACTATGTGCTATTCAGCTAGGACTCCTGGTCTAAATTGGGCGTTACACAGTCTTAGCTCCTCCAGGCCTGTCCCTGAGGCCCTGCAGTTTCACTGGCTTTACCCCAGGCCCCTGCTGCCTTGAGGGGGGAACCACTCCCCAGCTGCTTATTGGGGTCTGTGCCTCTGTCACCAGGACTGACCACCCAAAGCCCTCTGTGACCAGAACTGACCCCCCCAAATCCTGCTGCGTTGGAGGGGGCAAAGGGACACAGGGCTACACACGGCTAACCAGACTGTTCACAGCAGCAGTAAGAAAGGAAAGCAGAGGACAAGCCCTATGCAGGAAATAACTAAAATAGACACAGCTGCACCCACGCTCCCCACGCACCCTGCCTGAGCCCCTCCCTGGGAGCCGCAATACTGAGGACAAGGACAGCCAGCCTCAGCAGGGTGTGGGCTAACAGACACCTTTGGAGCCCCCACAGAACTGAAGGAGCCTCCACCACCAGGCCCCTCCACAGGACAGGAGCAGGCTGTCACTGGGAGCTGGGGCTGTCCCCCTCTGTCAGCGTCTTGAAGTCCATGGAGAGAGCCTGTTCCTCAGCCTGGGAAGGCCGCTTCCACTCGGCCCGGGTCAGGATGTAGAGCACAACGCCGCCGAAGCAGGCCAGCAGCAAGCCCAGCACGTTGGCCAGGACACCCTCGGGCTCAAACGTGCTGTACTTGGTCCTGTAGGGGTAGGATTGAAGAGAGAGGCCACCCAAGGGGTCAGTTGGAACAAAGGCCCTTTGGATCCTGGGCCTTAAAATGCTATGGGAATCCCAACCCTGCCCACTGGTCTCCCTCCCAGACAGAATAACCATGGCTTATCTAGGTCCACAAAAGGCCAGCTCAGAAAGGAAATGCCCCAGGAAGGGGAGGGCAGGGCTCACTCTGTGTGGGCCGCTGTGGGCCCTGCCCTCTTGCGTCCCAGGACACTCACCCCAGTTTAAACAGCAGCGCCTCCTTCAGGCCCAGCAGGGCTGTGCCCACAGAGAGGAGGAAGATGGCGGCACCAAAGAAGATGTGCTGTGGGCGGTAGCGACTCCGCAGAGAAAATGAAGCTCCAGGGAACAGGAAGAAGCTGAAGCCCACAATCCACTGGAAGGAAAGGAGAGGCAATCCTGACAACTGAGCAGCCACTGACCTGGCCAGCCAGAGGACATCAACCCAGGCTGCTCCCACGTGAGCACTGAACCCCCTTGTCCCCTGCTCTTTACTTCCTCTAAAGAACAGTGGTGGGAGAGGCACAAGCCCCCATGGGGAGCTGGTGTGTGGCCAAGCACGTGTGCTAAGTCAGCCACAAGGGCCTGGGACCGGACACCCTCACCTGTCAAACCCTAACTCAGCAGCCATCTCAGCACCTGAAGGCAGCATCTAACGGGACTAATGCACTGTCATCTCCTCGCCCTTCTCTCACCCACGTTTTAGCCCTCCTTCCCGTCCCTTCCCCTTGCCTCCGACCTTTTCCCCCTGCCTCGCTGGTGGCCCAGGGACCTGTGGTGCTAGGACTCACCTGCACAAAGTAAAGGACAAAGACGAGGATCCCACACCAGCTGTGCAGGCTGTACATGTCAGCGTAGCCTTTCTTCTTGTGGTAGTCGAACACTGCCACCAAGCCTGGACCAGAGACGGGGTCATATGAGGGCAGAGTGGGACGTGGAAGAGAGAGGGATACGGGGACCGGAGGGAACTGACTGGTGGGACCTTCTGGGCCTTAGTCCCAGCATGGTGGTTATTAGCACCCGGGGTCCCTGCCTGGGAAGTTGGGGGCAAGGCAGGACCATAACAGCTCTGGAGCAGGGACGGAGCGTGGCAAGCACCTGCTTCCCAAGCCTGAAGCAGGTGGCGGAGAGGGAAGGCGGTGCCAGGACTCACCGACCAGGGCGATGATGAAGGCAAAGACGTGCAGCAACCCGTGCAGGACCTTGGTTGTGCGTTTGGCCTCGTTCCTAAAGACACGGTAAACCAGCAGGGCTGTGGGAGGAGAGAAAGGGGACAGTGCATTCGCCTGTGCTGGCAGGCTGGGGCTGGAGGGGGCGTCTGGGCCTGGCGTGTCCAGGCATCCCAGCCTCCAGAGCTGGGGGAGAAAGCAGGCCTCCCTCCCCGTCCCCCTTTACAAAGGCCGCCTCAGGCTGTGTGTGCCTTGACATGCCTCCCTGGCCCAGGTCCAGGCCCTGGCACTCTGTTGCATGAAGCACACACCCCGGCATGGGAGGGGAGGAGGGGAACGTCCACCACCTGCCTAGGGCCCAGATTTGGGTCCTGTCTCCCCAGGCTCCAAGCCAGCTTCCTTCTCTGTATTTCTAGAGTCTCAGATTTGTCTAACTGGATGAGACCCGGGTGACAGGATCCCGCCAGCCTGGGCAGGAGGAGCAGCCCCGAGACTCACCGTCCCCCTGCAGGAAGACCAGGCCTATGACCATGCAGAGCGGGTGCACATTGAACTGCAGGGCACTCTTCCAGGCGATGCCACCCCGGTACAGACCGAGCCACGCGCCGGTCATGGCCACCACAGTCAGGCCCAGCAGCTGGGAGAAGGCCACGTAGTAAGACAGCGCTCTGGGTGTGGATGCCGCGCCGGTGCCGCTCTCCATGCTGAGTGGCTGCTGTGGGAAAGAGCAGAGCTCGGGGGAGCTGCCCAGACCCCTGAAGACACACCCTGGGACGCCCACCCAGCCTGGTGCTCTCCCACCTACCCCCCTGGGGCATGGGTCCCAAGTCTCAGGAGCAGCTTGGTGGGAGGCCCATCTCCCACAGGGGCAGCCCTGACCTGGGGACCCACCCCCAGTGCAAGGAGGGTGTGAGTGATGGTACTCCAAGTTCCTGGACCGCCAGAGGGCCCAGCGCCCAGGCGTTATTTGCTATTCCATGTGTTCTCTCAGGTGGGGTTGACAGGGGAGTTACAGAGAAGTTAGCAAGTTCCTGGAAGGTACAGGTTAGTCACATCTTTTCTCCAGGATTATCAAGTACATCTGGGGTGAGAAGGGGAGCACCTCCCTGCCCTGTGCCCGGATCCTTGGCTCCACCCTGGAGATGAGGGGTCACCTCCCCAGGCATGGCCCCACCTGCCAACACACAGGGACAGCACGGTCACCTTCCCTTTCTCCTCTGTCCCTCCCCCCCAAATCCAGAACAGGCTGGCTCCACATGCCTCCCCCAGTTGAAGTTTCCAGCACTGAAGGCACCAGGAAATGCAGCCTCCTGGCTGCTCGGATGGTGCCTTTTGTGTCCCTCACACATCCTCCACTCACCACAGTCCCACAGGAAGGACAGTGGGCCCTGCTGCAGCTGTGGAAAGGGCTCTGAGAGCACCCTAGGTGCCAGCCTGCACATGCCCACGTGGGCAGCCAGGACGGAGGGAGGCATGGGAGGGGAAACCAGGTAAACCCTTTCCTTTGCCTCAGGTGCTGGCACCAGCCTGTGCACCACGGAAAGGTGTTGCCAAGGCCAGCACAGCCACGCCAGTGCCACGGCAAGCAGAGGTCAGAGCAGCGCTCTGGACTGGCTGCCTGCTCACCTGTCCCCACTCTTCAGTTCTCCCAGCAGCAATGAGTGTCAGATCTCGGGGGACAGCAGCGAGCATAGGCACTGCCCAGCAGACCAGTGGTGCCCCTTAGAGCCGGCACACACCCTGCAGTGCTTAGGAGCTAGTTTTCAGACCCTTCTGCTGACCAGGACCAAGTCCCTCCCCAACATCTGACAGCTGTTGGCACCTCCACCATTAAGGCGAGGGAGTGTTAGCACTGCACACCTCGCAGCAGAAGACGGAGAAGCAGAAAGGGAAAAAATGACAAATCACCAGCACTGATTTATATTCTTACAAACTTTTCCCCTAGAAATATATATACACACACATACATTCTTTGAGGGGTTTGTTTTTTGTTTTGTTTTGTTTTTTTGAGACAGAGTCTCACTCTGTCGCCCTGGTAGAGTGCTGTAGCTTCACACCTCACAGCAATCTCAAACTCTTGGACTCAAGCAATCCTCTTGCCTCAGCCTCCCAAGTAGCTAGGACAGGTGCCCACCACAATGCCCACCCACTTTTTCTATTTTTAGTAGACATGGGGTCTTTCTCTTGCTCAGGATGGTCTCAAACTCCTGATCTCAAGCAATCCTCCCATCTTGGCCTCCCAGAGTGCTAGGATTACAGGTGTGAGCCACCACGCTCAGCCCACACGTTTTCAACAAGAGCATACCATTTTTTAACTGCGTTTTTAACTTAATTGTGTATCTTTTCATGGCAATGAATGTCATCTACTTCATCATTTTAATAACTTCACACTGTTGCACTGAATGGCTGTTCCCTCTCTTCACCAAGACCCAAATCCTCTGTCACCCGCATTCTGCTTTCAGCCTAACACTTAAACAATCCTCTTCCCACTGTCCAGATGGCTCCTGAGGCAATGGCTGGGTTCTTGAGACATTCTTGAAACACAGCCCCACCTCCCATTCCCACAATGGGTGAGAATCCTGATTTCCAGAAGCTCTGGCCAAAATTAATCCCCATTTGTGGAACTCTTGCCTCTGTCCTTATCTGTCATCCACACAGATGGCTGCAAACTCTAGTGCTGGCTGTGTCCTCCCCATGAAGTCCAACCCCATTTCTAACTACATGTCTCTACCTGGACATCCCAGGGACACCTCCACCCCAGCAGGTCCAAAGTTAAGCTCTGCCTCATCACAACAAAATCCTCTTGTGACCTCCCTATCCATCCAGCAGGGCTGCCCATCCAGGCCCAGGCCACCCAAGGCCACTGCTTCCCGCGGGCTCTGGCCATCCTCCCTGCCACACCTAAAGCAGGGCCTGCAGCTTTCTCCCTCTTCAATCTGACCCAGCTCCCTAAATCATCTTGTCCTCTGTACAAAATGACCCACTGCCTGCCAGTGAGATGCCATCTCTGTGACATGACCCTGCCTCAGTTTCCCTCTGCGGCCCCCACTCTGCTCCCCAGATCCACTCGGAGGAGCCTCTCCAACTCCCCGAACATCACAACCCAGCCCTGCACCTCGCTCCCTGCCACCTGCTCAGAGGTTGTCACCACCACTGCCCTACCTGCCAATGCCTCCAGGCCCTGCCCACCAGCACTGGCCCTTCTTTTTGTCCCCAGGCTTGCCTGGCGCTTCCTTACCCTTTCTGGTTCTATCCTGTGTTAGTCTCCCGCTGCTTCTCTGCGAGTGCCCTGTGCACTCCGAGGGCTGGGAGGCGCTGTGCTCTTCCTCAGGATTCCGTGGGGATATGACACATTGGCGCGACTCTAATGGAGAAAATGTACTGAAAGAAGAAATGCTGTCCCCCTCCAGTCACTTATCATCTGTCCTCCTCTCCAGGTCACTGCCTCCTTTATTAGATTCATCCCCCAGAGAGCCCAGAGCAGGGTCAGAATCCGATTAGCTCCAAATTAGGAAGAACAGAAGGAACATCTCCCACCACTGGTCAACCTGTGACAACTTTATGCCTGGTGGGATATACAACACAGATCGGTGAGCTCAGGGGAGCAAAGGAACCATCACACCCGCCACAGCCTGCTTCTCCCCTGCAGACAGAAACCAGAGTGACGTTCTCTTCACAGTATAACAACTAAACGGCGGCTTTGACATCCTGCGCTGAACTTCCTGTCCTGGATTCCCAGGAAGTCGACCCGGAATGCTGTCTGCACCCTGACAAGGTGGGCAGGGGGTGGTCCGTATATGCCCCGCCTGTCTAGGCACTTCACTCTTGTGTAATCCTCAAGTGACACTGTGTAGATTAATACGAGAATCACCCCAATTTGACATGAGGAAGTAGACAAAGAGGACAAACTTGATGCCCCAAATTACCATTAGTACATAGTTGCCCAACTCATTTGTGTGCTCAGACCGTGCTCCCCTCCCATGCCCGTGCTCCCACTTCCTCCTCACCCCCAGCACCACACGGCACCCCACACTGACATGGGCCCTGGGAGCTCTCGCAGGAACACGGGCAGCCGGACATGAATGCAGGGTAAGGGGGCGGCTTCCACGAGCGAGTTCAAGATCTTCATTTCACTTCACTCCAAAGTAGCTCTCCTGTCCACACCCAGGTGCCCAGGGCGACAAAGACTGTCTTTTGGAGACCCCTTTCTGATTTGAAAGTGACACTGGGAAGTCAGAGTGTGAGGGATGACAGGAGGACTCGCCACTCAACTTGGCAAGAATGCCCTACCTCAGCAGGCCTGTGGTTTGTCTACAGGTGACTGCACAGTCAGGAGGTTCTAAATGTGAAAAGCCCAAACTCACAAAAAAGACACAGTAGCGAGTGATTCTATGGTTTATGGAGGATAACCTGAACGGTTCCTTTAGTAACAGGACTCCCACTGCTTTCAGTTCAACATCATGGACAGCCCCCCTCTGTGTCAGGACAGGTGTCCCATGCCGGGTCCGGGGACAGACATTCCAGTGGCTCTGGACAGAATTGGATGTACCCACAAACATGTCTGCATTTGCAAACTTTGCAATCTGTTGCGATTTACTCCCTAGCAAGGCAAGTGCCTTTGAGTCATGGTCCCTCATTTCCCAAGCTTGGTAGCAAATACACTCTCTCACTCTTCCTTCCCATCTGGGTGGCCCCCGAAACACTGGCGGTTCTTGGGCCATCTGTGTTCCCAGAGCAGAACTGTGGACAGCAGCTATTCTCCACCCCAAAGGTTTCCTCTGCTCACAGACCAGGGGTTCGCGTGGCCCCTTACACAGCCACTCTACTTTCTCTATGAGAGCCTAGGACTGGTGTGACAGATCTCTGGCAGCTTCTGGAGTCTTGAGCTATGACATTCCCTCCCAGCCCCCTGCAGTGACCCCATGTAATACAATCAAACAGGGGCAGCAGCTACCCTGAGGGCATTACTGAGCTCAGCATGGCTCTTCCTCCCTGAATGCCCCCCCATGTTTCATTAAAAGGAGACCAGACCTAATCTCATTATGGGGACCAGACACTGCACGTTCTGTACAGCCCTGAGGGCAGAGTGTGGGGTGACGGAGGAGCCCGGTTCCCAGCAGTGCCGTGGGCACCAGGGATTTAACTGAGTTACAAGACTGTCATGGGGAGGGACTAGATCTCTTCTTGACCAGTGCAGGGAAAAAACGGCTCAATTGCCCCAGAATATCCTAGAATGTGACAAAAGATGAAGGTGAAGTGCAGGCTAAGCTGTTCAACAGGGCCCTTTCCCAGCAGCAGCCCCCAGGAAGAAGGCAGAGCCCATTTCTCCCTCAAGCACAAGTGACTCCCTAAAACTTAGAAACAAAACTATTTTCTTTTTTTTTTTTCTTTTTGTGGTTTTTTGGCCAGGGCTGAGTTTGAACCCACCACCTCCGGCATATGGGACCGGCGCCCTACTCCTTGAGCCACAGGCGCCACCCAGAAACAAAACTATTTTCATTTCTGTTAAAATCAGAAGAAAAAATGAACCTTACAGGTTTGAGAAACCTTTTAATCCAATCTGGATTATATTTGTCTTTATACCAATGTAGCTGTAAAATACAATTTTTATTATTTTTTTAGTGGAGAAAGGGGCCCATGAAAGGCTAAGTACAGTCCAAGTGGGACAGATGTGATTTCACAGCCGCCTCCACTGTTTCTGACCGTGATCTCCCGGGCAGGTCAAGGGCCCCCTCTGGGCCTGCTTCGTAATCTGTGAAGTGGGGGGTGTTGAGATCTACCTTATGGACGGAGAAAGAGCAAGTGGGATAAATACGTACAAGCGTATGTTGATCCCACAGTAGGCATTCAATCCAATAGCAACCTTACAAAAGCTAAATCTGTCCTAATAGTGCCTTAAGAGTCACACATCAGCTGCTGTTGACACATGAGGTTTGGGGCCACAGAAAGCCAGATGGCAGCAACTCTAATAAATCCACACTCCTCTAGAAAGCAAGTGCAGTGAGAGTAAGATGGAGTCAGTAGACGAGAGCCACATGACACAGCTGGTCTGGTCAGTTCAGGTCCTAAGCAACTTGCCTCCTGTCTCCCATTCTTAGTTTTTGTAAATTTAGCTGCCACCCTAAAGATGCCTACTTTGAGTAGTTTAGGAGGATTGATTTAGGAGATTAACTTTTGAATTGGAATGTTGTGGGTCTTGGGTGATGCTGATTATTGTTGTTTAAGATAAAGATTAACATGGTTTTTACTTTGAATTTTCATGTATAAAACTGTGATTTTGTAAATAGAAGCGCAAAATCACTGGCATCTGACAAAGTTTGGTGGACCTATTCCCCTCTCTGTATATTGACTGACAGTGACAGGCTGCCGACCCTCTTCATCTGGTAACGCGGTCCACCACCAGCCCCCCCACAGCTAGCAGACACACTTGGAGCTGAGAAGAATAGAGGATGGTCTGTGTCTGTCTGCTTCTAGTCTGTAATATTTTAAATTCCCCAAATTCATTTCTGAATTGCTTAAGCAATAGAATGCTTTTTCCCAGTGAAGCTATGCTTTTGGAGGTGGTTAATTTCTCATGCTCCACGGCCTAATGCTGCTGAACCACCCAGTACTTGCAGAAGCCCACGCTGTGCCTGCCAGGTTAGGTGGCAGCGCACGGAAGCTGGCACAGCGGGCGGTTCCACGCCAGCTCCAGGAGGCCCTTCCTGCAAAGGGGTGCGGCTACCAGCGGCCCTGTATTTTCCTGCGTCAACCCAATTTCACCAGAGAAATCAAGGCATCTAGAGGAGGTGGCAAAGCCCCCTTTTTAGACCATCTATAAAAACAAAGAAACAAACAGCACAGACACCCCAGATTCCCAAAGACTGCCAAGGTGGAATGACACGAGAACGGAGCACCCACGAGGGAGAAACCTGGGGAGGGGAGCCTCTGACGGGTCTGGGACCCCGGATCCACACGGATGGATGCTGCACTCAGTGATGCAGAAAACTAGGCGACGTGGCCCTGCCACCATGCAGGTGTCAAGCCAGCCGCAGACCCCACCCTCGGCTCACAACTGGCACTGCTGCACCCACCATCTGGGGTCCACCCAGGCAATTCAAGGAGTCAGACTTCCCACTCTAGGAACTCCTACCCTCCACGAAGGAGCTGCGGGTGCAGGAGGCGCTCTGCGGGCTGAAGCTGAGACCCCGACTCGGAGAAAAGAGGCGGGGCCTCCAGTGTCAGGTTTCAAGAGAAGAGTCGTGGCAAAAGTTGGTTGATCCACTTCCACACTACTTGTTCTACCTTGTTCTAGAACATGGCGTAGACCCAGAGATTTCAACTCGGGGTCACCAGCGATCTGCGTTATAACTTCAGCAGGGACTGGGCACCAGTGGTGACAGGCCGGGCCAGGGTCCGTCCTGAGCCAGGACAGCGCGCCGAGGGCTCCAGACCCGCAGGACGAGCTCTGTAACCTCCGGGCCTTCCTGGGCGGCTGGGGAAGCAGGACCGCACCTGAGTCGGGTGTGGCGGCCGGAGCCGGGGAGCGAGGGAGGCCCGTCCAGGTGGGCGAGCCGGCCCGGCCCGCGCGCCCCTGGTCCTGCAGTCCCGCCCGGCTCCCCCGCGCACCCGCCGCCCCGGCCCGCACGCCCGCGCGCCCGCCGATCGGCTCAGCCCGGGCCGCCTACCTCTTCCCGCCGCGCGGCGCCGCCGACCGTCCTGCGAGCGTCCCCGCGCCGCGCCCCGGCCGTTCGGCCGGTTCCGCGGGCAGCGCTGGCCTCCGGGAGGCGCGCGAGCCTCGGCGCGAAGGCGTCGCTGTGGCAACCGGGCGGCGGCGGCTGGGCGCGATCCGCGCGACGCCGCGAGGGTTACCCGGCCGGAAGTGCGGCGACGCGCCGAGCCCTCCGGGGTCAGGGCGCCGCCTGGGGGCTGGTCCGCACGTGTCAGGACCCCACGGTTCCCGCTGAGCTGGAGCCCCGGCCAGAACCCGGGCTCCAACTCGTTCGCCCGGTGCCGGCGCTGAGAAGCGAACCGTGGCCACTGTGACTGGGCCCCCGACCCGAATTCGGGTAACCTTCGGAATCGGCCTTGCAACCTGCCTCCCGAGGCTCCCACGTTTGGGGGCGCGTACGAGGGCGGGGATTTCGGGGACCCCTCGAGGGCGGGTTCTCCCACGCTACGGCGGGATGGGACTGGAGCGGGAGGGGGTGTCGGGCGCCGGGAACCGCTGCCCTTTCCTGTCCTGGTCTGGCGCTACCTGATTTCCGCGCTCCACACCCTCCCCTGCTGTCCTCCCTGCCCTGCTCCGAGCCCAGTTGGACACTAGATGTCAGACGCGGGCCGGGCCAGGGTGCCCGCTGCTTCTCCTCCCCACCCCCCGCGGGAAAGCTGTCACTTTGCTGGGAAGGCTGGGACTCACCCCCTCCCACCCGCTTCCCCTGCAAAGCAGCCTCTCACAAAGGCCTCGGCTGACCTTGCCAGCCGCCTGCCACGCATGCAGTGCCAAGAGAGGAGAGCGCCAAGGCCAAGCCAAGACTAGGAGCCAGCCCCTTTAGCAGCCTGGTGCAAGCCCCCATCCAGGAAATTCTGTAGGTGGTAACAGGTCCAGCTCAGAACAAAGAGTTCTTTCCGATCGGATGCCTGGCCAGACTCATAATGGCCTAGGGATTGGACGGAAATGGGGTTCTTCCCCTGTGAACATAAACCAGCCTCAGCTAAGGGACGCCCCTCCCCACCTGTCCTCCCAGCTCAGAGGTTGGGGAGTCAGGGAGAACTGCTCACGTGGGTCTGCTTAGGCTGTGGGCTTCCCACAGGCAGTGGCGAAGCCAGGCCCTGGTGATCCTGTACTCCCTTGCCCCGAGAACTCTGGAGGGCATGGCTAGACACACAGGGTGTCCGATGCACTGGGCACACTTTCCAATGGGCAAACACCGCTAGGCCCACTGCCTCAGAGTGACCAAGCTTGAGCCCTCCAAGAACAGAAATTTTGTTAGGATATCAAAAGTTGGAGGAAGTCAATGGATATTTAAGTAACAAACAGCTTCCTTAGCGTGCTAACGAACAAAATGCATCTGAAGTGAAGGTGGAACTGAGCCATTTCCCACTGTTAGTACGTTTGAGACTGGAGGAGGATTGGAATTTTAAGTGCTGAGCTCCCTGCTTGCCGTGTGGAGCTTTCAGTGCCTTCCAAAGCCAGAAGAGACTGGTGGGCTGTCAGTGAAAGAGGCTCTTTGGTTCCTCCTTCCCTCAAGGCCTTGCAGCCCTGGCTGTAGCCTCAGGTGGGTAGGGGTGGAGAACTCTGAAGGAGAGACCTGGGCTTTAGCTGTGAAGGCCCGTAGTGCCCTCCACCCATTTAATAACCAGGTAATTCCACCAGACAGTGCTGTCCAGCACCAGGACCCAGAGGGCTTGTCCTAGATGCCAGAATCCCCAACCCAGGAGTGGGGACACTGGGACTCCCTTCCTGGCCCTTCCCTGTTATTGAAACTCCTCCAGCCTCAGAAGCCTGAGAAATGTGCACTCCTGCAGCGTGGTCAAGGTGTGGTCCAGGGCTTCATTTCAGTTGAAATGCTGAACACATTTTAATATGGAAACCTCCCCATTCCCACACTCACAGAGATTCTGTAAGCTTTTTTTTTTTTTTTTTCACACTCACCTCTCCTAGGAATGTTCTTTCCTGGATCATCACTGGGCTCATTCTTTAAAATCTCAAATCATGGCAGCACCCATAGCTCAGTGGGTGGGGCACCAGCCACATGCCGAGGCTAGCGGGTTTGAGCCCAGCTTGGGCCTGCTAAACAACAATGACAACTCCAACCAAAAAATAGCTGGGTGTTGTGGCAGATGCCTGTAGTACCAGCTACTTGGGACAGAGTTTGGTATCGCTGTGAGCTGTGACTCCACAGCAATCTACTGAGGGCGACATAGTGAGACTCCATCTCAAAATAAATAAATAAACAAAAAATAAAATCTCAAATCAAACACCACCTCCTGAGAAGGCCTTTCCTGATGGTTAGGGGTAGGAGCTCTCCTGGACTCAGGATACTAGTAACAGCTGTAGGAAACCAGGCCAGGAGAACGTCCTGGTCTCTGACCAAAAGCATTTAAGGTGCAGGAAGTACCAAGACAGTGAGCAGAACATATCTTGTAAACAGAGACTGCAGACAAGACCTCAGATGCACCTAGTGCCTAGCTAGTCACTTCCCTTGCTAGAGTTACCAGATCCAGAAAGAAAAGAAGAAAACCAAATAGGATTACCAGTTAAAATCAAATTCAGTCATTTTTTAGCATGAATATGTCCCTAATTATTACATGCAACAACTAAAGTTTTATCCTCAAGTGTAACTATGCATCCCATGTTTTGTCTGGCATTCCCACCTTTAGTGTGTTGAGGACAGGAAAGGGCCTCTGGAAGTTCTGGCTCCTGGGAGCAAAAGCCACCCCCAGCAGGTGGAAACAGTCACTGAATCAGATGGTCACACAGTTAACTCTCATTCAGCATGTACTTTAGGCAAAGGCCTTAACCTCATGCTGCAGAGGGTCAGAAAGCCATAAGAGATGGAGTCCGCAGTAACAGAGGGAATAGCCTGAAAAAGGGTAAAAAATGTTTTCTATCTCTTTAAAATTTCCTCGCTCTTTTTTTTATTATTATTACTAAATCGTAGCTGTGTACATTAATGCGATCATGGAGTACAATGTGCTGGATTTAGGTATAATTTGAAATATTTTCATCAGACAGGTTAACATAGCCTTCACTGCATTTTCTTAGTTATTGTGTTAAAACATTTGTATTCTACATTTAGTGAATTTCACATGTGCCCTTGTAAGATGCACTGTAGGTGTGGTCCCACCAAATACCCTCCCTCCACCCATCCTCCCTCCTCCCCTCCCTATCCCCTTTCCCCATATACTTGGGCTATAATTGGGAAAGCTATAACTTGGTCCTCACTCTTTTCTTTTCTTTTTGGCAGGGCCATGTTTGAACCCACCACCTCTAGTATATGGGGCCAGTGCCCTACTCCTTTGAGCCATAGGTGCCGCCCAATCCTCACTCTGCAAGAATAAAACCTGTATCCTGCCCAAGGCTAGTGGTCAAGAGCAAAAGGTGAGTGTCCTTTGTTCTTTGTTCCACCGAAGGTGTCTCAACAACTGGGCAGAAGTCACTAGATTATCTGAGCAGGAGATGGGATCAATCTGAACTATAAACTGTAATTAAACAATAGCCTGAAGCTGAAACCCTTCCCATTAAAAGCTTTGTATTTCTCAAAAAAAAAAAAAAAAAAAAAGCTTTGTATTTCTGCTTATAAATAGGAAAATGGTACTGTAAGATGGGAGTTTGACATTCTCCTCATTTGCCAGCAAATTAATAAACCTCCCTTCCCTTCTCCTTAAACCACTTGTTCTCATTCTTCTGATGCAGCTTGGGGTCAAGTGCTGAGCTTTCAGCAGTAGAATTTGTCATCCCTGGCCCATCCACAACCAGGTAGAATGGCATCCCACTCTGGAAGAGACAGGGAGCAGCCCTGGTTCAAACTGAGGGTCTTTGCTGGTAGGATCAATGTCTTTTCAGAGTAAGAAAGTAAAGGACCACCCAGTAGCTGCTGGAGCCTGTTTACCTCTGGGGAACTCCCATCTCTTCTCACCCCCTGAAATAGATGCAGCTCCCTGCAACCTGACCTGAGTTGAGGAAAAGGAAATGGATTTGGAAAATGTCTGGACACCATGGCCACTTGTCTGAGTAAGTTCCCAAGGATGCATGCCAAGACTCTTGATTCTACCCATTGCAGGTAGGTTTTCAGACCTTCCTATTGGATTTGTTTGGAAGCACCATTTGGGATAGAAGGCATGAGATTGAGAGGAACTATGGAAGCTGATTTGGTTTTGGAGGCCCTGTGCACATCTCAGGGAACCTAGAGGGATTGGGAAATGTTGGTTCTCACTTGAGAGAGTTTGGCTTTAATATTTCCTCTTCAGATTAGGAGATTTTGGTTCTCGTTTGTGAATTTGATTCTCATTTGGATAGTTCCCATTTGGTAGCCCTAGCCATTTTGTTTTGGGGATTCCCTGATTTCTGTGTTTGTTATTTTGAGTTTGGTTGCAACATAGGGGAACTCTATCCGAAAGCCCCATGAAGAGAATCTTAATGGTCAACTTATAGCTATAAGTCTGCGTCTAAAAGAGAATGGTGTTATTATAATCCACCATACGTGCTGGAGAGTGGGAAGTGGCTATTGGATGACACATTATTATTATGGTATCTTACAAATGGAATTATTTTGTTGCAGGTCAGGTAAATGAGATACTATCCTATTGAACAATTTTTCATGCAACAGCATAATAAAGAGGCCGAAAGGTGATAAAATTGGGGAGGAATTAACCAGTTTGGATATCATGAACCCACTTCCTCACCACCAGCTTCCCAGAGAAATCCCTGCTGGCTTGGCTGTGCCTGAAATGGGGACTGGGGGCAGAGAGGGAGTGCCCACTGCCCAACTATGTCTCCCCTAGATGCTCACACAACAGGGCAGAGAGACATCCACAGCCATCAGGCTTCCCAGGGTGGCCACAACACCCCCCACAGCTAGGGCCATTCATAGGAAGACACTGCAGGCTCAGCTGCACTCAAGCTTGTGCTGATGGGGCCCCTGCTGGAGCCCTGCAGCCAGCCTAGGAAATGGCCCCCACAAGTCCAGGTCCAGGGCAACTGCACCTCCCAATGCCGCTGCTGCATCTCACCAAAGGAGAGGGGCCCCAACAGAGCAAGATGCAAACTAATTCTTCAGTCCCATGCCTACTAAGTTATGACTCAGGTTG
The DNA here is from genome assembly GCF_027406575.1 of Nycticebus coucang. NCBI lineage: Eukaryota > Metazoa > Chordata > Mammalia > Primates > Lorisidae > Nycticebus > Nycticebus coucang. The sequence goes on from NC_069797.1 coordinate 63,745,343, forward strand.
GGAATGGTCTCTCCTCCTAAGACCTGGTAGGGAACTCAGTTTGTTCAGAGGACACCTGTAGGTGGAGCAAGGCAATTTATGTACAATTGATGTGCTTTTTATAAAAAAGAAGGACATTGGAAAGAGCACTGCACAAAATTTCAAAGAGCTGAAGGTAAAAAGAAACTCCAAAAGAGTCATTTCTTTTTTCAAGTCTAGGATACAGACAATGAAGGAGGGGCCCTGCTTCACGAGTAGCTCCAACCCAAATATCTCTACAGAAGCCCTGGGTGTAATCGATGGTGGGGATTCAATTGATGTCAAGCAACATGGGCAGAAGTCGTCCAGGCACCCTCTCCACACTTTTTTGCCACTGCTCACCCCTGGCACCAGCCATGCATGGTGCTCCACAAGCTGGGCAGGGGAAGGAACAAGGCTGCAGTGAAGCCAGAAGTGGTGGAAGCTGGCCTCTGTGGCACTTCCTGCTCCTGCTGAACACAGAGCAAGGTCTGGTGTAGCACACAGGAGGCTGCCCTCGCAGAGCAGTTCACTTTTCAGTTCACTCATTGCAGCATTTGCAAAAAGAAAGCTACTAAATCAAAGAGAAGGAGCCTTGGAAGCATGGTTAGAGGTCCTGGAGGCTGTCTGTTCCAGCAGGATGGATCTGTCCTATCAGCCACCACCAGAGCTGGATTGGAATCTTTTCACTGATGGGAGCAGCTTTATGGAAGTTAGCCAGAGGAAAAAGATGCCTTTTCTGGCTGGGTAGAGGCTTGTCCTTTGTAAATGGAGAAAGTGAAGTTACCAGAAGCCTTCTGAAAGAACTCGCTCTAAGATGGGCTCGTACCAGGAGCAGGAACAGTCCTCAGAAGACAACAGGAAAATGGGTGTCAGCAGGGAAAAAGCCCAGCAGACAGGCAGCTGCAGGCATTACCACATTGGCTGCTCCATGGCGTTGTCCACTGGGACTCTGCTTCCTGCCATCTGCACCTGGATCCGCTGCACAGCATCCCATGGTTGTTCATGAGCTTCTTGGAGTAGACCCCCCTCCTTGGGAACCTTGGGAACGTTTCTCCAAGGAGCTGGACATGGTTAACTCAATGATCCTGCAGGTCATCAATATTTTCCTAGGCTCCCTTCCTCCATACAGAGTGATAACAGACCCTCTTTTATATGGGAGGTAATCCAGCAAGTAAGCAAATCCTTGTATCTAGAATCAAAATTGTATGCATCTGGGAATTAATGCAGAAAACCCACCTAAACTGGGATAAGTTGTTTTCACTTGCCCTTCTCCAGATAAAGGTAACCCTGGAAGTGGGCTGAAGTTAAGCCCCTCACAAATAGCTTATGGGAGACCCTTCCTAGCACCCTGAGGATGGAGAGACAACTCCTTAGTAAGGATTTCCTGGGCTATCGCCTATTCTGTTGATTTGTCTTGTGGGTTTGTCACCCTAGACTTTATTTGGTATAAGTATTTCTGTATATGATTTCTGAATTTGTACAAGCCAGCCTCTCTGATCATTTACTAGGTACAACCAATAGTTTTGTACTCAGAAGTCCCACATCTCTTTCTTACTCAGACCTGTATTTTCACAACGGCATAAATAAGCCATATTCCATCAAACATCACCGCAATTCAGCAGAAGTAGCTCAATGACTATGTTGCCCCTCCTCCCATATGTATAGAAAGGTAAAATTAACAGTCGGGCATATGTAACAGAGAGAACAGCCTGAAAGGGGGTCAAAAATGTTTTCTCTATCTTTAAACCCCCCTCACCCTTTTTCAGAACTAAAACCTGCCTCCCTTCCTCAGGCTAGTGGTCAAGAGCAGAAGTTTAGTATCCTTTGTTCTTTGTTCCATAGAAGGTGGCTCAACATCTGGGCAGAAGTCACTAGATTATCTGATCAGGAGATGGGATCAATCTGAACTATAAACTGTAGTTAACAATCCCGTGAAGCTGAAACCCATCCTTTTAAAAGCTCTGTATTTCTGCTTATAAATAGGAAAACGGTACTTTAAGATGGGAGTCTGACATTCTCCTCATTTGCCAGCAAATTAATAAACCTCCCTTCCCTTCTCTCAAACCACTTCTCATTCTGATGCAGCCTTGGGGACAAGTGCCAAGCTTTGGGAACACATATATGTTTCTATATGTAGGTTGTTCATTTATCTTTTAATTTTCTGTCTTCCCCACTTGATGTAAGTTACATGAAAGCAGAAGCCCGTGTGTCATTTCTACCCTGTTTCCGCGAAAATAAGACATCCTCTGAAAATAAGACCTACTTACAGGAAAGATAAGGCGTCCCCTGAAAATAAGACCTAGCGCATCTTTGGGAGCACACCTTTTTCGGGGAAACAGGGTATTACTGTCTTTCCAGGTCTATAACAATGTCTGGCACATAGTAGGTGGCTATAAACTTTTGTCGAAAAGAAGGAAAAAATGAAGAAATGAAAGACGGGAGGGAAGGGGAAGAAGAAAAGAAAATGGACTTCCTCCTGATCCCTTTCCCCCAGCCCCGGAAGGCTGTCTGCACAGGGATGGACTCAGTGAGAAAGCCCACTGCATTAGCTGCCTCCAACCTCACCTCAGGTACCCAGGGATGTGGCTCCACCTCCTGGTCTCAGCCCTGCTTGTTAACCCTCCAGCCTGCCCGTCCTGACTCACCGCTGCTCCATCTATCTTGCCTGTTATTTTGCTCTGTAGAGTAACTGTGGTACTCTTGTTTGTCTAGGACTCAGTGGTTCTCAACCTGTGGGTCATGACCCCTTTGGGGGTCAAACAACCCTTTCACAGGGGTTGCCTAAATACATCCTACATATCATATATTTACATTATAATTCATAACTAGCAAAATTACAGTTATGGAGCAGGACTGGCCCCATATACCAAGGGTGGCAGGTTCAAACCCGGCCCTGGCCAAACTGCAACAAAAAATAGCTGGGTGTTGTGGCGGGCGCCTGTAGTCCCAGCTACTTGGGAGGCGGAGGCAAGAGAATCACCTAAGCCCAGGAGTTGGAAGTTGCTATGACCTGTGACGCCACGGCACTCTACCAAGAGCAATAAAGTGAGACTCTGTCTCTATGAAAAACAAAGGTTAAGGACCCGCGGCCCACTCTCTGGAGCAGGCGGATGGCACAAAGCAAGTCGGTGGATCTGTCAAGAACTCAGCCAGCCAGGAGAGGAAGGGGAGGGGCTGAGTGTGAGAAGCGGGCCCAGGAACCATGTCTACTCTGGAATCCTTTAACCCGAAGAGTTACAAGTTGGACAAGAGCTTCCGGCTAACCAGATTCACCGAGCTGAAGAGCACAGGCTGCAAGGTGCCCCAGGATGTCCTGCAGAAATTGCTGGAACCCTTGCAGGAGAACCACTTCCAAGAAGATGAGCAGTTTCTGAGAGGCATTATGCCAAGGCTTGGCATTGGAATGGATACTTGCGTCATTTCCTTTGAGGCATGGTTGTCTTTCCTTGGTGCAGACCACAGATTACATTTATCCTATGGTAGACGACCCCTACGTGATGGGTAGAATAGCATGTGCCAAAATCCTCAGTGCAATGGGGGTCACAGAATGTGACAATATGCTGATGCTCCTCGGAGTCAGTAATAAAATGACCAACAGGGAAAGGGATAAAGCGATGCCCCTGATTGTACAGGGTTTTAAAGATGCAGCAGAGGACGCAGGAGCATCTGTAGCAGGTGGCCAAACAGTACTAAACCCTGGATTGTCTTGGGAGGAGTTCCAACAACTGTCTGCCAGCCAAATGAATTTATCATGCCAGGTAACGCAGTGCCCGGGGATGTGCTGGTGCTGTCGAAACCCCAGGTCGCCGTGGCCATGCACCAGTGGCTGGATATTCCAGAAAAATGGAATAAAATTAAACTAGTGGTCACCCAAGAAGATGTCGAGTTGGCATACCAAGGAGCAAGGATGAACATGGCAAGACTCAACGGACAGCTGCAGGACTCAAGCACATGTTCAGTGCCCATGCAGCCACCGACATCACGGGCTTTGGGATTTGGGGGCCACGCACAGAACCTGGCCAAGCAGCAGAGGAATGAGGTGTCCTTTGTGATCCACAACCTTCCCGTGCTGGCCAAGATGGCTGCGGTGAGCAAGGCCTGTAGAAACATGTTCGGCCTCAAGCACAGGACCTGCCCGGAGACATCTGGAGGCCTTCTGATCTGTTTACCACAAAAGCAAGCAGCTCAGTTCTCTGCAGAGATAAAGTCCCCTAACTACGGTGAAGGTCACCAAGCATGGATTATTGGGATTGTAGAGAAGGGAAACTGCACAGCCAGGATCATAGACAAACCCTGGATCATCGAAGTCCCACCATAAGTGGCCACTCAAAAGGTGAATCCCACCCCTGGTGCCACCTGTTAATCTAGACAGAAATAGCTGTTTGGTTTTGTTTTTAAATAGATCTATTTCCTTTATCATCACTTCAATTAAAGACCATAAACGACAAAATCTCATTGTGTCTCCACATCCGGTGACCTTAGGTTGATTTGTGAGTGGATACAATTAAAATAAAATAAAATCCATTGCCTTTTTTCCTGTTACATTAACTGAAGATGCACCTCATCTTGAGGCAGCTCCTGAGTTGAGAATTATATCATTATCCAATACTGTTGATTCATTTTGAATCTTTAGACACTTATCTCTTGCTGCATAGGCTCTTTTCAACTTTTTTTTTTTTTTTTGCAGTTTTGGTCGGGGCCGGGCTTGCACCTGCCACCCCTGGTATATGGGGCCAGCTACTCCTTGAGCCACAGGCGTTGCCCCTGCATAGGCTCTTTTCAAAGGTGCTTTCACATAGCACAGACATTACCAATAGTAGTGTCAAATAGCGGTCATGTCTTTTCATTTTATGTGCATTTATCATGTAAGTCTGATCTTTTTTTAAGTGTCTTGAATGGTATTCTGGAAAGACAGCATTGGTAAGTGTCACAGGACGGTCTCCCAGGAGTAGGAGGGCTGCATGATTCCTTTGAGTCTTTGATTTGTAAAGCCTAGTCTTGTCATTCAAGGGCAGCATCTTGGACCCAGGACATCCTGTAGTAGTACGTTCAGTCCCACAAGGCAAATGCTTCACTCTGCATGGAAAGCACTTTGAAGACTAAAAAGAAATTTTTTTTTTGTAGTCTTCCTGATATTTACAGTAATACTATTAACTGTTTTCCTTGATAGCAAAAAAAGGATACTTTTTGCAATGTAATTAGATGTTCTATAGTGCAGCAAGGAATTGCCGTCCGAAAGGGGGCTCATGTGAAATATTCATTTACAATTCAATTTATCATTAACTACACAAATAATTTTTTTTTTTTTTTTTTGTAGAGACAGAGTCTCACTTTATGGCCCTTGGTAGAGTGCCATGGCATCACACAGCTCACAGCAACCTCCAACTCCTGGGCTTAAGCGATTCTCTTGCCTCAGCCTCCCGACTAGCTGGGACTACAGGCACCTGCCACAATGCCCAGCTATTTTTTGGTTGCAGTTCAGCCGGGGCCGGGTTTGAACCCGCCACCCTCGGTATATGGGGCCGGCGCCTTACCAACTGAGCCACAGGCGCTGCCCTACTACACAAATAATTTTTAAATATAATCAATAATAAAGACTGTTCTGTGGATGGTAGTATTAAATACATTTTATATTTTGTAGAGTGATTTCAGGCCTTTCGTTCTCTCAAAATCAGTGGCTATTTAGCCTAATTCTTAGCATTATTTTGTCTTCCGCGCCAGTTACTTTTTCCGTGCATGCTTTTTGTGATCTGTGTTAAAAATCTGCGTTGCCAACATTGCAGCTTGAACTTAAACTTGTTATTCAAATAAATATTTAATTTAAAAAAAAAAGAAAAAGGAAGGTTAAAAAAAATTTTTTTTAATTACAGTTACTAAGTAGCAATGAAAATAATGTTATGGTTGGGGGTCACCACAACCTGAGGAACTGTGTTAAAGGGTCGCGGCCTTAGGAAGGTTGAGAACCACTGGTCTAAGTCTTGTTTTCCCAGGCCTCCAGGTCTTGTTTCCTGTGACCTCCACCCACCTGAGAGACCCACCGGGACCTCGCCCAGCCCTGACCTTGCCCCAGTGGTTCAGCTGAGCCAATTCCTGTAGCACAAGGAACAAAAGACATCCCCTGCCCCACCCAACCACTGGCCTGAGGCAGAGATGTAGGTTTTAGTTCCCTAAAAGAGGAGGGACGTTTTAAAGAGGCAGAAAATATTTTTCCCGTTTTTTGAAGCCATTTTCTCTGTCATATATTCCCCACTCTCACTTTTATGCTTCTAACCCTATGGGGGGGGCTACTCCGCGCCATGCGCAAACTCTGTGACACGCATATACACGTGCATGTGTACACAGGACAGAAGCCTGATTTCACGTGTTATGAAACACAGGTGCTACATTACAACATAACAAGAGGTGTGGAAAAAAAAAAAGCAGAAGGGGCAGGCCCTTGCTGAGGGTGCTAGGGAAGGTTCTGAGGAGGGAGAGGCAGGTGCAGGCCAGGGGATGCTGAGGGAGGTAATTCCAGGGAGGACGAGGAGGGGCAAAGGCACGCAGCATCTCCATTCTGCCCCGCCTGCTTTCCCCCCCATCCCGCCCCTTCAGAGGAGGAATTGGCTGAGTGTGCAGAGATAAGCCAGCAGGGATGTAAACAGGTCATTAGAGAGGGCAGAGGTTGTAGAAGTGAGGTGTACAGCAGGCCCCACTGGTGGCCCTTGGCATGTCTAAGAAGAACCCATACGCCCTACATCTGTAGTTGAGCCTGACCATGTCCACCATGTGCCAGAGAATCTGGACATCAGGCCGGAGTCCAGAGAGAACAGCTCAGGGAGTCTGCCCTGCAGCTGCTGGCACAGCTGAGCACAGGCACTGGAGGCCCCCATCACACTCCCCTGGCCAGCTGTCCTCTCTAGAAAGGAAATCAGGAAGAGGTTTGTGTCCCAGACATGGCCTTAGCCTCTACCTCCCCACTTCTCCCATGACTCAGTCAGTCGACAAACACTGGAGACCTGCTATGTGAGTGCTGGGGTAGGGTAGAGAGCAAGAAAAACCCAGGCCTTCTATGACAGGGGAACAAGGAAATGAGGGTGACCATATCCTCCACGGGGGGGAAGAGCTGCTGATAATGACAGCCATCTGATCACCTCCACAAACGTGCCATAAACTGCAGGTCTGGGACGGCTGCCCTTTGTTCAAAGCCTGTGACAGCTCCGTGTTTTCATCTTGGCACCTGAGCTTTTCCAACTCTGGCTGTGCACCCTGTGGCTCTCAGCTCCTCATCTCAGGGGTGTGGCGGGGACGTGATGGCTGCTCTGAGCCCTAAGTGCAGGGTGACTCAGCCGTGGGCTAGAGGATGTCCTGACTGGGGACATTGAGCCTGGTGACCCTTCCAAGGTCACAAGACATGAGCACAATTGTCCTGAGGCAGAGGTTTCACCTAACCCTGTTCTTCCCCCTCCCCAACTGCATCCTGTATGTGCCTCTTGAACTTGGCCCTAGCCCCAGCCGCCTGCCTTGAGTGCACCTATCAAGTCAGCTGGTCCTCACTGAGAGCAGATTAGATTTGAAGGGTACCTTGACCTTAGCCCAGAAGCTCCCTTACCCAAGAAACCACAATCTTTTAATCCTTTCCAGTCAGGGGACCTGACTGACCCTAAGAGGTGGCCTGAACCCGGGGAGAATCACCCCCCGGCAGGTCCTCCACTCCAAGCTGACCACAGTCAGTCTCTGGCCCTGTCACCCTCTGTGGGGCAGCCAGTGCTTCCTGCTCTTCCAGGGATGTAGGAGCCATTTCCAGAGCAGGAGCCAGAACCTCCTACTGTCCTTACAGTGACAGGTAGCTCAGGTATTCTGGATGAGATTGGTTTAAGGCCTGGACTCAAAGCTCCAGAGCCCAAAAATGCTTCCCAAGAGCAGGTCCTTAGGTTCCAGGGCCTAAGCCTGTTGAAAGGGAAGGATGATACTTTGGAGGCTTTATTAAGTCATTATCCATCCCAACTCTGGGGTTGCCCTTCATAACATGGGCATAGTGTCAGGTCCAAAAAGACAGGACTTTGAGTGCTCTCATCTGTCTGGAGGACTTTTTCTCCCCTTCCATAGGCCCCTCCTCATCTGATCAGCCCAGGCACCATAGAGCTTATTTTGGCCCAGGGCTTGGTCCTGTCTCATGTCATCATGGGGTCCAGGCCCAGCCGCATCTCCTTGCCTGGGTGGCTGTGCAACAACAAATGCAATTGTCCCACGCCAGTTACCACAGGCTCCCAAGCTCTTCAGTGGCCAATGCTCTGAAGAGCACCACCCCCACAGTGTCTAGGAAGCCAGGTCACCACCAGCCACAGGTGGCACAGATTACTCCACGGGAGGCCGGTCCTCCCCTCTCTGGCAGCTGACTGTCGAACATAGGGGTCTCCCCTAGACACTTCCTCCTCCTATGCAGATCTGTCAACCTGCCCTCCTTACCTCCCTGCTCCTTACCTCCCTGCTCCTAAGTGGGTAGACATGCCATGGCCTCAGCCTAACTCCAGAAGTCCCCTGTCACCTTCCCCTGCCTGACTCTTGCCTGACACCTGCATGAAAGGCCCTCTCAATAGGAGCTTCTGAAAACAGAGCAAACAACTCTACATGAATTAAAACACAAAATGTCATTTTTCTCCCTACGAACACCTCCTCTGACCCATCATAGGTCCAGTGAATGCATTAATTAATTAATTAATTTATTTATTTATTTAGAATCTCACTGTGTCACCCTGGGTGGAGTACAGTGGCATCCTAGCTCACAGCCACATCAAACTCTTGGGCTCAAGAGATCCTCTTGCTTCACTCTCCAGAGGAGCTGGGACTACAGGTACCTGTCACGATGCCCAGCTAGTCTTTCTATTTTTAGTAGAGATGGGGTCTTGCTTTTTGCTCAAGCTGGTCTCGAACTTCTGAGCTCAGGTAATGCACCTGCCTCAGCCTCCCAGAGTGAGCCAGTCCACTCAGCTGTGAATGTGTTTATTGAAAGGTGCTCAGGAAGGGCTGGGGTCCGGGGCTTGCAGCAGAGCTACAGGCCCCCCAGGCCCTCAGCCTTCAGAGGACCTTGCCAGGCCCTGGACTTCTGGAACCAAGGAGCAGACGCCCAAGATGAATTTCCCTCCCAAGCCCTGCTCCCCTTATTTAAAAGCCACCAGGAGGGGGCCTTTCCTCAGCCTGGGGAGGCTGGCCTGATCCTCAGCTTCAAGCTCCCACTGCTTCTCCGACGGCAGCCATCCCTCCCTCTCTTCCCTTCTCTGTGGGTCCCCATGTTTCCCACCCCTGCCAGCCCTGCAGGCTTTGTTTTGTTCCTCTCTGTCTCTCTCTTCCTCTGTTTCCACAGTCTTTTCCCTTTCCCTCTATCTCTGTCCTCTGGTCTGACCTGAAGCTCTCTGGGCTTCCCAGAGGCAGATGACCATCTCCAGCTCTTCAGCGTGTGGGTGGTTGTGTCCAGTTTCCTAGCCCTTCTCTGGGAACAGTTGAGACAATCACACAGCAGAGTAAGTTACAGGCAGGTGCTGGGCTAGCATGGTGGGGCTTTAGGGCCTGATAGGCTCCAAGCTGGGCCCCAGTGGAGTTGGGAGGGGTCCCTGGCATCCAGCTGGAGCCCCAGGAGTTGGAGAGAACTAGCAGTGCCCAGCCTGACAAACCAAGCCTGGCAGACCCTGGACAGCTGGGGCCAGTAGAGACCTGGGTGCCCCTAGTCCCTACCTTGTACAAAGGAGAGGACTAGATTTGGTGGTTCTTACTCAGGCTTTCTGCAAACTTGCCCTTCACATGAACAGTCAGGGCTAGGCCAGAGTAGACAGAAGCCTCGAGCAAGGGAGTAGACAGTGGGTGGCTCACGGGAGAGTGGGGCACTCGTCTTTCATTGCATTTGGACTCCACCTCTTGTGTGACCTTGGTCAACTTACTAACCTCTCTGTGCCTCAGTTTCCTTATCTGTGAAATAGGAATCAAGTGGTATCTAACTCATAGGGTTCTAAGGAAGTTTAATTTAGTTAAAATACAGTTGAACCTTCATGGTTGACCACCTCCCTACACTGACCACCTCCTTAAGTTGACTTTATTTTCATAGACTGGACATGCACCACATGTGCTATCAAGAGTACAGGAGGCCTAGCCCCATATGTTGACCAGTTTGCTGTGGTCCTTTGGATGGTCACCTCACAGAGGTTCATCCCCAGTGCCCACGCAGCACCAGTTAACAGAGGGACAATTAATGGTGAGGAAATGTCAGGAGGTGCCCAGGAATGACAGGCTTGACTTCAGAGAAGGACCCGTTCTCCAGAGCTGCCTTCCGGGCTCCTGGCTGGTGTTTCGATCCTCTTTGGGCCCCTGTGAGAAGCTCTCACCAGTAGCTAGAGTGCTCACACTCCGGGGGTAGTGATTGAGATGGAAAACTTGGTGAGCCTTGGGGTCTCCTGGAAGTTCCTCTGGCAGGGATGCCTACTCCAGAACCATCCTGGAGAGGCGGGGCAGCAAGAGAAAAGAGTCACGGGAGGGGTGAGAAGAGTGCCAGGCGGTGCAACCATACAGCCCCGCAGCAGAGAAACTGCGCCGTCCAGGCTGAACACTCAGCATCTTCAACTCACCACCACCCCACCACCCCCTGACCTGCTTCTGGCATGTTCCCCTCTGAGTAAAAGGCATCTGGTCACCCCCTGACTTCTCCTCCGGCCAGTCCCTGAGTCAGCTGCAGCCCTCAGTCCTGGGGCCGCCTCCTTCTCACTGGCTCTGGGCCTTCTGAGTTTGTTAATCGCTCTTTTTCTGTGGTCAGAGCCATCTGAGAAGTCACTGGGAGAGGTCATGGCCCTGCCCGGCCACAGACCTGCTGCCCTCTGGACGCTCCACGTTTTCTGTGAGGCCTACGCCTGCTTTCCCAGCCTCTCACATCACTCCCAGCTTACATCCCAGTGCTGACCAGTCTTCACATCTTTTTGTTCCCTCTGCTTGAAATGGGAGTCACTGAACAGCTGGCCTGTTCAGCCCCAAGCCCCACTTCCAGGGCTCGACCTAAGTGGCACTCCAGCTGGGCCTGCCCTGCTCCTCCCCAGCACTTCTTTGAGAATTGCTTATTTATATATCTGGAGGCTATTGTGGAGGCAGGACTAGGCCACTCCCGGTCACCATGTCTCTGGGCACAGGGTCCGTGCCTGCTCTTCCGGGGTCTCAGCAGAAACCTATGGAGGAAACAGGGGATGAAGAAAGGGGAGGGAGTATTGCTAATGAAGACCAGGCAAGATTAGGCAATCGGGAAAGGACAGATGTGAGTCAAAGATTACTCACATGTTCCTGGCCTGAGAGGAGAGATGGGTTGTCCCTGTCCACCGCCCCAGCATCCTGAGCCTGGAATGAAAAACTACAGCCCCCTCCCCTGCCTCCTGGGAGCCAGGGGCCTATGGACCCTCAGGCAGAGTGTACTGGAGACCGTCTAACAGTGCTCAGTTGCTAGGCAGCACTGTCCCTGGCATGTCAGCATTTTTATTTAACTTTTTGTTGTATGTTTGGTTTTTTTTTTTTTGCAGTTTTTGGCCACGGCTGGGTTTGAACCCACCACCGCTGGCATATGGGGCCGGCGCCCTACTCCTTGAGCCACAGGCACCACCCATATAACATAAAATTTACAATCTCAACTACTATTGAGCGTATAGTGCAGAGTGTTAAATACTCATCCTCCAGAGCAGCCGTCGGCACCCTCCATCCCTGGGACTCTCTTCACAGAAAAACAGTAACTTCCCATTCTCCACCCCGACTGGCATGTCAACAATCCCCACACACACACCCCACCCTCGCTCATTTGAGATTTCTGATGAGCATGTCAACCATTTTTAGAAAACAGTATCTTGCTTAGAAAGTCTGCACTTGACCTAAAGCCGGGAGAAGAGCTTACAGGAGACATGAAAGTGAAGATGGGATTGCTCGAAAAGACGAGATTGCTGAGGAAATCAAAGGCGAAGACTGAACTTAATAGTTGGCATTTAGAGGAGAAGTCAGACTCACATAAACAAGCTGATAGTTTTTCACATCTGAGGGTTTTTTTATCGACTCCCAGTTTCATTATGAGCCACAGGGGGCGAGGAGGCTGCCAGAGAACCGTGGCTCGCTCTCCTCTCTTCACTGAGCCAAGAGAAAGAATCGCAGTGGATCAGGGTTCCCTCTGCACTAGTGAGAGCAGTGCTGCGGCTTTCCTCCAATGCAGACAGCACAGTTTAAGAGGAATATGAAAATATGAAGCCCATTCACAAGAGGAGGCCAGGGGCATGAGACTCCAGAGGACTCTCCATAGCAGTCACTGCAAGTGATATCTCTCCTGGAAAAAAGAAACATGCTGAGACCTGGTTTCCTCCACTCTTATTGGAGGGTGGTGTTGTCAAAGAGAAAAAAAGATTCTTGTTTTCTCTAGAGAGCAAAGTGGAGAAACAACAGCATAAACAGACGGCAGGCACAATTTAGTATAAGAAAGCAGTTTCTAACAACTACAGCAGCTCAGCCCACAGAGGTAGTAAGTTTCCTGTCCTGGAAAATGTTTAAGCGGCGTGGTGGCTCATGCCCGTAATCCTAGTGCTCTGGGGGGCCAAGGCGGGTGGATTGCTTGAGCTCAAAAGTTGAAGATCAGCATGAGTCAGAGCAAGACCGGATCTCTAATAAAAATAGAAAAATTGAGGAAAGAGAATCGCTTGACCCTAAGATTTGGAGGTTGCTGTGAGCTCTGATGCCATAGTACTCTACCCAGGGTGACACAGTGAGACTCAGTCTCCAAAAAAAAAGGTTTAAATGGAGGTATGATGATGTCAAGATATTATAAACATCACTGACAAGACAGCAGTGGTTCCCAACATTTTTCTCCTTCCAAGCATCCCATTGTTAAGGAATCTCATGTTTTGAAATGTGGTATCTATTAAATAAATCGACCTTATTCAAAGCAATAATTATCCCGTTTTAGTACCCTATTTATGAGTACTATCAATTATCTGGGTTTGAGGTCCGCTGAATAGAGGTGACTCAGCACTGGGGGGTCTAAAAGAGCCTCTAAGCAAAAAAAAAAAGGCTCGGTGCCTGTAGCACAGTGGTTACAGTGCCAACCACATATACTGAGGCTGGCGGGTTCCAACATGGCCCGGAGCAGCTAAACAACAATGACAACTGCAGGGTGGCGCCTGTGGCTCAAAGGAGTAGGGCACTGGCCCCATATGCCAGAGGTGGTGGGTTCAAACCCAGCCCCGGCCAAACAAAAATAAAAAAAGTGCAAAAAAAAAAAAAAAAAACAATGACAACTGCAACAAAAAATAGCCAGGTGTTGTGGCGGCTGCCTGTAGTCCCAGCTACTTGGGAGGCTGAGGCAAGAGAATTAAGAGAATTAAGTCCAAGATTTGAGGTTACTGTGAGGTGTGACGCCACAGCACTCTGCCGAGGACGACATAGTAAGACTGTGTCAAAAAAAAAAAAGCTTCTAAGGAGTGGAGGTTGTGCCACAGCTGGGGCTTGAGGATTAACTTGGGGCTCTACAAGCAGACAGAGGAGGGTCATCACAGCAGAGAAAGACTCAGAGGGAGAAAGAAACATTAGCTCCAAAATAAACTACTGAGTATAGAACGGGAGGGAGGAAGTGGAGGCCGTAGGCAAGAGGGTACAGATTAAAAAGGGATGCTGGTGGGTTTGACAAGGGCCATGCAAAATCTTTGACCAGGAAAACAGCATGAGTGACAAGTAGTCAGTCAAAAAGAAAAAAAAAAAAAACAGATAAAATTCAGCTGCATTAACAGTAAGACCTTCCCCATTAACAAATTACCACCACCCCTTACCCCAGGAAATTCACACAAGTCACAAACTGGGAATGTTATCTGCAATACATTTTTTTTTTTTTTTTTGAGACAGAGTCTCAACTTTATTGCCCTCGGTAGAGTGCCCTGGCATTGTAACTCACAGCAGCCTCAAACTCTTGGGCTCAAGTGATTCTTTTGCCTCAGCCTCCTGAGTAGCTGGGACTACAGGCACCTGCCACAACGCCCGGCTATTTTTTATTTTTATTTTTTTGAGACAGAATCTAGAGTGCTGTCATGTTCCAGCTCATAGGAATCTCAAACTCTTGGGCTCAAGCAATTCTCTTGCCTCTGCCTCCCAAGTAGCTGGGACTACAGACGCCCGCCAGAACACCCAACTATTTTTAGAGAGGAGGTCTAGCTCTGGCTCAGGCTGGTCTCAAACCTGTGAGCTCAGGCAATCCACCCACTTCAGCGTCCCCAGAGCTCTGGGATTACAGGCGTGAGCCACCACACCAGGCCGATATTTGCAATTTACTTATTTATTTATTTAGTTTTTTTTTTGAGACAGTCTCAAGCTGTTGCCCTGTGGCGTCGTAACTCACAGCAACCTCCAACTCTTGGGCTCCAGCGATTCTCTTGCCTCAGTTTTTGTACTTTTAGTAGAGACGGTCTCATTTTTTGCTCAGGCTGGTCTGAAACTTGTGAGCTCAAGCAATCCACCCGTCTCAGCCACCCAGAGGGCTAGGATTACAGTCATGAGCCACCGAGCTGGGCCTGCAATACATTTAAATAACAAAAGATTAATATCCGGAATATATAAAGAACTCTTAAGAATCGGTAAGATCAAAAACACAAACAGGGGCGGCGCCTGTGGCTCAAAGGGGTGGGGCGCCAGTCCCATGTGCCGGAGGTGGTGGGTTCAAACCCAGCCTAGGCCAGAAACTGAAAAAAAAAAAAAAAAAAAACACCAACAAAGGAAACAAACAGGAATATCACAGAAGAGGAAGCACTGATGCCCCGTAAACACCTGGGAACATATTTAACCTCATTAGTAAGAGAGGAAAGAAAATATGCCATATTCCTAAAATTGGCTAAAATTTAAAAATTGGACAATAGTAAGTGTTAGTAAGACATGGAACAATCTGGGAACTCTCGTCCACTGTTGGCAGGAATGCAATCAGTACAACTATTTTAGAAAGCAATCGGATATTTGAATCCCCTTGAACTTTTGCCTGCCTTTGAATATCTGCATGCCCTTGCCCCAGCAATTTTACTGCCAATACGTTTCCCTAGAGCAGTATTTCTCAAACTGTGCTGAAGGACTAATGCTGTATTTTAATTTCCCATCTGTTGGGGAATGTTGCTTTTGTAAGATACTATAAAAGCTACTTAGTAAAAAGTAAAAAAGAAAGCTGCATGGTGGTGCCTGTGGCTCAAAGGAGGAGGGTGACAGCCCCATATACCGGAGCAGTGGGTTCAAACCCAGCCCTGGCCAAAAACTACAAAAAAAAAAAGAAAGCTGCACAACATAAAAGTCATGATATCTTACTAGTAAGAGTCAACAGACAAAATGGCTTTTGTATACCAAGAAGACATGTACAAAATGTTCCTGGTATATTGTTTTTTTTTTTTTTTTTTTTTTGGTTTTTTTGGCCGGGGCTGGGTTTGAACCCACCACCTCCGGCATATGGGACCAGCGCCCTACTCCTTGAGCCACAGGCACCGCCCGGTATATTGTTTTGTAATAGTGAAAAACAAGATGTAATTCATGTCTAGTGACAGAAGATTGGAGAAATAAATTGTGCTACAATCATATGTTGAACTATCACAGAGTTGAGAAAATAAACGAACGACAGCTCTACACAACAATACCAACAAAGTCTTACAGGCATAATTGCGAGAGGAGGAAAAAAGCCTCACAAGATGCTAATATACTTTTTTATTAAAGCTTTACTTAAGGATAATTTACATAAAATTCACCCAGTCTGAGGGTGAATCAGTGAGTCTTGGATTGTGTGGCGAGTTGTGCAACCATCCCCCTGATTCGGTAGATGTCTGTCGTCATGCCTCCTTCCTGCTCCTGGCCCCAGGCAGCCACTAATCTATAGTCTCTATAGATTTGACTTTTCTGGACATTTCATAGAAATAGAATCTTATAATATATAGTTTTTGTATCTGGCTTTTTTCTTGGAGCATAATGTTTTGGGGGTTCATCCATGTTGTAAGCTGTATCAGAACATCATTCCATTGTTTTACTGATTTTTTTTTTTTTTTGAGACAGCCTGACTCTGTTGCCTTGGATAGAGTGCTATGGCATCATAGCTCACAGCAACCTCAAACTCTTGGGCTCAAGTGATCCTCTTACCTCAGCTGTTGAAGTAGTTGGGACTACAGGTGCGTAACACATCTTTTTTTTTTTTTTTTTTTTTTATAGAGACAGAGTCTCACTCTATCACCCTTGGTAGAGTGCCGTGGCGTCACACAGCTCAAAGGAACCTCCAACTCCTGGGCTTAGGCGATTCTCTTGCCTCAGTCTCCTGAGTAGCTGGGACTACAGGCACCCGCCACAACGCCCGGCTATTTTTTGTTGCAGTTTGGCCCAGGCTGGATTTGAACCTGCCACCCTTGGTATATGGGTTTGAACCTGCTGGCGCCCTATCCGCTGAGCCACAGGTGCCACCCATAACACCTCTTTAAAAGAAAAAATAGTTTCAGTACTTTGTATGTATCTGTAAATATCACACTGTTTAATTTTTCTTGTTCTAGAGCTTTATAAAAATGGTAATGCTGGTAATCTCTTTTTAGAGATGGGAATTTCTCTCTAGCTCAGGCTGGACTCAAACCTGTGAGCTCAGGCAATACACCCATCTTGGCCTCCCAGAGTGCTAGGATTGCAGGCGTGAGCCACAGCACCCAATCATCTTTTTTTTTTTTTTCTTGAAACAGAGTCTCATTAGGTCGCCCTCAGTAGAGTGCCATGGCATCACAGCTCACAGCAACCTCGAACTCTTGGGTTTAAGCCATTCTCTTGCCTCAGCCCCCCAAGTAGCTAGCTAGCCACAATGCCTAGCTATTTTTTTGTTGCAGTTGTTTAGCTGGCCCAGGCTGGGTTCGAACCCATCACCCTTGGTGCATGTGGCTGGTGCTATAACCACTGTGCTATGGGCACCAAGCCACCCAACCATCTTATTACCAATTAATCCATTGTGTGGGGAGACCACATTTTGTTTATCCATTTACCAGTGAATGACTTGGGTGGCTTCCACTTTTCCTTTGTTTGAGGGATGCTGCTTGGTGCGCAAGTCTTTGCGTTGACCCATTTTCATTTCTCTTGGGTTCATACTTAGGTATTACCATTTTTTTCTTTTGAGACAGTCTTACTATGTCACCCTTGGTAGAGTGCGATGGTGTCACAGCTCACAGCAACTTCAAACCCTTGGGCTCAAGCGATTCTCTTGCCTCAGCCTACCAAGTAGCTGGGACTACAGGCGCCCACCACAATGCCCGGCTATTTTTTGTTGCAGTTGTCATTGTTGGTTAGCTGGCCTGGGCCGGGTTCCAATCTGCCAACTTCAGTGTATGTGGCTGGAGCCGTAACCACTGTGCTACAGGCGCCAAGCTGGCATTATCATTTTTATAAAGCTCTAGAACAAGGAAAATTAAACATTGTGATATTTAGAGATACATACAAAGTACTGAAACTATTTTTTCTTTTAAAGAGGGGGTAATAAGCCAGGCACAGTATAATTCTAGCACTTTGAGAGGCTGAAGCTGGTGGATCACTTGAGCGCACAAATTTAAGATCAACTTGAGTAAGAGAAGATCATGTCTCTATTAAAAATAAAAAAATTAGCTGGCCATTTGTGGTGGGTGCCTTTACTCTCAGCTATTCTGACAGCTAAGGCAAGAGGATCGCTCAAACCCAGGAGTCTGAGGTTGTTGTGAGCTATGACACCACCACACTCTACCCAGGGTGACAGTGAAACTCTGTCTCAAAAAAATCAATACATAGGGCAGCGCCTATGGCTCAGTCGGTAGGGCACCGGCCCCATATAACTAGGGTGGCGGGTTCAAACCCGGCCCCAGCCAAACTGCAACCAAAAAATAGCCGGGCGTTGTGGCAGGCGCCTGTAGTCCCAGCTACTCGGGAGGCTGAGGCAAGAGAATCGCTTAAGCCCAGGAGTTGGAGGTTGCTGTGAGCTGTGTGAGGCCACGGCACTCTACCGAGGGCCATAAAGTAAGACTCTGTCTCTACAAAAAAAAAAAAAAAAAATCAATACATAAATAAAGAGGAGAGAATAATACAGCATTCAGAGCAGTCCATGGGGTACCTATGGGGTGGGGAATCGAAAGGGAAGGACACAGCTGCAGGCATGGATCATGTTGGGTAGCGTTTTATAAGGGTTCACTTTTTTGTGTGTGCTTTGTAACTTACATACTCATTAGATACATAATTTTTTTTTTTTTTTTGTAGAGACAGAGTCTCACTGTACCGCCCTCGGTAGAGTGCCGTGGCGTCATACGGCTCACAGCAACCTCCAACTCCTGGGCTTACGCGATTCTCCTGCCTCAGCCTCCCGAGCAGCTGGGACTACAGGCGCCCGCCACAACGCCCGGCTATTTTTTTGTTGCAGTTTGGCCGGGGCTGGGTTTAAACCCGCCACCCTCGGCATATGGGGCCGGAGCCCTACTCACTGAGCCACAGGCGCCGCCCTAGATACATAATTTTTACTGACTTTTTTTTTTAATGGAAGTCTGTCTCCAATGCCCTACCAATTCCACTGACTTCTCAGAACAAGGTCCCTGCTGCTGAGGTTGGAGCCCAGCTCTGCGCTCCAGCAGCCCCCCTGTGTGGGCTCCCCGCTGGGCATCAAAGGCAGGGCCGCGCCCACAGGGGACCTTGCTTGCTGGTCGCCCCTAGGTGGGGCTTGTGCACCCTCCTCCCTTCACTCCTTAAACCCTTGTCCTCATTCACTTTTCCACACAGCAGCGGCTTCCCCCAATGCACATTTGTTTGTTTTGTCTGTTGCCACCCCCAGACAGTGAGCAATATCTGCTCTGCTCGCTTATGGGGAGCTGGATTCTAGTGCACTCGCGGCCTAATCCCCAGGGTGCAGAAGCGCCTGGCCATAACCAGGCTCAGTAAATACTTATGAATTAATTAAAGCAGCCAAGCTTGTGATTAGGTGGAGGGTCCTGGTGCTGTCAACCTGAGCTGCTCTCTTGTCGGCTGAAAGCACAGAACTCTGTACTTACCCGTGCAGATACACCTCCAGCATGTGTAATTTAAGATAGAAAAATGATGAGATCCTGGGCAGTGCCTATGGCTCAGAGAGTAGGGCACCATCTCCATATACCGAGGGTGGTGGGTTCGAACCCGGCCCTGGCCAAACTGCAACAAAAAGATAGGTGGGTGTTGTGGTGGGCGCCTGTAGTCCCAGCTACTTGGGAGACTGAGGCAAGAGAATGGCTTAAGCCCAAGAGTTTGAGGTTGCTGTGAGCTGTGACACCATGGCACTCTACCAAGGGTGACATAGTGAGACTCTGTCTCAAAAACAAACAAAAATATTAAATGGAAAATTCTAGAAGTAAACCATTCATAGGTTTTCAATTGCACACCATTCTGAGCAGTATGATGAAATCTCAAACTGTCCCCCTTCATCCTGCCCAGAACGTGAATCCTCCCTTTGTCCCATGTGTCTACTCTGTCTGCGCTACCCCTCTGTCGGTCACTGAGTAGCTGGCGTGGTTAATAGATTGTTGTATGGGCGGCGCCTGTGGCTCAGTGAGCAGGGCGCCGGCCCCATATACCGAGGGTGGCGGGTTCAAGCCCAGCCCCGGCCAAACTGCAACCAAAAAATAGCCGGGCATTGTGGCGGGTGCCTGTAGTCCCAGCTGCTCGGGAGGCTGAGGCAAGAGAATCGCGTAAGCCCACGAGTTAGAGGTTGCTGTGAGCCGTGTGACGCCACGGCACTCTACCCGAGGGCGGTACAGTGAGACTCTGTCTCTACAAAAAAAAAAAAAAAAATAGATTGTTGTATTACGGGCTTGTGTTAAGTCACACCTATCTTACTTAATAATGGTTCCCAAAGCACAGAATAATAATACTGGCAATTTGGATATGCCAAAGAGAAGCTGTCAAGTCTTCCTTGAAGTGAAAAGTTGAAAGTTCCTGGCTTATTAAAGAAAGAAAAAGAAATCATAGCTGAGGTTGCCAAGATCTATGATAAGAATGAATATTCTATCCATGAAATTGTGAAAAATGAAAAAAATTCATGCTAGATATGCTATCACATCTCAAACTGCAAAAGTTACAGCCACAGTGTGTGGTAAGTGCTTAGTTATGATGGAAAGGGCATTAAATTTGTGAGGACATGAAGAGAAATGTGTTCTAATGACAGCAATGTGACAGCCAGAAAGCATCGAGTCTATAAGATGACTTTAGAAAGGGATCCCCTGAAATGAAGGACACAAGCTATTCACTGCAAGCAAGGAATGGTTATATAGATTTAAGAATAGACAAGGCTGGCTGGGCACCTGTGGCTCAAGTGGCTAAGGCGCCAGCCACATGCACCAGAGCTGGCAGGTTCAAATCCCGCCTGGGCCTGCCAAATAACAATGACAACTACAACCAAAAAATAGCCAGGCGTTGTGGTGGGTGCCTGTGGTCCCAGCTACTTGGAAGGCTGAGGCAAGAGAATCGCTTAAGCCCAGGAGTTGGAGGTTGCTGTGAGCTGTGATGCCACAGGGGCGACAGCTTAAGGTTCTGTCTCAAAAAAAAAAGAATAGACAAGGCTGATAAAGTTAACACTATGTCACAGTGCCTGTCATTCATATCACTTCATCTCATCACATAAGCATTGTATCATCTCACATCATCACAAGAATAAGGGCAAGTGGCTCGGCACCTGTGGTTCAAGCAGCTAAGGTGTCAGCACATACACCTGAGTTGGTGGGTTCGAATCCAGTCCAGGCCCACCAAACAACAATGACGGCTGCAACCACAAAAGAGCTGGGTGCCTGTAGCCCCAGCTACTTGGGAGGAGGAGGCAAGAGAATCTCTTGAGCCCAGGAGTTGAAAGTTGCTGTGAGCTGTGATGCCATGGCACTCTACCCAGGGCGACAGCTTGAGGCTCTGTCTCAAAAAAAAAAAAAAGAATAAGGGCAAGTACAGTACAATAAGATTTCTTTTTTGGGGGGGGGAAGTTGCAATAAAATGCATATTTATTTATTTATTTTATTGTTTGGAATTCATTGAGTATACAAAGAATTAGGTTACACTGATAAGATTTGTTTTTGAAATAGTGTCTTGCTTGTGGCCCAGGCTGGTCTCAAGCACCAATGCCCAAATGATTCTCCTGCCTCAGCTTCCAGAGTAGCTCAAACTACAGGCACACACCATGGAATCTGGCTCCAACAAGATATTTTTTATTTTATTTTTTTTCAACAAGATATTTTTAAAGGGACCGTGCACTCATACTCACATTGGTATAACTTTTATTATAGTACATTGTTAGAACTGTTCTATTATAAGTTGTTATTAATCTCTTACTGTGTCTAATTCATAAATTAACCTTTGTTATAGGTTTGTATGTACAGGGAGAAACATAGTATATGTTAAGTACTATCTCAGTTTCAGGCACCCTCTGGGGTCTTAGGATGTATCCCCAGAGGATAAGGGGGAACTATTAAATGTGCTTTGCAAACATTTTCTCCAATTCTATGAGTTACTTTTTCTTTTCTATTTTTAAATTTCAGATTAATATGATCATTCTTTTTTTTTTTTTAGAGACAGAGTTTATGTCGCCCTTGGTAGAGTGCCCTGGCGTCACAGCTCACAGCAATGTCAAACTCTTGGGCTTAAGTGATTCTTTTGCCTCAGCCTCCCAAGTAGCTGGGACTACAGGCGCCCGCCACAATGCCTGGCTATTTTTTTGTTGCAGTTGTCATTGTTGTTTATCTGGCCAGGTTTGAACCCACTAGCCCGGGTGTATGGGGCTGGCGCCCTACCCATGGCGCCATGAGCTACAGGTGCCACCAAGAACAAAAGTTTTTAATTTCGATGCAGACCAATTTATCTATTTCTTTTCTTTTTTCTTTCATCACTTGTGCTTTTCATGTCATACCTAAGGAACCATTAACTAATCCAAGATCACTCACTTGTACCTATGTTTTCTTCTAAAGGTTTTATGGTTTTACCTCTTATTAAGTAAGATCTATTTTGAGTCAAATTTTGCATAGGGTGTGAAGCAGGAGTCCAACGTCATTCTTTTGCTTGTAGAAATCCTGTTGTCTTAGCAACTCTCGTTAAAAAATATCTTCCCCCTGGGCGGTGCCTGTGGCTCAGTGAGTAGGGCGCCGGCCCCATATGCCGAGGGTGGCGGGTTCAGGCCCAGCCCCGGCCAAACTGCAACAAAAAAATAGCCGGGCGTTGTGGCGGGCGCCTGTAGTCCCAGCTGCTCGGGAGGCTGAGGCAAGAGAATCGCGTAAGCCCAAGAGTTAGAGGTTGTTGTGAGCCGTGTGACGCCACGGCACTCTACCCGAGGGCGGTACAGTGAGACTCTGTCTCTACAAAAAAAAAAAATATCTTCCCCCATTTAATTGTCCCAGTACTCCTTGCAAAAAATCAACCGGATGCAAATGTAATGGTTCATTTCTGGACTCTCAATTCTTTTACGCTGTTAGCATTTTTTTTTTTTTTTTTGTAGAGACAGAGTCTCACCGTACCGTCCTGGGGTAGAGTGCCGTGGCGTCACACGCTCACAGCAACCTCTAACTCTTGGGCTTACGCGATTCTCTTGCCTCAGCCTCCCGAGCAGCTGGGACTACAGGCGCCCGCCACAACGCCCGGCTAATTTTTTTTGTTGTTGTTGCAGTTTGGCCGGGGCTGGGTTTGAACCCGCCACCCTCAGCATATGGGGTCAGCGCCCTACTCACTGAGCCACAGGCACCGCCCGCTGTTAGCATATTTTTAGCTGTTAGCTGTTTTTCTTAAACTGTGGTAACTGGTGACCTATCCTTCCCTGGAAGAGAGATGGCAAGATGGAAAGCTCTCTTAGCACACTGCATTTTGGCAGGTGGGCCAGATCTCCGCGGCTCTTTGCACCAGACTCATTGTAACTATAACCTCCTGCAGGACTGGGGTCCCCTCCCTGGGGAATGGTGGCTGAAAAGGTGGCTGTTCAACCAGAGAAATTTACCTTTTCCCTCCCTCTCAAGGTTGTTATAAATATCAAGTTAGGAAATTTATGCACAAGAATTAAGAAAAGTCTACCGTGCTACACAGATGTACGAATATAGAAAGGTCTACAGTGCTATGCAGATGTCAGGTATATTTTTCTTCCTATTCGTACTAAGACCCTTATGACTAAGACCCTAAAAACAAGGGCAAGTTATTTTTAACTTTACTTTTGGGGTTGAAGTTTGCAGGGCCTGTATTATTGCAATTCCAGATCAGCGAGGTTTGGCTTTTTACGTGTTTTTCCTGCAGGAGGCTGTGCGCCCACCACCAGGACTGTGGATGTGAATGTTCTCTCCCCTTCCTTGAATGAAGGTGTACGTTGTACCATGTACTGTTCTAAACTCTGGGAAAACCACAGAGGACAAGGCTGACTTAGTCTCTGCCCCATGCAGCATAGGGTGAAGCTGTCCAATGTAACAAGCCATCCTAATAAAATATGACCATGAGGAAGGTGCAGGGTGAGGCCTCCACCTGCCCTGGTATCAGTTTGCTCCATGTCCAGGAGGGGATGAGATTATTTCCCAACCCTGTTGGAAGTGATGACAGAGGCTGCTGGTCGCTGACTCAACCCCTAACCCAGGGACTGCGGACTTTCCTGCAGCGCCACTCAATCAGACCTGAGCATGAACCAGCAGAAGGGTTCTCAGCGGCTCTTTGGAGGGGAAGCCGGTTTCTGCCTGAAACCTGCCTTCTCCGGCCTTCCTGATCTCTGATTACAGGCTCAGCTTCAGCCTGGCCTCCCTCTCTACCCACTCACCCAACCTGGTGGACACCCACTTTCCACTCTCCACCAATCCCCTACCCCTGCATCCTGCTGGCTCTCTAAACCAAGTTGAGGAGGGATTGTTCGAGGGGGAAAGTTGTAAGGGAACCCACAGGGCAGGAAGGAAAGAGAGCTCTGCCCAGTCTGTGCCCCCAGCTCTCCTGTCACTCCCACTACCCCCTGCCTCCACCTCCTAGGGCTGGGGGTAACCTTTCTCTTCTCCCTAGGACCTCCTCCTGCACACACCCCTCCCCTCACCGGGGTTACTTGCTTCAGGGGTGCATGGGGTCACAGCTTCCTGCACACACCCTTGCTACAGGACTAACCCTATGGGTCCCTCAGAGCCCCAGGTACCACCCTCCCCACACACCCAGAAGCTGGAGTAATGCCTGACCACCCCATCCCAACCTGCCAAAAAGGCTGGGCTCCCCCAGCTGCTGTCACTGACTTCTCTGCTCCCTCTGTGCCATTGGGCATCTCCCTGGGTCAGTGGTCACCCCACACTGGGGAACATACACCATGGTGCTGAGCAGTTAGCAGCACATCCGTCCTGTGCGTGGAGAGGACAACGCTATCCTCCCTCCTCCTGCTGTCACTTTCGGGGACATGTGGGTGAGACAGGAAGACTGCTGGGGAGTGTGGAGACCCCAGGTGAACCAGTCAGCCGCTCAGCCTGAGTTGTCATTTTTTCATCTATGAAATGACAGGGCTGTTGTAATCTCTGAAGCTTTTTGTAGCTCTCAAAGCCTGGCAGTCAGTGGTTCTAGGACTCCGTTGGGAGGATATGTGATCATTTCTGCCAAGCGACTGACAGCTGTTGTCCTCAGTGGGAAGAGAGCAGGCTGCCAGAGCTCCTGCACCTCCGAGGCCTCCCCCAGGACAGCTCCTCCATTCTTTCCTCACCCAGACT
Source organism: Nycticebus coucang (assembly GCF_027406575.1). Lineage (NCBI taxonomy): Eukaryota > Metazoa > Chordata > Mammalia > Primates > Lorisidae > Nycticebus > Nycticebus coucang. The sequence goes on from NC_069797.1 coordinate 63,770,020, forward strand.
CAGGTGAGTCGCCTGCTCCGAGCATTTGCAGCACCTCGCCACGGCGCCACCAGGACACCTAAGCTCTCCCCACCTGGGTAGAGGCTACCTCGCCCGCCTTCCCTGCTCTCGTGGCCGGGTGGAGAAGCTGAACCCGGCAGCATCACCCGCCTCTCTCCGCACTGGCGGCACCTGAGGACAGCTCCCCCAGCCCGGCCTCGTCACTCTGGAGCCCGAGGCCCCGGGGAGGTTAGCTGGGAAGTCAGGCTACTGGGCTCCCCGGCCGGGGGCCGAGGCTGCTCGACCGCACCTTGCGGCGTTAGTGTTTAGCAAACACCCTTCATCTTCAGAAAGGGCATCCCCTTTCTAGCTCCCTCTGAGGAAGCCTGCTCCAGCCCCAGCAGCCCCGGCCTGCACCTCGGCCCCTCCCCGGCTGGCGCCCCTGCCCGGGGCGGGCCGAGAAGCTTGGCCCCCGCCCCGCTCCTTCGGCCCTTGCCGCGGGGGACTTTGGAGCCGAGGAGGAAGCGCGGCGGGGCGGGGAGGTGGGCGTGTGTCGGAAGGCGGCGGTGGCTGGGTTTTATAATCCGCACGGCGGCCGCGGCGCGGGAGAAGGGGCAGCACCACGCCGCGCTCCGCGCCATGGGGGCCGCATCTGGCCTCCGGGGGTCTGGGCCGCCGCCGCTGCTGTCGCTACTGCCGCTGCTGCAGCTACTGCTGCTGCCGCCGTCGCCCGCGGCCCAGGCGCTGGACTTCGGGCTGCTGCCGGGCAACTTTTCCGCGGACGAGGCGGGGGCGCAGCTGTTTGCGCAGAGCTACAACTCGAGCGCTGAGCAGGTGCAGTTCCAGAGCACGGCCGCCAGCTGGGCGTACGCCACCAACATCACCGCGGAGAATGCGCAACGCCAGGTGTGCGCCCGGGCCGGGGCGGGGCGGGGCCGCAGCGGCCAATCACCGGCCGGCGGCCTGGCGCGGGGGCGGGCGGGCACGCGCCCTGGAACGGGGCCCCCATCGGGGCCGCGCACGGGTCTCCCCTCTCTCCACTCGCATGTCAGCCTGGCGGTAGGTGCTCAGCACCCGGCTGGGCGCGTGGTCAGCCCCCAAGACGGGGGAATTGAAGGGATGAGTCTGGCTCCTCTGAGACTGTCCCAGGAGACAGCGCCCTGGGATGGGGCTGGGGCAGCCGCGGTCATCCCTGAGGGTACCTCACTCTGCAGTGTGACCGTGGCTCTCTATGATCGTTGCCTACCCATCTCGGGACACTATTCCTGTCACCATCCTCCATGGTCTATTCACCCTCCCCTCGCCCTGCCTCTGTTCAGGCCTCAATTTGTGCTCCAGTGCTCCCCTGGGGCAGATTACCCCACTTCCTGCCCAGACGCCCAGGATTAGGGGACACTGCTCCGGCAAACTCCAGTCTCCAGGACAGGGATCTCTGCAGGGCAAGGGGTCTGGAAGCCCTCGGCCTCCCTTCCTCCCCTCTCTCAGCACCAGGGCCTCTCCCATATGACACCTGACTAAGCAGCGGCCTCCCTACATCCTCTCTGCCCTCCTGTTGTCCCCAGGAGGAAGCAGCCCTGCTCAGCCAAAAGTTTGCAGAGGCCTGGGGCCAGAAGGCCAAGGAGCTGTATGGGCCCATCTGGCAGAACTTCACTGATCCAAAGCTGCGCAAAGTTATCAGAGCTGTGTGTACCCTGGGCCCTGCCAACCTGCCCCTGGCCAAGCAGCAGCAGGTGAGCCTGAGGGGTGGAGGCGGAACCGGAGGAGGTGCCTCCCAGTGCCCCAAGGAGGTGGCAGGGGAGCAGCCTAACAGGGAGGGAGATCCGGGGATCTGTATGGGCCTGGGCTGTAAGGCAAGCCCAGGCAAGCATGGAATGGCTCCCTGAAGCGTTGATTTTCCTTGGAGGTGGGATGGGAAGTTACTGTATGTTAAAGCAAGTATTATAAAGTCAATTCAGGTAAATTTCTCCCTAGGCTGGTTTGGTTTATGGGCTTCCTTAGAAAGGTTGAAAAGGACTGAGAGGTCCCCAAAGCCAGAGAATGGGAGATTTGACCTCCCTGCAGGGTGGTGACAGAGCTGGGACCTGCCCCCTAACTCTCAGCACTCTTGCCTGCCTCTCTGCAGACTGCCCCCACTGGAAGGAGAATCATTGTGTTAGTGATCAGAAGTGGCCCAGATGCCACTGTGTGGCCTCGTCCAAGCCATATCCCCTCTCTGAGCCACCTTTTCCTCCAAGCAGCATGAGGAGGGGGTGGTCAGACTGCCTCTGGGAGCTGTTTATCCCTAACATTTCCTCACCTCTAACTCCCCAGTACCTCTCCCTGCAAACCAATATGAGCAGGATCTACTCCACCACCAAGCTCTGTTTCCCTAACAAGACTGCCACCTGCTGGTCCCTGGACCCAGGTACAGCCCTGCTGCTGCCCTCTCCAGCCTTTGCCCCACCCCACTGCTGCACTCAGGGGGATGGCATGGTAATCCATAGGGCCTATGGAGGGAATAGTAAACCCAACGGCATTGCCTCCACTTGGGGCTGGACTGTGCAGATACACCCTGCTTCTGACACACTCACTTCCGAAACCTCTGGTCCCCAGTCCCATCACCACATATGTCTCAGTCACCACAGGCCTTGCTCCTGGCTGCCTGGCCTTCCCTTAGGTGGGTCATCTTACTTTCCTCAAGAGCCCTCCATAGGCCTTGGGCCCCTCGTGGCTTCCCCTATACCCCTATCCCAACTTCATGTATGAGACAGTCTTGAGGTCAGCCCCTCCAAGGAGCCATGTCCTCTCAGTGTCAACTACCTTAGATCATTTCTCTGGGGACAGGACCCTACCTGGTGTTTGCTCTGCACAGCTCCTAGCCCCATCCCATCCAGCCCGTAGATGGCCCCAGGCTTTGGGACATCATGATGTTGAGGAAGTCTCAGAAGGTGGGCTTCGACATGGAAGCCTTCTAACTGACCCCATTCGCCTGCATCCTAGAACTCACCAACATCCTGGCTTCCTCAAGAAGCTATGCTAGGCTGCTGTTTGCCTGGGAGGGCTGGCATGACGCCGTGGGCATCCCGCTGAAAGCCCTATACCAGGATTTCACCAGCATCAGCAACGAGGCCTACAGGCAGGATGGTGAGCAGGCCTCCCCCAGCCCGGAGCAGCCCTTCCCAACTGCCCAGTGTCCTCTTGTCATCTGTCTCCACTGAGCGCCAGGCCTGGAGGTGGACAGAGAAGCTGGTTATATGAGTCTACACCCTTTTGGTTCTCAAAGCTAGTAGAGATGGGACCCTCCCTGTGCCCACCAAGCCTCTACCATGCTGCTGGCTGCTCCTTTTGGCCCTCCTGCTGCTGCTCCTGGTCCCAGCTCCCTTCTCTGTCTCTGGTACTCTCCAGGGTCTATTTAGCTGGAGCATGGTGCAGCCCCTAGTTAGAACTATAGAGCCGGGCAGCGCCTGTGGCTCAGTCAGTAAGGCGCCGGCCCCATATACCGAGGGTGGCGGGTTCAAACCCAGCCCCTGCTGAACTGCAACTAAAAATAGCCGGGCGTTGTGGCGGGCGCCTGTAGTCCCAGCTACTCGGGAGGCTGAGGCAAGAGAATCGCTTAAGCGCAGGAGTTGGAGGTTGCTGTGAGCTGTGTGACGCCACGGCACTCTACCAAGGGCCATAAAGTGAAACTCTGTCTCTACAAAAAAAAAAAAAAAAAAGAACTATAGAGCCATGTGGTCCAGCTAGCTGGCAGGTACTTGGCCTTGAGCAGGGTGAATAGCCAAGTTGTAGCTGGGCAATGGAGGTGCTGAGATTGGGATCTGAGTCACATACCCCACCCTCCTGCTTGCCAGGCTTCTCAGACACAGGGGCCTACTGGCGCTCCTGGTACAACTCAGCCACCTTTGAGGAGGATCTGGAGCACCTCTACCATCAGTTAGAGCCCCTCTACCTGAACCTCCATGCCTACGTCCGCCGCGCACTGCACCGCCGATATGGGGACAGATACATCAACCTCAGGGGACCCATCCCTGCTCATCTGCTGGGTAAGGACTTGACCTTGCCTCCACTCAAGTCCCAGAGAGGTGTGGACCTGAGGGCAGGCACGGGGAGACATCCAGGGTAATGGAAAGTGGGTGGTCATTGTCACATCTCACATGTATGGCACATTGTCCTGCTCACTTCCACAGACAGGAGCCTGTAGCAGGCTCAGTACCACCAGGGAGCAGGCAATCCTCTCACCCCTTATGGGCCATGAGTGACTCAGCTGGCAGAAAGCTAGTAGAAGGCTGAGCTAGGAGTCACACTGAAGGTCTGGCCCCAGGTCTGGTGGAGAAAGTCTCAGTCCTAGTTCATGCCCAAGGAAGCGAGTCTGGTGGGGACTAGGAGGCAGGGACCCTGGCACAGCCAGAAAGGGCAGCAAGCAGCAGCATGGTGGGCTCACACATGGCTCTGCCAACCCCCGGGGACACGGGGCATTCAGAGGGGTGGGTGGGACCAACATGAGATTCCTGGCCCTGAGCTAGGTCTGCTGCCCTGGAGCACCCCAGGGTCCCGGTGCCAGATGCCAAGGGTGCCACTCAGTGACATACATGGGGAGGTCAAGTGGTCTTGCTCCTTTCCTCCATCCAGGAGACATGTGGGCCCAGAGCTGGGACAACATCTACGACATGGTGGTGCCTTTCCCAGGCAAGCCCAACCTCGATGTCACCAGGACTATGGTGCAGCAGGTGAGCTCTGGGATCTGCTGCCAGGGGTGGGGGAGCAACAAGAGGAGTCAGAGAAATGGGGGAGGAGCAGTAGGGGTTGCATGAGGTGGGCAGGGGCAAGCGCGGCCCTGCCTTTTCACAGAGCAGCACATAGAGTGTCTACGTAAGCCTGGAGCTGGGATCTGTGTCCTCAGGAGGTGCCAGCCCCTCCCTGCAGGTCCCATGGTGGCAGATGGAGTAGCTGTGGTCAGCAGTTCTGACCTGCTATGGTTCAGCACAGAGGGAGCTGACCTGTGTGGGGGACTCCAGGCCTGCCCCCTGACCTGTTCCCACACCCGCCACCAGGGCTGGAACGCCACGCACATGTTCCGGGTGGCAGAGGAGTTCTTCACTTCCCTGGGGCTCTTGCCCATGCCTCCGGAGTTCTGGGCAGAGTCGATGCTGGAGAAGCCAACTGACGGGCGGGAGGTGGTGTGCCATGCCTCAGCCTGGGACTTCTACAACAGGAAGGACTTCAGGTCTCCACCTAGGAGGAGTGGGAAGGCTGGTTCCCAGGCCTGCCCCTATCCCGCCCTGGCTCTGGCTGGGGGTTGGGTCTATTCCAGGCCTATCGGGCATACGTGGCCCATAAGGCCACCTTCCCTGGCAGCTGTGAGAAGTAACCAACCCCGTGCCTTGGGATGGAGAAAGAAGGCCCTAGTGGTGGGCAGGGCAGGATAAAGGTTTTCCTTTATTCAAGCCCTAGGGCAGCGCCCTCATTCCTGTCAGGTGCTCACCTCCCTGGGGCTAGCCCCTGCCTCACCCTGTTCTGCAACCTCATCTTTGCCCTCTCCACACCCCAGGATCAAGCAGTGCACACAGGTGACTATGGACCAGCTGTCCACAGTGCACCACGAGATGGGCCACGTGCAGTACTACCTGCAATATAAGGACCAGCCCGTCTCCCTGCGCGAGGGTGCCAATCCTGGCTTTCACGAGGCCATCGGGGATGTGCTAGCACTCTCGGTCACCACTCCAGCACATCTGCACAAAATTGGCCTACTGGATCATGTCACTAATGACACAGGTATGGGGAGCAGAGAGGACCTGACCTAGCCCAGCCCCACCCAAACCCCACCGTTTCCTGAAGCTTTGCCCTTTGTCTCCCAGCCCCAAATCAAGGAGAAGGGTTTGGGATCTACCTGGCATCCCACAGCCCACCCTGAGCCCAGCTCAGTGCTCCTTGAGGGCCCTCTTCTGAAAAGGGCCCCAGCCACCCCCATCTACATCTGCCTAGCCTTACCTGCTGGCTCCCAGCACACCTTCTCCCAGCTGAACCCTGAGCCCTCAGACCTCTCTCCCCCTATCTTATCTCCCGACAGAAAGTGACATTAATTACTTACTAAAGATGGCTCTGGAGAAGATTGCCTTCCTGCCCTTTGGCTACTTGGTGGACCAGTGGCGCTGGGGAGTGTTTAGTGGGCGCACACCTCCTTCCCGCTACAACTTTGACTGGTGGTATCTTCGGTGAGAATGGCAGAAGGGGCTTGGCCCCCAGTGGCACAGCCCATCTCAGGCCATCCTAGGACCTTTTCTGAGTGATGACCTCACCATGATGCCCGCCTTCTCCTCTCCTTCCTAAAGCTCCCTGCTCTAGAAATCTTCCAAAATTGCCCGAGAATAGGGAAAGTGGCTGGGTGGGGAATGCTGTTTCTACTGAAGCTACATAAAATCAGTCTATGTGCAACCTCTAGGCCCCAAGACATTAACCATCCTCTTCTAGGACCAAGTATCAAGGGATCTGTCCTCCAGTTGTCCGAAACGAAACCCACTTTGATGCTGGAGCTAAGTTTCATATCCCAAATGTGACACCATACATCAGGTACTATTGCCCCTGCCCCTCCCCCCAGTTCTGTCGCACCTGCCGCTCTGTCCTCGCCTCCTGTGATCCCCAGGGCTTGTCCTCATGTTCTTCCAGACCCCAAAGGGCCCAGAGTCAGAGTGACCCCTCTCCTGAGCCAGACTTTGTCCTTCCCTCTCCCGCAAGACAGCCCCTAGTCCAGCCTCTGCCCTGCAAAGAGCTGGCTAGTGCCTGAGCCAGAGACCGTGATGCTTTGCTGTGCCTGCAGGTACTTTGTGAGTTTCATCCTGCAGTTCCAGTTCCACCAAGCCCTGTGCAAGGAGGCAGGCCACCAGGGCCCACTGCACCAGTGTGACATCCACAAGTCCGCCCAGGCGGGGGCCAAGCTCCAGTGCGTGTTGGGAAGTGGGGGCAGGTGGCAGAGGGTATCAGGAGGTGACTGGCCACCCCGGGTGGGGCACCACCAGGCTGGGCTGATGGGGGTGCATTCCTTCTGTCTCTCTCATCAAGTATTTATTGAGTGGGCCTTCTGGCTGGCATGTGGCAAGACAAATGTCCCCTGACACCCTCACAGAGATGAGGCCCTGGAGTCTTATTGCTGTTGTTCTTGCTGTTCAGTGGAGGACAGAAGCGGCTTGAAGTGGGGCATGTGGGCCGGAGTCCAGTAGGGGACCCCATCCTGAACCCCTATGCCCATGGCTCCTACCCTGCCTGCCAGGGAGGTGCTACAGGCGGGCTCATCCAGGCCCTGGCAGGAGGTGCTGAAGGATATGACCGGCTCAGACGCCCTAGATGCTCAGCCGCTGCTTGACTACTTCCAGCCGGTCAGCCAATGGCTGCAGGAGCAGAACCAGCAGAACAATGAGGTCCTGGGCTGGCCAGAATACCAGTGGCGCCCTCCCTTGCCCACGAACTATCCGGAAGGCATTGGTAAAGCCCCATGTGGGGTGGGGCTAGGACGAGTCCTCAACTCTAGGCTCTGGGCCCAGGCTCCTCCCTGGTCAGCTGTGCTCTGGCACCCTGTGCTAGACATGTCTCTTTCCTGACATCCTAGAAAGGGCGCACCCAGACCTGAGGGCCCTGGGGGCAGGCTGGCAGCATGCTGCTCTATGAGGTCACACTGCAGGCTCCGCTCTTATTGGCCAGGGGGCAGTGGCTGCAGGGCTCTGCTCTCCTGCGGCCATGGGCCACGGTTGGGCTGCTCCAGGACTGCCCAGCCTCCTCTTCCTGCTGCTATGCTATGGGCACCCCCTGCTGGTCCCCAGCCAGGTGACAAACCACCAAGTGACAGTCAACCAGGGGACAACCAGCCAGGAAACAACCAGCAGCCAGACAACAACCCAGCAGACAACAGTCCTCAAAATAACAATCCTCCAGACAACCCGGAACCTAAGTGGGACCTTTCGGGAGAGGGGCACAAGGGGGTGGCTGAGGTGGGGCATCAGGTGGGGGAGTATTCAGGCGAAACTGCCCCTAGAGAGGGCAAGGGAAAGCTTGTGTTTCCCTCTATTCTGTCCTACAGACCTGGTGACCGATGAGGCTGAGGCCAATAAGTTTGTGGAAGAATATGACCAGATATCCCAGGTGGTATGTAATGAGTATGCAGAGGCCAACTGGAACTACAACACCAACATCACCACGGAGGCCGGCAAGATTCTGGTGAGAACTCTGCCACCTGCCACCCGCGTGTGCCCAGATACCCAGACACACCCACAGCACATGGCTTCAAATAGGATATTTAAAACAACACTCAACTTCAGATCTGGGTGGGCAGGGACTTGATGCTTCAGCAATATTTCTTTTTTGAGACAGAGTCTCACTCTGTCGCCCTGGGTAGAGTGTCCTGGTGGGATCATAGCTCACAGCAACCTCAAACTCTTGGGCTCAAGCAATTCTCTTGCCTCAGCCTCCCAACTAGCTGGGACTACAGGCACCCTCCACAACTCCTGGCTATTTTTAGGGAGAGGGTATTGCTCTTATTCAGGCTGGTCTCGAACTGGTGAGCTCAGGCAATCCATTGACCTTGGCTTTCCAGAGTGCTAGGATTACAGGTGTGAGCCACCTCGCCCAGCCTTTGAGTCACTTTTTGAAAGACTGAAAGCCCCTGCTTGCCCCGTGGCAGAGCTGCACTCCCTTCCACCCCCACATCCCCCGCCCATCTGTTGAGCACACACTGTGCCAAGGCAGCAAGCCACATATGGTTACTGTCCTGACCACAGAGAACTCACATTCTTGAGGACTCCCTGCCGTGTGCTGGCTCCTGCTCCTTGTCACTTTACATCTGTTGCCTCTTCTGTTCCTCAACAGCCTTGCAAAATTGGTGGTCTTATTCCCATTTTACAGATGGGATCCAGAGGCACAGAGAGGCCATAGAACTAATACCAAGCTGCCTCCATACTAAGGGCATTAGCACGTGTGGTGTGGTGGGCTTCCCCTCCCCTTCCCTGCCCAGATAAGTCTTGCTCAATAGCAGTCACCAGCTTGAAGAGGGTCTTTATGGGCAAACCCTGCAATTTGATCAAACTGCCCCCTCCCCGCCACCTCCAGTTCTCTGGCTCCCCCATGATGTGTCTTGCTCAGAGGCTGCTCCAAAAATCCTAGGCCCCCTGACACCATTTTTTGTGCCCTCAGCTGCAAAAGAACTTGGAGATAGCCAACCACACTCTGAAGTGGGGCATCCGAGCCAGGCAGTTTGATGTGAGCACCTTCCAGAATGCCACCACCAAGCGGATCATAAAGAAGGTTCAGGACCTAGATCGGGCAGCACTGCCTGCCAGGGAGCTGGAGGAGGTATGTGGCATGCGGAGGGGAGCAGGAACCAGCCTTCCTGCTGCTTCCTCTTCCTTGGTTTACCAAGTCATGGTGTCTGCCACAGCAACACACACCTACAGAATGACAGAGGCAGCTCCTTCAGGGAATGTGTTCCCCCAGGTCCTCCCCCATGGGCCGGGGTCATTATAGGCAGCAGAGAGACGGCTCATGGCCCCTCTTCCTCCTCCTGCAGTATGATAAGATCCTGCTGGACATGGAAACCACGTACAGCGTGGCCGCTGTGTGCCACACGAACGGCACCTGTCTGCAGCTGGAGCCTGGTGAGAGCACACCCGGGAGGATGAGCGAGGTGGGGGCTGGGTTGGGGTGGAGTCAGAGGTGCACCCAGGCATGGGGTTGGCACTGCCAGGTGTGGGGTCGGGGGCGCAGCCAAGTGAGGGGGATCAGCTGATCCCATGAGCTGAATCCCATGACCTTATTAATCCTACTTACCTCTTAAAAGCCCCACCTCTAATCAACATATGAAATTGGGATTAAATTTCAACACATGAAATTTGGGGACACATTCAAACCATAGTAGTCTATTTTCCTATTTTCTTATAAAAGGCACCAGTCATTGGACTGGGGCCCACCCTAATCGCATATGACCTCATCTTAAGTAATTACATCTTCAAAGACCCTATTTCCAAATGAGATCACATTCTGAGGCTCTCAGTGGACATGGATTTGGGGGATCACCATTCACTGCAGTGCACACTGTGCACAGGAGGTGTTTGTGGGGATTCCTAGGGTACACTCCCAAGAGGGGAAGTGGGCCTAGCTGGGTCACAGGTGACGCTGCCTGACTGGTGAAGGCAGGTCAGGGATCAGCTCATGGGATCAGCGTGCCCAAGAAAGTGCCCGAGTTTTCCTTGGGAGTGGGTGTTGTCTGCCCCATGGACAGCCAGCACCTCCCTCATGCTATGCTCTGGCTCACTGCCCCTCCCCGGGAGCCACCCTCCATGGTTGGGCTCTCTCGTCTCTCCTGTTCCCCCGTCTCTGCTCTCTGTCCCTCAGAGCAGCGGGACTTCAAATTTGTACTTCAAGAGCATGATGCACACACACACCTTCCACCTTCTCTGGCTTTCTCAGGCCCCTCCCCAGCATATGACTGATAAAGAGACTGAGTCACACAGAGTCACAGAGCCCCTAGGACCGCCAGACGAGAGCTTGGGCCCCCCTCCTTCCCTCTCCCACTACTTCCCCCTGCACAGGTGCAGATGGCTCTCTGCAGCCCACCTTCTCTCCAGGCTGGCTGGCTCCTCTTACCCTGACTCCTTGGAAGGAGCTCACCCCAGCCAGAGTCTCTCCCCGCCTGCCCTCTCCAGGGCTGGGAGCTAGAGGCATAAAGCTTTTCCTTCCACTTTTCCTTCCGCTTTTCCATGAGGAAGCTCTCCTGGGCAATGGATCTTTCTGGCCTCTAGCCCAGCTCCCATGTTAGAACAAGGACATGTAGAGGGGGCAATGGAAAATAAACAGGAGAAAGAACATTGAGGGGGTGGGGGCGTGTGCCTCTGTGCGCACGTATGCGCCTCTGCATGTGTGTCCGTGTATACACATGTGTGCACATGTGCCTGTCTGTGTACATGTGTGTGTTGATGGAGAAGAGTAAATGAGAGCGTGACATTCAGCCCCTGCCCCCGTGTCTGGCACCCCTGTCATCTGGCCTGGGCCGTCAGGTCCCTGACCCATAGTGAAATGACTCACATCACCAGAGAACTGATGTGAAATTCTCAAAATACATTTCGTACTAAATAAACTGTATTGAATTTACTTTCCCTGTGAAAATTAGGTACCGTGTAGCATGTTCTGAAATGGGGTGAGCATAACCTGGCATCGAGGGTCAGGTTGCCCAACTGCCTTGCGCCTTCTTCTGGGGCGGGGAACTTTGACATGGTCTCAGCAGTTTTACTCTTGCTCTGAGAATCTGTGAGTTCCCCCCAGAAGCAGCTGAGGGCTGAGCCAAGGGCTAGGGCTCAAGCTGTTTGACCCCCCGCCCCACAGATCTGACAAGTGTGATGGCCACCTCCCGGAAATACTACGAACTGTTATGGGCCTGGAAGAGCTGGCGGGATAAAGTGGGGAGAGCCATCCTCCCTTTGTTCCCAAAGTACGTGGAACTCACCAACAAGGCTGCTCGGCTCAATGGTGAGTCCCAGTGGTGCTGGCTCTCTGTTTCTCAACCTCCCAGGTTCCTTAAAGAAGTCCCTGAGTCCCTAAGCCTGGGAAAAAAGAGACGGGGAGGTGCTGGGGGAATGGGCACAGGTTCAGAGAGACTGGCTATGTCCCCCGCTGCAGGCTACATAGACGGAGGGGACTCATGGAGGTCCACATATGAGATGCCGTCCCTGGAGCAGAACCTGGAGCAGCTGTTCCAGGAGCTGCAGCCGCTCTACCTGAACCTGCACGCCTATGTGCGCCGCGCCCTGCACCGCCACTATGGGGCTCAGCACATCAACCTGGAGGGCCCCATCCCTGCGCATCTGCTGGGTGAGGGCACAGGCTGGGCCCGAGGGCAGTGAACAGGCTGGGTAGTGAGAAGACTCCATCCCTGGGGGGAAAGTTGCCAAGGCTGCAGGGGGGTGGGCACTGGCAGGGGTGGCTACTTGCATTTGGTGCCACATTTGGTACAGACCTACGTTGTGCAAGTCACCATAGAAGAAAGATTTCTCCATGGTGGCAGGAGAAGTTCATAATCTTGTCAGGGGACACCACATCACCCGTCAAAACTTGAGGCTCCATGAACCTCAGGTGGAAGGCAAGGAAGGGGCCTCAAGTGGGAGCTGGGGATGCTTCCCCAAGAGGTGACCTGTGATCAAGCCCTTGGGAGGTGGCAGGTTTTGATAGATGGGAAACGGGGGAGGAGAGGACAGGTACAGACAGCGTTCAGGCTAAGGAAACTGGGACAATGAAGAATCTCAAGAATGTAGATGCATTTCAGGGGAAGCAGAGAGGCCACACACGGCCACAGACCATTTAGAAGTCATAAGGGGGGAGCCCCCAGAAGATGGCCTCTGGTGAGGCCAGAGCATCAGCTCAATAGCTGAGAAACACAGATCCCAGGAGGGGAAGCAATGTGCGCAGGCTGGCCTGGGAGCTGGGGCAGAGCCAGGGTCGACAAAGTAGGAATGACCAGGCACAGCTCCCTCACTCTGTCTGTCTTGCTCTCTCCGTCACTCTCACTCGCTCTCACTGGTTTATATTTTAGACTTTATCTGATGTCAGCACAAGCTTAACTTCCCTTGGCTATGAAAGAATCTTTGCTCCAAATCTATTTCTGATCCTTCTACTCATTCTGAATATCTTCCTTCTCTTTAGTTCTGGAGAAGTGGGCTATTTTCTTACCCTGACACAGAAGCTTTAGCCTCTCCTGAAGGAGATGGTTGGTTCTTGCCAGAGTTTCTGACAGGTGGCTACCTAAACTGACCTCAGGCAGTGCAGAGGGGACACAGCAGAGTGATCAAAAAGGTGGCCTGCCAGCCTTTAAATCCCAGCTCTATTGCTTAGGAAACATGGCCCCTGGGCAGGTCACCTAATATTCCAGCCTCCATTTCCTCTGCCATCCAGCTATTTTATAAAAAGTTGGCTTTCACTGCTTGTGTGGACAGCAAAGGTGACCAGCAAGGAAGGGCCTCACCTGTAACCAGGGAAGTGATGACCTTGTGGGCGGGATGTGCACAGCAAAGATGATGAATGCTAAATGTCTAGCACAGTTTGCAAACAGTAGGTGCTCTAGAGATGCTGGTGTGGCTGGCAGGACTAGGATCTGAATCCCTCTTCCTGTAGGATGACGCCCAGCCTAAAGAAGTATTAGTATCTGTCTCTCCTGTCTCTGCCGTCTCTCCCCACCCCTCCACCTGCAGGGAACATGTGGGCGCAGACCTGGTCCAACATCTACGACTTAGTGGTGCCCTTCCCTTCAGCCCCGTCCATGGACGCCACAGAGGCCATGATAAAGCAGGTCTGCACTGGCCCCGGGACATGGAGGCCCTGCTCGTGGGGGAGGGGCCCTCTCATTCAAGAATTCCTTACCCCTGTGGCACAAAGTCTGTCCCCAGCGCCCCCAGTTTGGGCAGAATTCCCTCTGCTTGCAGGGCTGGACACCCAGAAGGATGTTTAAGGAAGCTGATAATTTCTTCACATCCCTGGGGCTGCTGCCTGTGCCCCCCGAGTTCTGGAACAAGTCGATGCTGGAGAAACCGACTGATGGGCGGGAGGTGGTGTGCCATGCGTCAGCCTGGGACTTCTACAATGGCAAGGACTTCCGGTATGTCCAGCCGGAGCTGAGGCTTCCTTCCTGAGCCCAGTGGGCAAGGGGATGTGCACATAAAGGCTCCATGGCCACTCCCTCAGCCAGAGGGAACAGAGTGGGAGGGCAGGGCTGGAGTATGGGACTGAGGCCTGGGCAGACAGGGAGCCAAAGCAGACAGGGTTCATCCATCTGTCTGCCCTCCGGCCTTCAGAGGCCTGAGGGCTGAGTCTGGAGAGCTGAGTGTAGATGGGATCGGGGAACCTCCCTTTTATGGGGAGTCAGAGGAACAGCTAGACAGAGCGGGGCAGCTCTCTTGAGACCCTGTCCTTATGAGAACAACAGAGACATGGGATTCGCTTGGCATGGGGCTCTCCCAGGACCCCTGCTCATTGCCATTGGGCTGCATGAGACACAGAGTAGCCCAGACACTAGTTTTTCTCAGGAAGTCTTGGACTTGGGGGATAAAATGTGAACATGGGAAACCATGGGCCATACATTCTAGAAAGCACATGACTGAGCATCCCAGTGCCTCCAGAGCAAGCACTTTGTACAGTTGGAAGCACCAGGCTGGGTGGGCTGGAGCTCAAGGAAATTGGAGTCTCTTTCTCCCACTCTTTCCCTCTCCCCTCGGGCTCCCTGGATGTCCCCTTTCACCTTCCTTCCCGTGGCGGGCAGTGCTGTGCCCTGAATACAACAGTGTCGGGGCCCTCTCTGGAAGCAGCAAGAACCGTGGGCCCCTTTACCCAGGGCTTCTCACTGTCCTCTCCTGGCATCCTCTCCTCCACCCACGTTCCAGGATCAAGCAGTGCACCACTGTGAACATGGAGGAACTGGTGGTGGCCCACCACGAAATGGGCCACATCCAGTATTTCATGCAGTACAAGGACTTGCCTGTGGCCTTGAGAGAGGGTGCCAACCCAGGCTTTCACGAAGCCATTGGGGACGTGCTGGCCCTCTCTGTGTCTACCCCTAAGCACCTACACAGCCTCAACCTGCTGAGTAGCGACGGCGTTGGCTATGGTGAGAGGGGAACAGGAGGCCCTGGGGGGCTAAGGGCCAAGAAGGGGTGGCCTTGGGGTGGGGGAGGGGAACTTAGTGGGGCAGAGGTTTGGGACAGAGTGTAGGGAAGGGGGGCCCACCAGCAGGGTGAGCCTGGGAAGATAGAGCACCCCAACCATCCCTGGAGGCAGGTCACAGGGCCCCCTCCCCTCCAGCCACACACGCTCATGAGGCCAAGGACTAGGAGCTGGCAAGATACAGGCAAAGGGCTGATGGCTGGGCTCCCTCCCCTTGGCAGAGAACGACATCAACTTTCTGATGAAGATGGCACTCGACAAGGTGGCCTTTATCCCCTTCAGCTACCTCGTCGACCAGTGGCGCTGGAGGGTATTTGATGGGAGCATCAGCAAGGAGAACTACAACCAGGAGTGGTGGAGCCTCAGGTACTAGATCACCCGATGTGGGCTGAGGGGACCTCGGGGTCCATGTGTGCCTGTGTGTCTGAGGATGGGCCAGTATCAAGGGTGAGCAAGGGGATGTAGCAGGTGGCTACACTGAGGCACAGCCCACAGGTGAGTGGGGTGCCCTGTGTAGCCCCAGGCGCAGGGATCATCCTTCAAAATGCCAAATCCCTCCCTGCTTGGTTCTGCCCAAATTTGCCGTCCAACATCTGTTCCCTCTTGACAGGCTGAAGTACCAGGGTCTCTGCCCCCCAGTGCCCAGGTCTCAAGGTGACTTTGACCCAGGAGCCAAGTTCCACATTTCTTCAAGTGTGCCTTACATCAGGTAACAGGGACAGGAGGAGGGTGTACCAGAGGAGCCGTGCCCACAGCTTAGTGCTTAAACTGCGGTCACTGCTGGTCTTTTATAACAATTCAAACCAGAAACTCAACCTGAAAGTTGACTAATGGTACAAGACCCCTGAGTAGTTAACATTAACCGTGACACGTGACTAGATCCTGACCTGAGCACTGTTGCTTTGTTTTTATTTTTTATTATTACTTATTTATTTTTTCTTTTGAGACAGAATCTCACTGTATCACCCTTGGTAGAGTGCCATGGCATCACAGCTCACAGCAATCTCAAACTCTTGGCCTTAAGCGATTCTCTTGCTTCAGCCTCCCAGTAGCTAGGACTACAGACACCCACCACAACACCCAGCTATTTTTTTGTTGTAGTCATTGTTTAGCAGGCCCTGGCCAGGTTCGAACCCACCAGCCCCAGTGTATGTGGCTAACGCCCTAACCACTAAGCTCCGGGTGCTGAGCCTGTCGCTTTGTTTTTAAAACAAGATGGTAATTCTTTTACTATTATTGAACATAGTGCCTGTGGTACAATTTGAGCTATACCCAGAAGCCCCTTCTGCACACTAGAATTCAGGGCTAGGGACCCAGTAAATTAGAAGGCAAAGTCACTGGGGCATGGTTACAGTCACAGGTTTGGGGTAAGACAGAACTAGGTTCAGACCTCATCTTTACTACTTTGTTTTCTTGAGAAAATTGTTCAATCTCTATGAGCTTCTGTTTCCTCTTCTATGAATCCCATTTTGCAGCATAGTCATAAGGGCAAACTTCTCAGCATGCTCTGGACAAGGTGGCTGGAGCCCACAGTGCTCCATAGCCCACTGGTGGAACAGCACATACCTCTGCTCACTAGGTCTTTGGGTCGGGCAGCCATAGCTGGGTGTGCTCAGTATAGTGCCTTCCCTTCCCTATGCCACAGCAGGGCCCTGGCTGAGGGCAGGTAAGACTGATTATAAGATGTGGAGTCCTGCTGGGAAGTTGCGGGCTGGGAAGACCCCAGGGCATAGTTCCAGGTAACCCTGGGCCTCAGGCAGCCCAGGCCACCCAGCAATCAAGAGGGCTATTGGTGCCAGCACATCAAACCCTGGTGACTAATTGTGGGACAGTCCAGGAAGGGAGAGAGCACCTGCTCAGGGGGCAGCCTTGGAGTACCTTGCACATCCCTAGATGGTGCTCCAGAGATGACCACAATGTCCAATCCCACACCTGCCACTTGGAGTGGTTTCAGGGGTTCCACGCTGTCACTCACTGTCACCCAGACAGCAGGGCCTATGTGATGGTTAGGTTCCAAGCTTAATGCAGACAATTTTCCAAGCAGGGGTGGGCAACGGAGATGTGGCAGCTCTGGAAAAACACATTGCACGTTTTGGCCAGGCACAGTGGCTCACACCTGTAATCCTGGCACTCTGGGAAGCCAAGGCAAGAGGATCCTTTCAGCTCAGGAGTCTGAGACCAGCCTGAGCAAGACCAAGACCCCATCTCTACTAAAAACAGAAAAATTAGCTGGGTGCTGTGGTGTGCTCCTGTAGTCCCAGCTACTCTGGTGACTGAGGCAGGAGCATCACCTCAGAGCGAACCCCACAGAGGTTGCAGTAAGCTAGGATGATGCCACTGCGGTCCATCCAGGGTGACAGAGTGAGACTCTGTCTTTAAAAGAAAAAGAAAAAGAAAAGAAAACATACCTTGTGACCAGCAGCCTTAGCAAAGCACTTTTAAGAAGGGTCAGGGGAGTCAGTGACCCATTGTTTACTTCCCTGTATTCAAAGTGAGGCCTGTGCTATGGGTTGGGGACATTTAAAACCTCTCCAGACTTGCTTCTCTTCAAGGAGGAGAGATTTCTGACCGGCAGATTTTTCTTTTTTTTTTTTTTTTGGAGAGAATCTCACTATGTTGCCCTCGGTAGAGTGCCCTGGCATCAGAGCTCACAGCAACCTCAAACTTTTTGAATTAAGTGATTCTCTTGCCTCAGTCTACCAAGTAGCTGGGACTACAGGCACCTGCCACAATGCCCGGCTATATTTTGTTGCAGTTGTCATTGTTGTTTCAGCTGGCCTGGGCTGGGTTCGAACCCACTAACGTTGGTGTATGACTGGCAGATTTCTGTCAGGGAATTCCTGCCAGCTCAGATAAGAAGATCAGTTTGGGGCTGGTTTTCCTGCTCAGACCACCCTGCCCAATCCATGTGACCCATTTGGCAATACCCAGCCTCTACTTGTACATATACCCCAGGGATGGAGACCTCACTACCTCAAAAGCAGCCTACCCCATCCTTGCTGAGCTCTGCCCTGGCCCCTCTCACCATGGGTACTCTCTGGAGCCCCTCCTCCCACTGCCCCCAGAGCAGCCCACTCGAGACATTGAGGGCTGGGACACAGGCCCAGTGGGGAAGGGTCTTGGTCATCTCTGAAGGCCAGGGTAGGCTCACCCTGACACCCTGACGCCAGTGAGGAGCAGAGCTGGGCCCTGTATGACTGTTAACAGGCAGGAGGGGCTGGGACTCAGCAGCACAAGCCCCTCAACTAGCCCCAACATGCCATGTTCTCCGTCTGCTCCAGGTACTTTGTCAGCTTCGTAATCCAATTCCAGTTCCACGAGGCACTGTGCCATGCGGCTGGCCACGAGGGCCCCCTGCACAAATGTGACATCTATCAGTCCAAGGAGGCAGGGAAGCGCTTGGCGTGAGTCCCCTCCAGCCCTCTTTTGACTGTTTCCATGCTCTGGCTTGCTCCCTCAGCCTTGAGAGAGTCTCTGGGCCCTTTCTAGGAACACCTAACATTTGGGGCACCCCCAGCTAGAGCCTGTGGCAGGCCTGATATGCCATCTTTGTAGGGAACTGGAGCCCTGGGGGCCCCATCCCTCCTCCCCAACCTATGCCCCCAGCACATCCAGGTCCTCCCAATCTCAAAGGGAAGATTAGGTTGAGAGAGGGGTGGGGGTGGGTGGGTATTAGGGTGGGCCAAGAGGGGCCATGTCCTCAATTTCCCTTTCAGGGAAGCCATGAAGCTGGGCTTCAGTAAGCCATGGCCAGAAGCCATGAAGCTGATCACGGGCCAGCCCAACATGTCTGCCTCCGCCATGATGAACTACTTTAAGCCGCTGCTGGACTGGCTGGTCACGGAGAACGGGCGGCATGGGGAGAAGCTGGGCTGGCCACAGTACAACTGGACGCCAGACTCCGGTACCACCACCCTCCCCACCTTCAGCCCCAGGCCCAGCCCCCAGGGCTTGCGCAGGGGCGAGCCCCCTCCCCAGCCCAGGCAGACTCAAGTGTGACCTCAGAGCCAGCACAGGGAAGCCCGGCCACAGGACCCGGCCGCCCCGCCCTGCCCACCGCCTGTCTCCTTGCTTCCCTGCCCAGCTCGCTCAGAAGGCCCCCTCCCGGACGCCGGACGCGTCAACTTCCTGGGCCTGAACCTGGACGCGCAGCAGGCCCGTGTGGGCCAGTGGGTGCTGCTCTTCCTGGGCGTCGCTCTACTGGTGGCCACCTTGGGACTCACTCAGCGGCTCTTCAGCATCCGCCACCACAGCATCCGTAGACCCCACCGCGGGCCCCAGTTTGGCTCCGAGGTGGAGCTGAGACACTCCTGAGATGGCCAGCCTGGGCCAGCCAGGGAGCCTCCGACCAAAGACTGGGAGCACACCCAGCCCACTCTCCTCTTCCCACCCTGTTCCCCTCCCAGCTGACAGCCACCCCATCCCTACCCTCCTCCTTTAGGCACCTACAGGAGTGTCTCAGCCCTCACCCTTCAAATCTGTCTGTGAATACAATTAAAGGTCCTCCCCTTCCCATATGAGTCTGTGTCCCTCAAGGGGAAGCCAGGGACAGGGAGAGGCTGTTCTCCTGCCTTCTGGCAGTCAAGCAGATTCCTTTACTGGGTTTCTTTTTCCACCTTCTTCTAAGAACTGTCTCGGAGAACTCCCAGAGCTCTGGCCCAGCCCCACCCAGCCCCTGGCCTTCTGTCCAGTCCAGACCGCCAGACACTGCACAGTGGCAGCCCCTGCCGACCTAGACATAGACCCAGGAGGACTCCAGGAAGCCAAGGGAAACATCTGGGCTGCTGTCCTCAGGTGTTACATGGTGTAGAGCCTTGTGCTGCCCAGTCCCGCCCAGTGCGGGTTCCCTGCCCCACCTGCCCCCACAAATGGCCAGATTCCCCCAGGTAAAGCTCCTGGTTGCCACTGGCTGCCTGCAGGCAGGCACCCCGGATGGGCCTGTTTCATGGAGGATGTGACCTGGCCCAGTGGTCACTGTGGGCTCCTGCCTGCGCTCGCTTTATGTCCACTTGGCCAGGTCTGCACCCTCCCACTCACCTGAGCAACCTTGGTTCCCAGACAGAGCCTTGCAAGCCTTGCCCCCCGAGAGGGAACAGGGAGGGAGAGGAGAAGAGTGGCCTGGGTGTGCCCATGTCCCCCTGCCCATGTCAGCCTAGGGATGAACTGCCAGAGGCCACCCTGCTCACTTCCCCAACACATGGCCTTGCTTCTCCCAGTTTGGGGGAATCTCTTTTGAGGGACATTTTTATAACTATTATGTACACGTTTATGTAGAAAATTTGGAAAATACAAAAAACTTTAAAGAAAATAAAAGCCCTTTGTATCAACATCAAGAGATAAGCTCTGTCGACATTTTGATGTTATTTTTCCAGCCTTTTTTTCTCGGCACTTACATATTTTAGATGGGATCACACTGTATTTACAGTTTGATATTCCTTTTTCAGTTAACATGACAATCTATTTTTCAGATATTTAAATGCCAAACCTAGAACTGGGGCCAAATGCAAGTTGGTCAGTTTTCTGGGGCCAGAAGCTTCCCTGCCAGCCCAGCCTCCCCATAAGGGCCCTAGGCCCTGAGCCCACCTGATGCCTTCACTCTCCCCTGGTCCATCCCCTAGTATCTGCCCCCTAATGGCCTTAGCCTGTGTTTTTCCCTCCAATCTCCAGCTGGCAGACGTCTCTGTGTGTTGTCCATAGGAGTGGCTGTTCAGGTCTGCTCAGCATTCCTGAACAGGATGTGGAATTGAGGTATTTGGGGTATGCAAGAGGGTGGATATTTATGCTTACATAGAACAATGGAATTTATAAACATATCTAAACAGTTCCAGCCTTCTACCACTGAAGACTTCTTTAATTACTATCCCTCAGTCTGTTTTGAAAGCTGTCTGCCAGACAAAGGTCATTGCCGCATAACCCCTTTTCCTATTTTTTGTAAGCCTCAGAGGTTCATGCTGCTTGTCAGAGCTGTAGGCAGCATGATGTCACCAGTGTTCAGCACCCAAAGGACTGGGGAACAGGGCGGGAAGAGGAGAAGAGTGGGCTGGGCTGCAGACTGAGAGCAAAGAAATTCCACAGTGTGCCTGCCGGGCCAGCCTCATCCATTAGACTTTTTAAAATTTTACCATTATTCAGACTCCTGTTACTGCTTCAGTGGGAAAGTGGGGAAAGGTTGGGGCTACCTGGATGGTGGCAGAGGAAGACAAAGTGGTGACAGCAGGAAGAGGAGCCAGCCTCATGTTTTCTGCTGGTGGCCCGGAAGTCTGAGCCCTTCCCCAGGCTGCACCTCCCAATGCCTCTCTTCGGTGACCAGCTGTTACCTACATGGGCCACAGGTGGTCCAGCTGCCAGTTTCTCCAACCTCCCCATGCCCTCCCCCAGCCCCCACCTTCCTTTATCTGCCCATCTCCCATCCCACCTACCCTGGCTTTAACGCAGGTGAATCAAGCGCCTTTGCATGAGGCCTGAGGCCAGTGGCCAGTCCCACCTCTGCACTTACTACCTGCATGACTTTGAGCAATTTACTTCCATTTTCTGAGCCTGAATTTTCACACCTGTGAAATGGTTCTTATAAAGCATCTCATGATTGCTGCAAAAATTAAATGAGGTAACGTAGAAAGTCCTAGTCACAGCTTCCCCTCTTTATTCTGGCTGCATCATCTGAGAAAGTTTCAAATGTTCAAACAGCCCCAAGTTGCAGAACAGAGAGATGAAGCTCAAACTGAGATTGGCAGTCACCCACACGGGAGAGGGAGAAGGAAGACCAGGGTGACAGGATAGAGAATGCCCTGTCTCCCACCTGCCTTCCAGGAACTCTCTCAGGATAACTCCCTACACCGTCCACTGTTTTCTTTCTGGAACACCAGGAGCTCGGTTGCTCGGCCATTGTCACTTCCGGTGTGGCCTCTCCCTTATCCTTTTTGGTCTCTTCAGGGGGCTCCCATTAGACTGCGTGGAGCTTTCTGTTTGGCCTCCATGTCTCCTAATTCTTGCTAACAGTTCTCGCCTCGTTTTTGGTCCTGCGTGCTTGACAATTTCCCAGCTGCATCTTCTCATGCCCAGTTCTCCTGCTTTTCAGCCGACTGCTTAACCTGGCCGCTTGAAGTTTTTGTTCTTCCAGTTTAATCAATGTATTTTTCATTTTACCATCTCTGTCTCTTTCAGACTTCCTGTGTTTTCACAAAGCCTATTTTTGCTTCACAGATTCTGTTCCTTAATCACTTCAAAGACATGTTTTTCAATTGTTATGTAAAATATACATAACACAAATTTACCATTTTAATCTTTTTTTTTTTTTTTTTCCCCCAGACAGAGTGTCACTCTGTTGTCCTAGGCTGGAGTGCCAGGGCATCAGCCTCGCTCACAGCAACCTCAAACTCCTGGTTTCAAGCCATCATCCTGCCTTAGCCTCCCAAGTAGCTGGAACTACTTGGCAAGCCCACCACCTTGCCAAGCTAATTTTTCTATTTTTAGTAGAGATGGGGGTCTCACTCTTGCTCGGGCTGGTCTCTTAACTCCTGAACTGAAGGGATCTTCCCGCCTTGGGCCTCCCAGAATGCTAAGATTATTTTAAGCCTTAAAGGAACGTGATGATGGGACCTGAGTCACTAACAAGCAGCTGTAACCTTTGCTTCCCTAATTATATTAGATTAGACTTTTTCCTTTACTTACACTGCTTTGTAAAATCTTATAAAACACTAAAGGGCATCAGAGAAGACCCCTTTTCTCTTTACTGCTAATCTTCATTATAGATTAATGCCCCCTTTCTTCTCTTACACAAAGACCTTAATGACTATCACATTGTCTAAGATGGAATGTTAAACATACCCTTTTAAATTGGAAAAAGAAAACAAACAAGCTGTAACTAATCAAATTGCTATAACTCACAGACCAACCTTGTATAGGAAATGTAATTCTGTTAAAGTCTCTGTTTTCTGCCTACATAAAAGTAAGATCTTTACTTTTCAGCTTCAGAGCAGTGACCCCATTTCTTTGGAGTCTGTGTTTCCCAATGGTATCTTGAGCTTTACACTCGAATGAACTCTTTTAAACTGGATTTATGTGTTGAAAGCCTCTCAACCGGCGCCTAGCCCCAGGAAAGTGCTCAGAGAAAGTTAGCTATTATTCCTGTCCATCCTGGCCCTGGACTTTCTCTTTTATTTGGTAAATTGAACCTATAAGCTATCTTCAGTTGGAAAAGCCTTCTTCAGGGTCTCACGCACGCACCTGATTCTGGTAGGGACTCCAAAATCGGTGAAGGTGTCACTTATGCCATGATAAGCAGCCCCCACATAGGCAAAAAGGCCACAGTTCTTTTTTTGTTTTGTTTTGTGTTTTTTTTTTTTTGCAGTTTTGCAGTTTTGGTTGGGGCCGGGCTTGAACCTGCCACCCCTGGTATATGGGACTGGCACCCTACTCCTTGAACCACAGGCACCACACAAGGCCACAGTTCTTTGCATGGAGACCTCCTAGGTGGACACAGGACTTCAGCTGCCACTCACCTCTCTGTCTCCAGCATCTGAAGAGTCTCCTTTCTTTTTCTCTCTTTTTTTTTTTTTTTTGAGGCAGAGTCTCAAGCTGTTGCCCTGGGTACAGTGCCATGGCATCACAGCTCGCAGCAACCTACAACTCCTGGGCTCAAGCGATTCTCCTGCCTCCGCCTCCCAAGTAGCTGGGACTACAGGCGCCCGCCACAATGCCCGGCTACTTTGTGGTTGCAGCAGTCGTTGTTTGGCAGGCCTGGGCTGGATTTGAACCCCCCAACTCAGGTGTATGAGGCTGGCACCTTAGCCACTTGAGCCAAGAGTCTTCTTTCTTGCCTTCCAGCTCAACTCTGCATTTTAAACTTTTTATTTATTTATTTATTTATTGAGACAGAGTTGTTAGAGTGCCGTGGTGCTCAATCGATTCTCTTGCCTCAGGCTACCAAGTAGCTAACACTACAGGCACCTGCCACAATGCCCGGCTATTTTTAGAGACAAGGTCTTTCTCTGGCTCAGGCTGGCTTCAAACCTGTGAGCTCAGGCAATCCACCCGCCTCGGCCTCTCAGAGTGCTAAGATTACAGGCGTGAGCCACTGTGCTCAGCCTGAACTTAAAAAATTACTATGTTTTGGGCGGTGCCTGTGGCTCAGTTGGTAAGGCGCCGGCCCCATATATCGAGGGCGGCGGGTTCAAACCCGGCCCCTGCCAAACTGCAACCAAAAATAGCTGGGCGTTGTGGCGGGCGCCTGTAGTCCCAGCTACTCGGGAGGCTGAGGCAAGAGAATCGCTTAAGCCCAGGAGTTGGAGGTTGCTGTGAGCTGTGTGAGGCCACGGCACTCTACCGAAGGCCATAAAGTGAGACTCTGTCTCTACAAAAAAAAAAAAAAATTACTATGTTTTATCAAGCATGTCTATATTCTTGAAGCGGGAGGGACTTCCCAGTGAGCTCAGTAGATCTGCTTAATCAGAAGTGCCACCAGTTTTGTCTTCCTTCCTTCATGTTTTAGATATATTTTGATCATTATAGATTTTTTTTTTTTTTTGAGACAGAGTCTCACTATGTCACCCTAGGTAGAGTGCCGTGGCATCACAGCTTGTAGCAACCTCAAACCCTCTTGCCTGAGCCTCCCAAGTAGTTGGGACTACAAGCGCCCGCCACAATGCCCGGCTATTTTTTTGGTGCAGTTGTCATTGTTTAGCTGGCCCAGGCTGGATTCAAACTCTCCAGCCTGGGTGTATGTGGCTGGCGCCCTACCCCCTGAGTATGGGCGCCACCCATTATAGATTGTTTTTAAGTTTCTCTAGTTGTGGTTAAGAGTCCATGTGAAGGGGCAGTGCCTATATGAAGATGTGAGTGGGCCTGTGCTGAGGGTGACCAAAGGGGACACAGGCTGGAGGAATCTGTGGGTGGAGGGAAATGAGTCCGAGGAGGAAGCCCAAAGTGGGGCAGATGGGGCTGTTCTCTCCAGATATAATGTCAATCACCCTAGGCTGGCAGAGAGCTGGAGTCCTGCCATCCTGTGCTCAGACCAGGCTCTGGTAGTCATGGCTGTGCGTTCTGGATGGAGGGTGCCAGCCTCCCCACCCAGCCCCTCCTTGCCTCATGTGTGTTCTCCTGACTGCAAACTCATTGCACCAGGCTCTACCTGGGAGACAAGTGTGGGAGGGAGGAGGAAGGACCCTATAGATCCCTAGGGATGACCTCATAGCCCACGAGAAAGAAAAAGCCCAAAAATGTGAACAAAGAGGGTAAGTCAGAGGAACACAGAGAGACAACCAGGCTCCTAGAGTCTGGAGACTCAGAGATGTCACTTTCATCTGTCATCCATCCATCCATCATCCCACTCACGTGCTCAGAGTGG
The DNA here is from genome assembly GCF_027406575.1 of Nycticebus coucang. NCBI lineage: Eukaryota > Metazoa > Chordata > Mammalia > Primates > Lorisidae > Nycticebus > Nycticebus coucang. The sequence goes on from NC_069797.1 coordinate 63,795,005, forward strand.
TCTCAATCTGTGCAGGGAAGGGTCTCATCAGTATCTGGCCAAGGCCCAAGGGCAGCTTCAACCCCAGGGAGAAGTGACCAAGTAGAGCAGAACAAGTTCTAGCCTAAAATTCAAGAGCCCTGGGTCCTGTTTTTGGCTCTGCTGTGAGCTAGATGTGTGAACCAGGTTGTGTGGCTTGACCATTCTGGACTTCACTCTCCTCACCTATAAAATGGGGACAATTGGACCAGAATGTGGGGGTGGGGGGAGCTCTCTAGTCCTGACATTCCATAGCTGACCCTTGGGCGCCTGATGTCACAATATGGAGTTGGCTCGTGATTGGCCCATACCCTCGCCCTGCTCTGCTGTGCTCTTGGTCATGGGAACAAGATGGTCACATGGACCTTCTCTGCTTGTGCTCCTCTGTTATGGGCAGCTCTTGTCATGGCTCAATGTCAAGAGTGATCACAGCAAAGGTGTGGCTGGGACCTGAAGGAGCATGGGACCAAACAAGGGGCCTGGGCAGGACAGGCCCCTCTCACAACAACAAGATGCCAATCTCTTTCCCTGTAGGTGACTTCTACAATGAGACCCAGGCAAAGATGTTCCTGCAGTTTTACGACCAAACAGCCCAGGTTGTGTTGAACCAGTTCATGGAGGCCACTTGGAACTATGTCACCAACATCACCAGGAAAAATCAGGAGGAGATGGTGTGGTACCACCTATGCCCCAGGCCCTCCCCACTTACATTTCTCTGGGATCTCAGGGATATAAGGGACCACACCTCCTGCCCCCTGTCCAAGCTAGGGGAAAGAGGGAAACCCCAAAGTATATATGAAAGCAGGCTGCAAGCTCCAGGCCTCTTACTGGCCCTAAACTTTGGGCAGGAATTCCTGGCTTCTTTTCCCTTGTAAGTTTCACCTCCTTGCTTTTAAGAATCCAGGCTTCTTCCCTCTCCCTCTCAAACCTTCAGTGATTCTGGACCCTTGAGATGGGCTTATAGAGAGGGTTGGTCTTCACAGCCCTGGAGTTCAATGTGGGAAACTTACCCCTCCCCCAACCTCTATGACAAATAGAATGATCCTCTTCCCAGCTGCGCAAGGATGTGGAGAGGTCCCAATTCATGGTGTACTTTGGCACCCGGGCCCGCCTGTTTAAGACTGACCAGTTCCAGGACCAGGTCGTGAAGCGCATGCTGAGTAAGCTGCAGGACATAGGCAAGGCGGCCTTGCCCCAGGACGAGCTCCGGGAGGTGATAGACGCAGCCCCCGGCCACCAGCCACAGGCTCCCCTGCCCCAGGGGTGGGTGGATTGGGCCTGATTGGGGAGCCAGAATGTCTAGGACAGGAGGGAGGCTGGGGTCAGGGGCAGAACCACAACTTCCTCTGGGGGAGGAGGGAGCAAAGGTGGGGGGTACTTCAGCCAAGCCCACCTCTCCTGGCTGGTGGGGCTAGCGCTGAGGGTGGGCCCAAAGGCACGGGCCTGCTCTGGGTGACACCTGCCCCCCCCAGTACAACAAGCTTCTGGCCTACATGGAGACGACGTACAGTATGGCCCAGGTGTGCATGAACGAGGGGCCCTGTCTGCCTTTGGAGCCTGGTGAGCGCCTGCGCCCTGCCCCCCTGTTGCAGAGTGTCCAGTACCGGGCCCTCCTGTGGGCTTCCCGCTCCTTTGGTGGGGGGGCACCCAGGATGGGTGAGGGCAGAGGCAGGTGGGAGTGGGTCCCACATGGCTCCTTTTTTGGGGACAGACCTTGAAGAAGTCATGGCCACCTCCAGGGACCAGAAGGAGCTGCTGTGGGCCTGGCAGGGTTGGCGGGATGCTGTGGGCCGCCAGATCCGTACCATCTTTGGGCAATACGTGCACCTCAGCAACAAGGCTGCGCAGCTCAATGGTGAACAAAGAGGACTCACACAGATCTCGGGGGCAATGCCAAGGGGGGAGTGAAGCCAAGTCTGCCAAGGCAAAGGCGGTTGTAGGGCCCTGGGGACAGCAACCATGAGCCCTGCAGCTGGGCTCCGCAGATACTGATAAGAGGACCTACTGTGTGCTGGAGGTAGGGGGCTGGCTCTGAAGACATGTAGTGGAAAGATGCCCACCCTCTCAGCCTGTGGTCCTATGGGAAGACAGACCACATTCAAGTAAACACATGTCTCTAACTACCACTGGGGTGATGCCAAGTACCAAGCAGCAGCTTGGAAAAACAAGGTCAAGGAAGGCCCCTCTGACACGCGTCCAAGGCCTACAAGAGGGGCACAAAGGATGCAAAGGCATCCTAGGCAGAAACTGCAGGAAGGAGCTTGCCAATGTTCTGGAAGGTCTAAAAGCCCCATGTGGCAGGGCTGTGGGTGAGGCAGGGCTCTGGGCTGGGTAGGGCCTTGCAGGACTTTGCTGGGCTCTTTTCCATTCTTGTCTATTTCCGTACAAACAATGGCCTTGGGAGGATCTCCCACTTTGCAGATGAAGACCCCAGGGTCAGGGAGGTTGAGTGGCTTTCCTGAGAGATGCCTGGGTCTCCTGCATGCCAGGCCAGGGGTCAGGGGTCAGGTGGTGAGCACCGAGGAAGTATTCTCTCCCACTCTAGGTTACAATGACATGGGGGCCTTATGGCGCTCCAAGTATGAGTCTGACACGCTGCAGGAAGAACTGGACCAGCTGTTCCAAGAGCTGCAGCCGCTCTACCTGAACCTGCACGCCTATGTGCGCCGTGCTCTGCACCGCCACTATGGGCCCCAGGTCATCGACCTGAGGGGGCCCATCCCCGCCCATCTCTTGGGTGAGGTCCCTGAGGCAGTGGCAAAGGGGGGCACCCAGTGAGGGGAAAATCTGTCTCTCCCCTCCTCTTAGCCCTCCCTTGCCTTCCAGGGAACATGTGGGCTCAGTCCTGGGTCAATATCTTAGACCTGGTCCTGCCCTTCCCGAATAAGGCCCCTGAGGACATCACCAAGATCATGAAAGGCCAGGTTGGTGCTTGGCCTTTGTCTGTCCCTGCCCCAGGGCACCTCTATGCAAGCTGAACAGAACCCCATGCATCCCCCTCCCTCACAGCACTGGAAACCAGAGAAAATGTTTCAAGAGGCTGAAAAATTCTTCACCTCCTTGGGGCTGCTGTCTGCCCCACCCAATTTCTGGCAAAACTCGATGCTGGAGAGGCCGACAGATGGGCGGGAGGTGGAGTGCCATGCTTCCGCCTGGAACTTCTACAGGGACGATGACTTCAGGTGCTCACAGTGGCACCACACTCCCAACCCTCTCCTGCTGTCCCCTGTCTGCCTGTTCTTAGGAGGTGTAGGCATGGAGTGGGGCAGGAGACAGCAGGGCAGGGAGGAGGAGTGAGCCGGAATATAGAGGAGAGGCAGTTGTGAGGGCAAAGGCCTTGGTCCCTGGCTGAACACGGGCCTGGGATGAGAAAATACAGCAGACCAGGCCTGTCTGGTCTCTGGCCCAACCACCCCAATCCTTTCACTGAGTCTGCATGGGGAAGCCTCTAGCCATCCCCTGGGCACCCCCATGCTCCTTGACCCCTGCCCTTTGCCCCCAGGATAAAGAAGTGCACCGAGGTGACCATAGAAGACCTGCTCTCCATCTTCCACCAGATGGGCCACATCCAGTACTTCCTGCAGTATAAGAACCTCTCTGTAATCTTCCGCACAGGCGCCAACCCAGCCTTTGAAGAGGCCGTGGGGTCGGCGATCACCCTCTCGGCCTCCTCCCACAAGTATCTCCTCAACAAAGGCCTGCTCAGCCTCCAGCACCAGGACTCAGGTGATGGGGACCCAGAGCCAGAGGGAAGATAGCCTGAGCTGAGGCTATAGGGCGGAAGGCCACAGGGAGGAGAGCCCAGGAGCCACCTCCTGACTGCCCCCCTCTCCGCAGAGGAGGAAGTCAACTTCTTGATGAACATTGCTCTGGAGAAGATAGCCTTCATCCCCTTCAGCTACCTGATGGATCTGTTTCGCTGGAAGGTCTTTGATGGCACCATCCGGAAGGATATCTACAACCAGGAGTGGTGGAACCTCAGGTGGGCTGGCCGCTGCTCTGGGCTCTGGTCCCCATCACACACCCTGACAGCAGAGTGGGGTGGACAGTACTGGTGAGCTGGGGGCCTGGGGAAGCAGGTGTTGGCTGTTTGCTGCCCCCAGACAATAGCATCTGTGGTGTAGTGGGTAGAGCCAGAGCCCGAATGGGCAACCATGAGGCCTCCTGAATCCAGTTCCAGCTCTGAGCCAGTCTCTTAACCTCTCTAGGCTTCGGTCTCTGAATCTGTGAAAACAGACTCTGCCAGTGACCCCACCCGCTCCCTGGGTGGCTGAGAATCTCCCATGGTGGTCACACTAGGCTTCTCTAAGCAGAGAACCCTCACCACCAGGCAGATCCTCCCACACCTTCCTCCCTTCTGACCCCTGAGGCCATTGATTAAATGCCTATGATGGGGCTTCTCCATATCTGCCAGGCACCAGACTGATCAGCTCAAGTCTGCTGGTCATAGCATGGTTTGGGGCCACCAGGAGTGGCCTGTGGGCTCTGAACCAGGCCCTTATATTTATTTGACCTTTTACAGCCACCTTGTGTCATGGTCATTAAAGATGCTCCTTTCACAGAAGAAGAAGCCAAAGCTTGGATAGGTTCCAAAACCAGCCCAAGGTCACACAGCAGCCCAGTGGGTGGAAGAGCTGAGCACTCCTCCCTTTGTCCTCTCATCACCTAGCCCCTGACTTGAGTACAGGTCTCATCTCACCGGGGAGGTCAGCATAGTCTTGACCTTGTGCCTCTCCTGACATCCCCCAGCAGCCATCTGAGGCACCTGCACGGACCTCTGTCGTGCATGGCCACCGCCTAGCTGATGGCACCCAGGGGCTGAGTGAGAAGGACAGCAACTCCCTGGGCCTTGAAAAGGCCCTATTGAGAGAGGAAATTTGTGATACTATAGACCCTAGAGGATGGTTCGGAGGCTCCAGTGAGTCAACAATAAAACCATGAACCTTTTTGTAGACTTTGTCTTACCCCAAAGGTTTTGCAGACGTTTTACAACAAGGCCCAGCAACGATCAGCAACTTCCCCAGGGTCACACAGCTCAGAGGGGCAAAACCAGACCTCCAGTTATCAGGGCCTGCCAGTGACCAGCTCTGTGTCCTGGGGCCAGTCCCCTGATCTCCAAACCTTGGTTTCCTCATCTGCAAAAAGGGAACAATGGTAGGCCTACCCCACAGGGATGTTACTGTGTTTTCCTTTTAGCACTTTTTAAAGACAGAGTCTCACTGTTACCCCAGCTAGAGTGCAGTGGCATCATCATAGCTCACTGCAGCCTCAAACTCCTGGGCTTAAGTGATCCTCCTGCCTGAGCCTCCCAAGTAGCCAGGACTACAGGTGTGGACCACCACAGCCGGCTAATTTCTTATAATTTTAGTAGAGACAGGGTCTTGTTCTTGCTCAAGCAGTTCCCAAACTCCCGACCTCAAGAAATGCTCCTGTCTCAGCCTCCCTGAGTGCTAGCATTACAGGTGTGAGCCATTGTGCCTGGCCAAAACTCATTACTTAATGAAATGACCTTGGTATACAGTCTGTCCCCCACCATTAGGATGCAAGCAAGGACCTTTCCTATTCCCTCCCTGGTCCCTCCTCAGAGGCCGGGGGGTGCAGAGTGTGTGAGTCTATGTGAAGAGCACAGCCTAGTTCCTAGCACAGAGGATGCACTCAGAATTAACTGTTTTTATTTTATTCTGATTCCCAATCCCATGGTTTTCATTTATTTAATCAATAAAAATGCTTTAAGTGTCCTCCTCATGCCAAGTCCAATTTTGAAAGACATGAAAGTGCTTCAAAGAGGAAAGGGCACTGAGAACCTGCCAGACGCAGTATCACGCCCCATCTTTCCCCTGCCAGGTTGAGGTACCAAGGCCTCTGTCCCCCTATTCCTCGCTCAGAGGAGGACTTTGATCCAGGTGCCAAGTTCCACATTTCTGCCAGTGTGCCCTACATACGGTAAAGGTCTGGGCCCTGTCGGCACAACCAGTTCTGGGCATTGGGAGTTGGGGGACATGGGAGCTGGGCTGAGAATTCCCAGGTCATGTGACCTGCAGGCCTGCCCACCTCCCCCTGTTGGGTTGCAAAGCCTTCTGAGGGCTATGCCCTGGCTTAAAATGCTTTATGCATTTATATTAGATCTTGAGCAGAGGGCAAAAGCTGGTAGGACCATCCTGCTGTCTCCTAGAGGAAGCAGGGAAGTGAGAGGCAAGGGTGGGGTGGCTGCTGGTTCAGAAGGAGAGCAGGACAGCTCTCTGTGCTGCCTGCCCCCTCGGTATTAGGACCAGCTCAAGAGGCCTTGCCCAGGGAGTCTCCACCCAGGATGTGACCGCTGACAGGGGCCTTTATGGCCACTGCATGTCAGAGCTGCCTGACCCTACGTGGCTCTGGGCTTCCCACTCCTGGCCTCTGCTCTCCATCCAGCCTACGCTCACATTTCTCTCCACAGGTACTTCCTCGGCCTAGTGCTCCAGTTCCAGTTCCATGAAGCACTTTGCAAGGCCGCAGGTCACACAGGTCCACTGCACCAATGTGACATCTATAACTCGAAGAAGGCTGGGAAACTCCTGGGGTGAGTATCTCCTCCCACATTGTCCTCCACACACCTCCAATTGCCATCTCCCTTTTGGGAAGACCTGTACTAGGCTCCGTCTTCTTACTTGGCCACCCTGAGTACACTGAGCAAGTCTTCACCAAGCTTGTATTCTACAGGAAGTTCTTCCTTGCGTCAGACTGCAGTCTGTTCTGCATTAATCAAAGCCCATTTCCTCTTCTGTAGCCCCCCGTAATCAGCACAGTGTTTAGCCCCTCCTGCTAATACTCACACATGCACAAATGCACACTTGCACGTGCCAGGAAGTCAAACTGTCCCGGATGGTAAACTAGTGCTGGAGTTCTGCCTTAGCCTTCAGGCTTCCATCTGAACCCCCTTATTCTTTCCTCGAGAGGTTCTTGCCTATCCTCTCGGCCATTTTATTTATTTATTTATTTATTTTGGAGACAGAGTTTCACTTTGTCACTCTTGGTAGAGTGCTATGGCTTTGTAGCTCACAACAATTTCAAACTCTTGGGCTCAAGTGATCCTTTTGTCTCAGCCTCCTGAATAGCTGGGACTACAGGCACCTGCCACAAGGCCCAGCTAGTTTTTAAGAGGTGGGTCTCACTCTTGCTCGAGCTGGTCTTAAACTGTGAGCTCAAGAGTGTTAGGATTACAGGCGTAAGCCACTGTGCCCAGCCTCTCAGCCATTCTTAACACACCCTTGGTGCACTCTGCCTCCCACACCTCGTTTTGGAGGCATCCTGATCCAGTTCCCAGGCTGATCCAGGTTGTTTTCATGCCAGCCTCATGGCATGCTTCTGGTCAACCGGTGGTCCACTATGACCCTCAGTCTTTTTCTCCGGCCCTGGTATTCAGCCCATCCTTTCCATGCCTACCTCTGTGGTAGCAGCTTTTGGTCCTGGAAGCAAACCTGGAAGGGATGGGGAACCTGAGCTGAAAATATGAACCACTTACTGCTACAGGCTGGGCTCTCTGATGAGTGCTCTCACAGAGTTTCACGTTGATAGCTCTTAACTCTGCCAAGTGGATGAATGACTTTACAAATGATGAAACTAAGGGTTAGAGAGTTGATGTGATTATGTGTCATTCATCTAGTAAGAAGCAAAGTCATGCTTGGAATTCGGAACTCACTCCAGAACGTGTTATCTTTCACCCTGTTGCCTCCATTGGTAAAAGAATAGAGACCTGGTGAGATTAGATTCAGGTCTGGTTCTGGTTTGAAGAACCAGCACCTCAACCACTGAGATGTGGAGCCTGCCTACTGACTTGTACTTTTTCCCTGTTGAATTTCAACTGATTTCAATAGGTCCATTTCCCTAATTGGTCAAGGTCATTTTGAGTTTTATTCCTGTCTCCCAGAGGATTAACACTGTCACATAATTTAGTATCCTTTGCAAATTTCATGAGCATTTTTGTGATTCTACCATGCAGTTTATCTGTAACCACCATGCCAGATGGGATTGCAGGACTGATCCCCCGGACTTTGCTCTTAGAGCAGGCTATCCCTAAAATATTTGCTCTTCCATCCTCCCATATCACAGGGCTTTATTCTAGTTGACTGCCTAGGTTTGAGCTTGTCTGAATGTGTCGAACATAAGGACGCTTCTCTGCTCTTTGCTACCACATCTCTGGCTGCCTATCATTTATTCATTCAGCAAACATTTACTTGTGCCCATGTGGACCAACTACTCTGCATCCAGCAGGAGGAAATGGATCGTGGAATTAATAAATTTCATAATACAAGAGCCAGAACAGTAGGAAAGGGCTTTGGTGAATGCAACAAGAGTTAGGAGGTCATGCCAGCGGACAAGGAGGGGGGTCTCTGTCCCCACACACAGGATTGTAAAGAATAGCAGGTGTCTATTTTCTTTACATCAACTCACTTTTAACTCCCGCTTCATCTCACGTGACTGGGGGGACATTTGACTTCAGTCATTCTTACCACTTCCCACTCTCTGCCCCACCCAGGGTGCACAGGGCTCCCAGGGTCTGACCTGTCACCAAAGCATGTAGTCAGCCAGTCATCTCATCATGCGTCACTGTTCAGACACCTGCTCAGGGAAGACCCTGCATTCCAGGCTTAGGACCCTGAACACCATTTTCAGGGCAGTGGACAGAGGAGAGATTTCTGAGAAAGGGGAATGTCATGAGCTTTGGGCAGGATGAAATGGCAACAGAGCGGAATGTGTAGGAGAGAGGGAAGGTGAGTGCTTGCAGGAGAAAAGGAGAAGATTCTTGGCTGCTCTTTTGCCTAATATATCTGAAAAGTTGATTTTCCCACTTTTGACTCATCCTCCTAAATGTGATGGCTCTGGGCCAGGCTCTGGGCTGGTTCTTCTGGGAATGGAGGGGTGAAATGGACCTAGTCTGAGTTCCCAAAGTCCCCCAGCCCTGCCCAGCCAGCCATGGAGGGCCTGATCTTGTCCCTGAGGATGTTATTGTCACTCTGGAGTTGAGGGCTCCAGACAGCACCCAGTTGCCCCCTCCGCAGCTCTCTGGTCTCACATCCTGCCCACATGGGCTATTGACTGGGCTTTGGTCAAACATCTTGCCCTTCCCAGCCTGAAGGAGTGTTTTCTAAACTGGTAGATTCTCCATGGTTGAAGCTTTTCCCCCACTAGGTTCTTCCTTTCACCCAGGAGCCAGCATCCAATAAAATCCTCTTACTGGGGGTGGCGCCTGTGGCTCAGTGAGTAGGGCACCGGCCCCATACTCTACAGAGGGCAATAAAGTGAGACTCTGTCTCTACAAAAAAAAAAAAAAATCCTCTTACGGGGTGGCACCTGTGGCTCAGTGGGTGGGGTACCAGCCCTCTATGCCGAGGGTGGTGGGTTCGAATCTGACCCCGGCCAAACTGCCTCACAAAAAATAGCCAGGCATTGTGGCGGGTGCCTGTGGTCCCAGCTGCTTGGGAGGCTGAGGCAGGAGAATCGCCTGAGCCCAGGAGTTGGAGGTTGCTGTGAGCTGTGATGCCAAAGCAGTCACCGAGGGTGACATAATGAGACTCTGTCTCAAAAAAAAAAAAAATCCTCTTACCTAGAGTTAGTTGTGGCTTTTCTTCCCCAGTGGTTTCTGTCAAGGATCTCCTGACCTTTAGCTTCCCCACCTCATTCTTGCCTAGTTGTTTATTAACAGATGTGTATAAGTCTTTGAAAGCTACAAAGCCTTCCACCATCATTACGCAACTTAATCCTCACCACAGTGAAGGGCAAGTGTTCATGGTGCTCATTTTACTGAGGAGGAAACTGAGGCGGGGAGAGGTTGTTTGCCTGAGGCTATGCAGTCCAGTAAAATAGCCCTGTTGGATTGGTCTTGAACTTGGGTTCTGTTAGTCTAGACCCCACACCATGACCTCTAGGCCTTTAGGCCCCACCTCTCTCCTCATCAGAACAGGGAAGAACAGGTTGAGAAGGATCAACATATACCCACTGCTGCCTCCAGGGGGTGGGGTGGGCACTGGGGTGGGTGGGAAGGCCTGAACCCCAGGCTGGCACCCCTGTACTCCCACTGTGTGTGAGTGTAAGAGGCTTGACTACCTGCCCCCAAGTAGCGTGTGTGCCTGAGACAAAAACCAACATTTATGCAGCACTGTGGCACCTCTCACACTCACGGTGTCTCTCATCCTCCCACACCCTCCCGGTGAGCCCAGAAAGGGCTGAAGAGATACCTCTACTACTGACGCATGGGACCCAGTGGAGTTTACGGCTATTGAGTCTAGGAGAATAATAATAATCACAGAAGTACTAGGAATAATAATAAATCACAGTAGACCAGGTGTGGTACCTCATACCTGTAGTTCCAGCTACTTGGGAAGCTGAGGCAGGAGGATTGCTTGAGCCCAGGAGTTTGAGGTTGTAGTGAGCTATGATCATGCCACTGCTCTCTAGCTAAGGTGATCCTGGTACCCGCCCCCAAAGTAATCACAGTAACGCAAGTACTAGGAATAATAATCATCACAGTAGTACTAGCACTAGAAATAATAATAACCGGCAGCAGCAGTTAACACCTATTGCCTGCATGTGATGCTCCTTCTACTATGCTTGTTTCATCATCACAATGACCCCATGAGGTAGTTACTATCTGCATTTTATGGATATGGAAACTGAGACTCAAAAAGGTTAGGTTACTTGCTCAAGATCACATGGCTATGGGCGGTGCCCGTGGCTCAGTGAGTAGGGCACCAGCCCCATATACTGAGGGTGGCATGTTCAAACCCAGCCCCGGCCAAACTGCAACAAGAACAACAAAAAATAGCCTGGTGTCATGGCAGGCACCTGTAGTCCCAGCTACTCGGGAGGCTAAGGCAAGAGAATCACCTAAGCCCAAGAGCTGGAGGTTGCTGTGAGCTATGATGCCACAGCACTCTACTGAGAGTGACATAATGAAACTCTGTCTCAAAAAAAAAAGATTAACTGGGCGGTGCCTGTGGCTCAAGGAGTAGGGCGCTGGTCCCACATGCCGGAGGTGGCGGGTTCAATCCCAGCCCCGGCCAAAAACCACAAAAAAAAAAAAGATTAACCTGGGTTTGAATCTTGGCTTTGTCACTTAGTAGCCATGTGATCTTTTTTTTTTTTTTTTGAGACAGAGTCTCACTTTGTTGCCCTGGGTAGAGTGCAGTGGCATCACAGCTCACAGTAACCTCAAACTCTTGGGCCTAAGCAATTCTCTTGCCTGTATTCTCGGGTAGCTGGGAATACAGGCACCTGCCACAACACCCGGCTGTTTTTTGGTTGTAGTTGTCGTTGTTTGGCAGACCCAGGTTGGGTTCAAACCCCCCAGCTCCGGTGTATATGGCTGGCACCCTAGCTGCTGAGCTACAGGCACCGAGTCAAACCCAGGTTAATCTTATTTCAAAACTTGTAATTGTATCCACCACATTGAGCTCTGTGGGAAGATTCTGGCCAGCCAAGTCCTGAGGGTCCTAGTAGCACCAGGTGATGCCCCTACATGCCTCACAGCTACTCCCACACCCCCAGGGATGCCCTAAAGCTGGGCTCGAGTCAGCCTTGGCCAGAGGTCCTAAAGAAGCTGACCGGGCAGTCCACTGTGTCTACAAAGGCCCTCATGACCTACTTCAAGCCGCTACTGAACTGGCTGGTGACTGAGAATGTACAGCAAGGAGACATTCTGGGCTGGCCCGATTTCACCTGTACCTATGAAGGTTTGATATTCCAACCCTAGTCCCAGCTCTGGGCCAGCCCCAGGTCCCACCCTACCCTACCCTGGGACAGCCCTTACCCCAACCCAGCCTTAACCCCCAGCTCATCTATGACCTGGACACCCAGTACAGCATGGCTATGTGCCCCTTTCTAAACTGGCCTGGCACAGTTTTGGCCAAGACCACAGCCAATGCCCCAGCCCCTGGCTCAGTTGCTTCCTTGCTCACTATCTAGTGAGGCTCCCAGACTGATATTTGAGCAGATGGTCAGCATCATGCCTTAGAGTTGCTTGGAGGTTGTACATTGTCCTATTGCACCCATCTCCTCCTCCTCTTCCTCCTTTCCTCCTTCTCACCCTCCTCCCACCCTCCCTGCTCTCACCTGTGGCTTGGAAGGTAGGTACCTGAGGCTGAGGGAGAAGACCAGTGGCAGATCCTCCCTGACAGCCACAGATGACCTCAGAGCTCCCTCTCCAGTTCTACTTACTCTATGAGACTCTTATATCTTCCACAGAAAAAGACACAAACAAAGTGACATTCCTGAGTCTGGAGCTGGACTCTGACAAGGCCAGTTTTGGGCAATGGGTGCTGCTGACCCTCTGCTTCATTTTGTTGCTGGTGGCCCTGGGGCTGGCCTACAGGCTGTACTTCCTGGAAAAACAGTCACTGGCCCAAGACAGCGTGATATTCACCCCACTGTTCCCTGCTTACTTCCTGGGCAAAGCCATGGATCCCCCCCAGGCTGTTAAAAGACAGTGGATACTCCTGGGGCTCTTCCTCATCATGATGCTGTGCTCCATCAGCCTGGCCATTTGGATTTTCACACACCACGGCAGGAAGCCTCCATGGACGGCAACTGAACGGTGGAATGGGGACTAAACACCACTGAGACTGGTGAGGCTGGAGGGGAGGAGGAGGGCAACCGAGCCAGAGAGTGTTGGGGGACAAAGGGGAGGACAGCCTGTGTGCATAGTGCCCAGGTGTGATTGGGTGCAGCTGTGGCATGTCTGAGTACATGTGACATTGTAATTGTATGTTTGCAAACTTACATAAACACTGACTCCATGTGATTCCATATGTGCCCTGGGTTCCAAGCCAACCTCCTTTCCCCCAGAGGTTCAGGAACTATGGTTATAGTGAACCAGTGGCCGTGTCCCTCCAACTCAGCCCCCCACACTAAGTCATGCCCAGAACTGGTTCTTCACATAGTTTTGTTTTCTTCAGGAGACCAGCTATGGGGTTTGGCTGGAGTTGTAGTACCCAAGAAATCTCCACAGTGTCTAGAGAAAAGGCCTTAATTCAGTCTCCTTATAAAATATACTGAAGTGGAACTAGACACACCTTCATGAATCGTTGGTGCTCAGTTCATGGGCCCTGGGCTGTGTACGCAAGCTAGCACACCTGTCTGCTGATCCTGTGGCCTGTCCTGTGACAGGCTGCATAAGTCAGCCCCCAAAAGCTCTTTGCTTGCTGGCTGAGATGCAAATAACCCCACAAACTGCCCCATGGCTCTCTCTGCCCCAGCCCAGGCCCTCCCAAATGGAGACAGTGGGTAACTGGGCACTGAGCCAGCCTTGATTAATGATTGACTTCTTTAATATTTAAACAAAGCTCATCTCCAGCCACTCTGCTCCAGAGATGGCCTTGTTCAACACACACACCTGCTGCCTGGCCCGTTGCCCTGGGGAGTGAGCATAGGGCAAACAGCACCTTTTCAGGCTCTGTGGGGTGGGGTGGGGTGGGGTGGGGGTGATGGGAGGGAGAGCACAGCAGGAGGATATTTGGAAAATTAGTGCTCTAGGAATAAGCGTGGGAAAAGAATAAGCCTGCCCCTACCCTTCCTAGCCCTTTCTTTCCAGCTTGAGTCTGCCTGCCACCAGGATGCCATACTCAATATCTGGTGACTCGCTGAGTCTGGATTGAGATCCCAGGGGCTCCTGGGGAGCCTGGGAGTCAGTGCCTGTCAGATGATAGGGAAGATTTGAGGGGAAGTGGCATTACAGCCCATAAGCACAGGGAAGAGGCACTAAAGCGGCATTGGAGCTGCTGGGAGAGTAGCCAAAAGAGGGGACTAGCTCTCTCTAGATTGAGAATCTGAGTCCAGAAGCCAGCAGTTCAGGAGACAGAGGTACTACCCTGTTTCCCTGAAAATAAGACCTACTTACAGGAAAGATAAGACATCCTCTGAAAATAAGACCTAGTGCATCTTTGGGAGCACACCTTAAAATAAGACACTGTCTTATTTTCGGGGAAACGGGGTAGACCGAACTTTCCATGTACCATACTGCTGCCCAGGTTTCTAGAAGTCTCCTGAGTTCTGGCTAAACCAAGCACTTATTGCTGTAGCCCCAGGCTCTACATCACCCTCTTTTGGTGTGACTGTCACACTTACTTTTCTGTGCTATGATGTCCTTATTTGCTCCCCATTACTAGCTATCAGCTCTATAGGACACACATCAGGAGTGTGCTCCTATGTAGCACCTGTAGTCAGCACAGCCCATAGCACACAGTGCAGACTTGGAAAATGAGTAAGGGAGTGAATGAGTGTGTCTCACTGCCCAAGTCCCTTCTCAGAGCTCAGCACCCATGTACTGAGCCCATGTGGAAGAGTTCCACCTTTCCTCCACAGCCAGCCTGCCCCCTCACACACAGGAGCAGCCAGGACACCTCCGCCCTCCCAGGAGGCCACACTTGCAGCCCATCCATTCCCCAGCCACAGTGGCCAACGAGGACCCTACCAGGAATTGTGGCTCTGCGTGGCAAAGGCACACCCAGCCCAGGACTCCAAGCCTCTCACCAGGACTCCAGCAAAAACCCCATTGAGCCTCCTTGTCCGTCCTCCCTCCCCCACCCACTATTATAAAGTTTATTTTGCCAGAATATTTCCTTCACGTCTAACTGCTTGAGAATTTAGTTTTTCATCAATTAAATCTAGATGTTCAAAATGACATCTGAGGGTCTTTATCAATTACCCCTTTTCTCCAAACTCACTTCTCTCACCCCCAAGCTCAGTCCTTGTGCGCTGAAATCACAGTCAGCCTTTGCCTATGGTGCATGCCCCACTTGAGTGCTTGCCTCCCAATGCCTGGCTCAAAATTGGTCCCTGAGCTCTCTGCAAAACTCCAAGTCCGTTGAGATACCCAGTGAACAGTGGCCCCCTTCTCCTCCTCCTCTCCAAGAAGCCTCTTTTAATAAACCTCACCCCACTTCCATCTGCTTCTTCTAGTGTGTTCATTTTCAGTCAGTACTCAGACACTTTTATCTGGTCATTTGCTAATAGGTGGTTTTAAATCTGTTCTCCTTTTGAGCTGAGCCTGTATGCTAAGAGCTCTCGGGCCTCTGAAAAAGTCACCTTATTGCATATTTCTTGTGCTTCATGTGTACTCCCACCCCATCCCCAGGACCAGGCCCTGGGTGGGCTTGCCATCAGGCGATCTGAACGCGCATTTGGTTTCAGCTGGAAGGCATTTGTTAAGGGCGGGTAAGAGGCCTAGGGTCAGGGGCAGCGTTCAGACCCAGGCGAGAGCCTTCAGCAAAAGACCACCTGAGGCCCCTAACAACTTCTGCCGCACTCTCCCCTGCCTGGGAGACGTCCCTTCCGCACCGAGAGGGGGTCAGAGAAGTGCTGAGACCATTGGTCACTGGGACATAAGCAGGAGCTCCTCAGAGAAGGCCTTTCCTATTCCAGGCCCTGGACCCCCCCGCCCCGCCTCCTAGGACTCAGGGTCCCGCCCCGCCGGCCCTGCGCGTCCCAGAGAAGTTGCCCCGCCCGGCGGACCCCGCCTGTCGCCGGAGCTCGGCATTTTTTCAGCACCACGGCGCGGACAGCTCCCGGGCTGGCGGCGAGGGCAGGAGGCGGGACCAGCTGCGGTCCCGGAGGGCGGACGCAGGCGGACGGACGGGCGGGGCGCGGGAGCGGCCCCCGGGGGCGGTGCCCACGCGGAGCCGGACGCCGCCGAGCCCGGGACGAGCGGAGACGCCGGGAGCCCGTGCGCTTGTGGCTCCGTGCAGGGGCCTTGGCTCAAGATGCCGGTTCGCAGGGGCCACGTCGCTCCCCAAAACACTTACCTGGACACCATCATTCGCAAATTCGAGGGCCAGAGTGAGTGTGTGTTTTGGGTGGGGGGACGATTTGGAGTCCTGGTTCGGTGAAAGAAGGGACCAAGTCCCTTTACTAACTTCTAATGGGGCAAGGCGGTGGGTGTCTGATGCTGAATGCAAAATCCTTCCTCTCATGTCGGGAACACCTTCCCTCCAGCGGGACCCAATTACCTCAAATGCTGTCTTCTCTCCTGGGACTGGAGGGGCAGACTGCGGTCCCTCTCCGCTCCCCACAGGGCTCGTGCCCCATGTGCCCCAAGCCCTGACCTCCCCTTCCAGCCCCTGCTCCACTGCCCACCCCTTATTCCGCTTCTTTTGCGGTTTGAGTCTTCTCGCCTCCTGATTCTTTCCAGGAGCTCTCCCCAGATCTGACCCCCATCTGGTCACATCCCAGCTCCCTTGTCCTGGCCCCCTTCCCTGTCTTTGTTACTGTACCTAGGAGGCCTGGAGCCTTCTTCCCACCTCAGACCCATTCTGCCCTCCTCTTTCCACAATCCCCAGGCCTACCTCCCCCCTGACTTCTCTGGCCACCCCCTGCACCCCCTCATTACTGCAAGGAGTAATAATGACACCACCCTCCTCGAACCTGACCTCCCCCTCCCTCATTCTGGTCACTGCCCTGCTGTCACATCTAAATCTCCCTTGCTGCCACCAAGAGTCCCTATCGTCTTTCCCTCCCTGCTGCTGCGATCTTTTCACCTCCTACTTCCCACCCCAGGTCGTAAGTTCCTGATTGCCAATGCTCAGATGGAGAACTGCGCCATCATTTATTGCAACGATGGCTTCTGTGAACTTTTCGGCTACTCCCGAGTGGAGGTGATGCAGCAACCATGCACCTGTGACTTCCTCACGGGCCCCAACACCCCCAGCAGTGCTGTGTCCCGTCTGGCGCAGGCCCTGCTGGGGGCCGAGGAGTGCAAGGTGGACATCCTCTACTACCGCAAGGATGGTGAGGCACACTGGGCCAGAGGTTCTGCAGGGTGGGCTGGGCCCTTCCTCTTACCCAGCCAGAGCGGCCTCAGGAGGACCAAAGAGCCTGGACAAATAACTATTTCTTCTAAAGTCCTCAGTTTCCTAATCTGTAGGGAAAAGCAATGGGCATTGGATGAGATCCCTTCTGAGGTCCTTTTCTGGGACTAGGGACCAGGCTGAGCCACTGATTGACTGCTCCTGGCCTGGGGCAGAGCCTTCTACTCCACCATCCCTCCCCCATGTCCCTGGTCTCCTGGCCTTCCATTCTGTCACTGTCAGCCCCAGCTGTCAGGCAGCTGGGACGGAAATTAACCTTCCCTCATCTCTGTCTGCTTAGGGATTAGGGGAGGAGTCACTCCCTCAAGGCCAGGCAAGGCATGGGGGCTGCTGTCTGGAAAAGAGGGGTGGGCCTGGCTCATCTAGCCCCCCCAGCTTTTTGGGAGAGGTGAGGTCTGGAGTTTGCCCCAACCAGGAGGCTCATCCAGATGGAGTTCTGGCTGTTACTGGCAGCCCCAGCTTCCTACAAGCAGAACAGAAGCATAGGTCAGGGGCTGAGAACAGAGTTTAGCACCCCTTTGTGATCCTTCCCTCAGGACCACAGGACCCCCACACTGTACCTGGGGGCATGAATGGGAACTAGGATCAGAGCCTGAAAGTCCCTTGGCAATCTCCCGGATCAGTGGCCCCCAACTGGGTTCTGCCTCAGAATTACCTGGGGCAAGTTTTCCAAAACATGCCTTCCCTGGAGAGTGACTCAGAAGGTGTAAGATGAGGCCAACCAGGTGTATTTGGAAAAACTACCTGGTGGTTCTCATGTTCTGCCAAGTTTAGGAACCACTGGCTTAGGTAAATCCCTTTATATCATGGTTGTGGAAGTGACTTGAGTGAGATCCCACTACTAGAGGCGAACCTGGTTTAGGTTCCAATCTGGGTCTGGAACCTAAATGTCTGAACTCCTCCATCCAGATGTCTGTTCTGAGTAATCCCAAGAGGGGAGAAAGCACCCCAATGGCGTCTGTGCTTGGAAATGAAGGGGGATAGCAGGTCCTTTCTGTGCTTAGAAATAGGACTTTTGGGGAAGGAAGCCCCCAGACAAGTGAAGCCCCCAGGGAAGGAAGGCAGGAGGCCACCTGAGTGCAGATAAAAGGCTTTGGACTGAGACTGAAGGGTGCTGAGAATCTGGGTTTCAGGGGTCGCTGTGTGTGTAGCACATGAACGTGAGTGAACATGAGCAGGTGTGTGCTTGCATTCCTGTCTGTGTTTATGGGCCTCTGGGGGCCTCTGGGGCAAGTCCTGGCTGTCCCCCAACTATACCTGCTGCTGCCACCCAAGTGAGTAGCAGGCAGGAAGTGCAGCAGGCAGGGGTGGCAATCAGGGCACTGGGAAGAATCTGGCTTACTTTGGCAGTACACACAGGGTTAATGCAGTCAGAATATTTTTAAAAGCTGAGACCTCACCTCTTCACATCATTGCAGGGAGGAGGTGATAGTCAGGGGAGTGAGAAGGGTCCTGGGGGAACAGGATGGGGCTGCAAGAAATGGGGGGGATAGCAGGTCCTTTCTGTCCCTTTCCTTGACTCCTGAGCTCTACCTGGGCCCCAGATGGTTGAGGGCCCATCCCAGACTACTAAGGATATCAGATCGGGTTTCTTGAGGTCCTGTCAGCACCCTGCAGGTTCCTGGGCAAGGGGCAGAAGTCAAGGCCAGTCCTTGGCACCTTGAGGTCAGGACTCAGGTCTTCAGAACCCTGCTGAGGTCCTCTATCCATAAGAAGGGAACTAGGAAACTAGTGTTAGAGGCCCTGGTGAAAGTGGGAAATTACCTGCATACCTGGTACACCATAAATCCCCACCTACCCCACCCCACTCTCAGACTTTTCCTATCCTTCGGCCAAGTCTTTTATCACCTGAATCTTCCTGAAATTGGATTAAAAACCAGATAAGAGAGCTTCCTGGCCCACATTACCCTAAGGGAAAGATGTAGTACTCAGGTAATTTATGTTCACCTTAAGGTTTACTCCGACCTCATGATCCTTTTTTCTTTTTTAATCACATTCATATACATCTTACACTTCTGTGGAGAGGCATCTTAATGGCTATTTCTTCCCTCTTTAGGCCAATACTTTCCCTTCCCCCCAACATCCAACTCTAGGGAGGTGGGGAGGGGTCCTGAATAGATCTCTAGCTGATTTATATATAATCCTTTTTAATCTAAAGAGGTAATCCATTGAAAATTCTCAAAGTCGGAGTGGAGGGTCTATGTTTAATCTGCATAAAGTTGGTCTTAAGGTAGCCAGGGCACTTGGCAAAAATACCCCATGAGACTGAGCACAGAGAGCCCTGAGAAACCAGCTCCTCTAGCTGCCTTTACTAGGAAAAGTAAGAATCTAACTGATAAGGAGGACGAGGATTGTTGAAGGACTAGAACCAATGAGAGTCTGAAGGGAGAGAGAGAGATTCTCCCCACCCTCTTCCCTGCCTGCTCTTAGTAGGCACCTGCCAGAGGACCCATCCTTGCCTGCCTTTGCCAGGTCACCTTCTCTGATGAACCCAAACTGGAATCCCCAAGCCAGACTAGAGGAAGCCTAAGCCTTCTCCAGTCCTCAGCTCTGGATGAGAAGAGGACAGGTCAGGGGCCACTGCCTGTCCCTGTCATCCCCCAATCTGTGTTTTCCATATGCTTACCCATGAATGCCAGGAGGACCAAGCTGGAGGTGGCATAGAGCAGCCACCCTCTTGGGGGCAGCTTTCTATAGCACCAGCCCCTCCCTGAGAGGTTGCCACAAAGCTGTATGGGGTGGACATAAGAGACAACAGGAAGCTGAGAGGAGACAGTGAGGGCCAGAGCGGGGCAAGGGTATGAGTGATGAGAGACCAAAGGAAGAAGCACATTTGATGGGGACAGAAGAACAGAGAGAACGGGGGTGTCCCTGGGTCAGACAAACCTGCTGCCTTTGGTGAGAGAGAAGGTGCTGGGAGGGCCCTAGGAGGGAAAACAGACAGACTGGCTCCTCTTCCAGGGACTGAGCAAGGGCACGGGGACATTGCCACTCTTGGATACAACTTAAGACAAAACACCCACTCCCGTCACCCAGACACAGTTACTTGTGGGCTCTGAGCCATGGGTTAGCAAGGACAGCTGAGAGAATGCGCTGGATTCTTCCTAATTCTCAGTCTTCTGTCTGCCTACCCCAGAGGCAACAAGCATGGGGGTGAGGTACAGGGGGTCATGAACCAACTCCCACCACTCTCTCATTGCCCTGATGGGCTGGTCTTGGTCCATTCCTAGCCTCAGTTTTCCAACTTCATTGATTTTCTAATAGTATCAATTGTTGGGTGCAGTCACTCTAAGACTGTGCCTTGGCAGCCCCCAGGGGCACAGACAGGCTGAAGGCCCTGTCCCTCCACCCAGCTCTGCCCTTTCCCTGCCCCCTGCCAGGCCAGATCTCTGCAGTGCCAGAGGATATAGTCTGGCCTTTGGGAGCAATGTCCCAGGCCACCAGCCAAGGAGGTTTCCTGGCTAGGTCCCAGTGTCCAGGCCTCACCAAGTTCCAGGCTGATGAAAGTGACAGGCTCTGGTCTGGGACCCAGGGCCTGTAACACTGTGAGCTGGGGGGTGGGTCAGGCCAGTCAGGCAGCCTCTCCCTGGTGTGGATGTCTCCTCTGGGCCCAGACAGCAGCTGGCAAATGGCTGCCTGGTGCCTGGGAGTCCAGGAATCTGATCCGGGAGATTCCTGCTCTATGGGAGAAAAGTGAGAGAGAGGATGAGGGTGGCTCAGCTCTACCCCAGCTCTGATGGCTGGGAGGAGGGGCTGAGAGAAATGAATACTAGATTGGGTGTCTGGTGAAGAGTGATTCTAAAGGTCCCCAAGGTAGCAATACTCCTGCCAGCCAGCCTTCGTTCTGCACATTTACACACACATACTTATTTGCATTCAGTCACCACACAGCCCCTGGGACAAGTAAGACAAGCCTGAACCTGCCCCCAGGGAGGGCAGCTTTGCCCTCTGATTTGCATGGTCAGTTGAGACCCCTGTCACCTGCCAGCAGTTTGAGGAACATAGAACTCCCACGGAGTAGGGCTCACAGGGCACCATGCATAGGCTGGGGCTCTGGGATACATAGCATTTTAGCTGGTGGTGCTCTACTCATCAATGGGTGGCTGTGGTGAAACCCTGGAGCAGAAAGAGGGGCAGAGGCTGTGGGCCAGCATCTGGGTCCGGGTTTCCCAGGAGGGTGGAAAGGGTGGCTAGAGGGGTCTCCTGCTCCCACATGGTCATCTCCCTACCTTTTTGGCCCCCAGGCCACTGCTCCACCTGCTTTCTGGGCTGAGTCTGCCATGGAACCCTGCACTCCTCCCAGGCTGGGAGCAGCAGCCTGGTCCTGGCCTTGGTGTCCTCCTCCCAGATAAGCCCCTTCCCTTTTCCAAGGTGCTATATGTTGAGGACTCAGGGATTCCCTGCTCTGTGTCCCCTCCCAGAAAGTCAGTTTCTCAGAACCCCAGGCTCTCATCTGCAGAACAAAGGGTTATGCCTACCCCCAAGGACTTCCTGAGGTGTGATGTGTCAACTGGCCCAGCACCCAGCACTTAGTGTGTTTCTTTTTTTTTCTTTGTGGAGACAGTCTCAAGCAGTTGCCCTGAGTAGAGTGCTGTGGTGTCATAGCTCACAGCAACCTCAAACTCTTGGGCGTAAGCAGTTCTCTTGCCTCAGCCTCCCAAGTAACTGGGACTACAGGTGCCCGCCACAACGCCCAGCTATTTTCGTTGCTGCTGCAGTTGTCCTTGTTGTTTAGCTGGCCTGGGCCAGGTTCGAACCCTCCAGCCTCAGTGTATGTGGCTGGCGCTCTACTCACTGAGCTACTGGCACTGCCAATGTCAGGAGAGCAAAGCATCTTTGGGGGCAGAGGAAATAGGGGCTGAGCCCAGGGTCAGCCCAAGCTACATGGGGTAGAATGCCCAGCCTTACCTCCCCTCTTAATCCACCCCCATCTGCTCAGCTTTAATTACAGCAGAAGCAAACCTCAAGGTTAAGCCCTGAGCTGAGTGCTGAGCGTGGACTTGGGCCTGATGCTGTATCATCTCCTAATGAGCAGCTTAGCGCTCTCCCACCTCTGCCCCATGGGTGGGGCACCGGCTGGGCAGTCTCACCCACCCTCTGCTCAGTAGCTCTGAGCCCTTTCCAGGCCCTGTGGCTGCCCTTAACTTGACCTTCACTCAGCCTGCCTCTATAACTTGGTCACTGCAGGAGGGGACCTCAAGCAGGGCTCTTTGCATCTCTCTCTGGAATGGTCAGGCCATTAAGCCCAAGGTCACTGCTCCACCTGCAACCCTAACCCCTACCAATGGTGCTTGCATTGCAGCCTCCAGCTTCCGCTGCCTGGTGGATGTGGTACCAGTGAAGAATGAGGACGGGGCTGTGATCATGTTCATCCTCAACTTTGAGGACCTGGCCCAGCTTCTGGCCAAGAGCAGCAACCGCAGCTTGTCCCAGCGCCTGCTGTCCCAGAGCTTCCTGGGCTCCGGTGAGGCAGGTGTGGGTGGTGATGGGAGGGGCATGTGGGGTCAGCTGGTGGAGCAGCTGGTCCCCTGCCCTGGCTGCTCTGACCCTGGCCCTGGTTCCAGAAGGCTCTCACGGCAGGCCAGGTGGGCTGGGGTCTGGCCCAGGCAGGGGCAAGTACAGGACCGTCAGCCAGATCCCACAGTTCACACTCAACTTCGTGGAGTTCAACCTGGAGAAGCACCGCTCCGGCTCCACCACGGAGATCGAGATCATTGCGCCGCACAAGGTGGTGGAGAGGACACAGAACGTCACTGAGAAGGTCACCCAGGTGCGGGCCTGCAGGACAGGTGGGCAGGGCTGTGCCAGGCCTCCAGGGTCCCCTCCCAGGCCTTGGGCCCAGGCTCCTCTAGGGCATCGGGCCTGGCCAGCTCTCTAGTGTCTGGTCCAGGCCCCAGGCCTCCTGTCTTGCTTGAGTCTGATTCTGTAGACTGCAAGGCTGCCCTGAGCCCAGGGCCTTCAAGCCAGTCTCCTATAGCCAGGGGAGTTTGGAGTCAGTGTGGTCTGAAAGCAGCAGTGCCACCTCCCAGGCCTGGAGAAACAGGGATGGGGGGGAGTGGACACGCAGGCCACCATGGGGGCCTGCCCTGGGCTCTGGTAGTCACAGGGAAGAAGAGGCAGAGAAGAGATGTGTCAGGGCCAAACAGAAGCCCAGTGAGAAGAGGGAAGAAAGAGAGCTGCTCCCCTGGCCCTGCTCCTGCTCCTTGCCTTTGACATGACCACCTGATATGCATAGAACACAGCATCCTCCTGCATGTCAGGAAGAGATCTGGCAGGGCCAGCACCTCCAGTTTTCTCTAATCTGCTTCCTGAGGACTAGGCTTGGAATGTTCCCTCCTGCTGCAGGCCCTCCTTGGCCAGCCCAAGCAAGCTTCCCTGGGTCCTCTGTTAGCTAACCTCACTGTCGCTTCTCCTGGAGCGTGATGGCCTGATGCAAAGTGCCCTTCTTTTTTTTTTTTTTGTGGTTTTTGGCCAGGGCTGGTTTGAACCCGCCACCTCCGGCATATGGGACCAGCGCCCTACTCCTTGAGCCACAGGCGCTGCCCGCAAAGTGCCCTTCTTGATGTTCCAGTGACAGGATCTTGGCACTGAGTCACTTATGACGTGGGGCAAGGAGCCCCTTCCCTTCTGGACCTCACAGCTCTTATTTGCAGGAGGGAGCTGGGCTGAGTAGTCTCTGAGGACCCATCTAACATGGAGCAGGGGCTCTGAGTCATAGAGGGGCTAGGCCAGAACACAGCATAGGAGGGGTCTTCTCCCAGCTTCCCCCCTTTGTGGGGGATCTCTTTTTCTATGCCCCTTCTCTTTTTTTTTTTTTTTTTTGTAGAGACAGAGTCTCACTTTATGGCCCTCGGTAGAATACCGTGGCCTCACACAGCTCACAGCAACCTCCAACTCCTGGGCTTAAGCGATTCTCTTGCCTCAGCCTCCCGAGTAGCTGGGACTACAGGCGCCCGCCACAACGCCCAGCTATTTTTTGGTTGCAGTTTGGCCGTGGCCGGGTTTGAACCCGCCACCCTCGGTATATGGGGCCAGCGCCTTACCGACTGAGCCACAGGCGCCGCCCCCTATGCCCCTTTTCATCTGAAGCACAGTCAGTGCCAGAATCAGGTGTCGGGAGACCACTCAGTCCCTCACTGAGTGCAAAGACCCTGGAGAAGAAGGAAAGCCAGGCTGCAATGCTGGACCCTCTGAGGTCAGGCAGAGTGGCTCAATAGCCTAACCCTGGGAAGCCGGGCCCCTGCTTCCCTAAGGGCCCTTAGGCCAGTGTTATGGGTGGTGGCTGCCTTGACGGGGGCTGTTAAATTGGAGTGTGTCCATGAAGACTGATAGGCCTGGCTGGGGCTATGGGCCCTGCTCCCACCTGACCCACCTGCTCGTGTCTTGCTCCTTGCCCAAACCCCCACTGCTTCACTGGCCCACCACATGTGGGCTCTAAGATGAGGGGATGCTGGTGTGGGCCCCAAAGAGGATGTCACATGGGCCCCCCCAAGAAGGGAAGAGGACCCAGGGAAGCTTGCTTGGGTTGGCCAAGGAGGGCCTACAGCAGGAGAGTAATGCCCCTGTATCCCAAGGGGATATCCAGGAGACACTGGGCAGGGTGGGCTTTGCCACAGAAGGACCCTCATACTGGCTTCAGAGGCATTTGGGAGACCCTGAGGGTCAGTGTGGTGGGGAGATAGCTCCCCTGCCTGGGGACCCCAAGGAGCTGAGGAACTGGACACTTTCCTCTCTGCAGACCTGGAACCCCTCCACTCCTGCTGCCTCCTTCCCACTCACACCAGTAGGCTGGGAAGGAACGGAAAGGCTATTTCAGATCAGGAGGGCCTGGGAACACAGGGCTGAGCCATCTGGCAAGGGTGTGGGGATGAGGCTCACGGAACTTGTGGTCCAGTGGAGAATAACCATGTGGCTGGGGTATGTATGGGGACAGGGAGAATATTGAAAAAGAAGAGGCTAAGTTTATGTGGAATCAGGAGGGCTTCCTGGGGAGATGATGTCTGGCCAGGCCTTTGATGGATCTTCCTTATTGTGATCCTGTCTGCTAATTGATGTGGTTGCAAAGTCAAAACCTTATGTTACAGATTTTCTTAAGCCAGAACCATCCACCAGACCTCATCTGGTGGAGGTGGGGTGGAGCAGGAGACACCCCTCAGGCTCTGTCCTTGTTGGAGTAGTGTCTGATGTCAGATGAACATCCATCTAGGAGAGCCTGACGCAGGATGAGGAACCAGGGTGGAAGAAGAAAGACCGTGTCGGTGGCACATGCAATCTATGTGCAAATAGATGTACATCATTTAGTCTCAGTATTATCTTTCGTTATTCCACTTTGCAGATGTTGGAACTAAGGGTCATAGAGGTTACAGAACTTGCCCCAGGTAACATATATAGCAAATGTTGGACCTGCGATTCAACCTTGGATGTCCAGCTTCAAGACTCATGCCCTTCATAGTGCAATGGCCCAGCTGTGGCTCGGGTTGGGCATCTGGACAGAGCTTGGGCATGCTGGGCTGGGCCCTGGTGATCCAATGTTGACCACGGTCTTGGAGGCAGGAGTGAGAGAGGCAAATCGGAAGAGGGTCTTTTGAATGTAATGATTCAAACCTCCCTTGGTCATGTGGGGTGTAGTCTGGGCTCCTTGGTGCCCAGGACCTGTCGAGGATCCAGATGGGCTACCTCCCTCTAAATTTGACTCTTTCCTTGGAAAGTTCTGGAGAGTTGGCCCCAGGGAAGAGCCTCACTGGTCCAGGCTTCCCAGGGGCTATTCTAGGGATGACCTGTTCTCATGAGGAATCCCAACCGCAGGAGGCTCCCCAAGCCCATCACAGACGATTAGCCCACCCACTACCCCCTCAATCTGTGTTCTTCCTTGGAACATGCTCCCCAATGGCCCTGGTCCCTCCTCTGCCCTGTCTCTACCTACTCTAGGATGTTTCTGAGCTAGCATGTGAGCTTCAAACCTGGGTCACTGTGGGACAGAACTGCATCCCTCCTCCCACCTCTCACCTCCTCCCTCTGCACTTCTCCCAACATGTCTGTCCCCTCATGCTCCCCATGTTCCCCAACCCTGGCTTTCCCTCATCCTCTACCCCCAGACCTTGTCTCCCTTCCTCTCCCACTGTTCCCTGCCTGGGCCTTACTCCCCAGACCTATATCACCAGCAGTGACCCTCACTGACCACCTGTGGCCTGCAGGTCCTGTCCCTGGGCGCAGATGTGCTGCCTGAGTATAAGCTGCAGGCACCGCGCATCCACCGCTGGACCATCCTGCACTACAGCCCCTTCAAGGCCGTGTGGGACTGGCTCATCCTGCTGCTCGTCATCTACACGGCCGTCTTCACGCCCTACTCGGCTGCCTTCCTGCTCAGCGACCAGGATGAATCACAGCGTGGGGCCTGCGGCTACACCTGCAGTCCACTCACCATGGTGGACCTCATTGTGGACATCATGTTTGTCGTGGACATTGTCATCAACTTCCGCACCACCTATGTTAACACCAACGATGAGGTGGTCAGCCACCCCCGCCGCATTGCTGTCCACTACTTCAAGGGCTGGTTCCTCATCGACATGGTGGCTGCTATCCCCTTCGACCTTCTCATCTTCCGCACTGGCTCCGATGAGGTGAGCAGACCCCATCCAGGCTAGCAGCCCTGGCTATTCCCTGGGCTCTAGCCTGAGGCCTCCCTGCCTCACAGTGCTGGGTGCAGAATCTCTGTCATTCATCTTTGCCAGAGCAAGTAGAGACATTTGTCACCTCCCAGCTCAGAGAAGGACCAGCTGAGGCTGTGCTTTGGGCCCAGGCGCCATCTCTCTGCCCCATCCCTCTGAGCAGGCCCTGGTGAGAGGAGCAGGCTGCCAGCAGGCCCTTCTCTGCCCCAAGATTCTGTCGCCTCTGGGCAGCGGCGCTCCTGTAGTGGCAGCAGACTTCCAAACTGCACTCACCCTAGAGTGATAAAGATAATCTATAGGCTACTCCCCCAAGGCCCCCTGACCCCCTTCTTACCCACCAGCCCCTCCACTGTGTCCATTCTACTTCCCTCGTGTGATGTGAGAGCATGGTCATGCCCTTCTCATAGTATCTAGTCCCATTTTTTTCCTTCTGCCCCATCTTCTGAGGGTGAGTTTCCCCTTAGATTAACTGTGCTGTCTGTGTTCCAGTCACCTCCCTCCAATCACCCCAACATGTCAGCAGGAGGTGTCCAGCCGGGCTCCTCTGCTCCAGAGCACCCCTTCCAGCAGTCCCAGCAAATCCATTCCCAAGTCCTTTCCCCACCTTCTTCCCGCTGCCCCCTTTCTGGACACTGAATGTCCTTCTTAATCACTCCTGCTCCAGACCCACCCTCCAGCCTCCTGCCCCTCCACACGGTAGCCACAGGGAGTTTCAGATCACTTACCTGACCTTGCTGCTCCCCCTTGGAACATTCAATGGCTCCCCAAGGCCTACAGAATAAAAGGCAAGCTCGTTATGGACCTCGAGGCCCACAGGAGCAGCCCCTCCCTAGCCCTCCCCTTCCCAGGCATGTTTCCTGCAGCTTTGCCATCTCCTATTCTGTGCTCCGGGTTGCAGTGCCACACTTGGTTTCCCACGAGGACCATGCCACTCACAGCTCCACGCCTCTGCTCCTGTTGCCCCCTGTGCTGGGAGTGCCCTTTCTTTCTCCCTCCTGTCTGCCTGGAGACCAGCCTCCTCTCTTGAGATGCCACTCATGTGTCACCTCCTCTCTGAAGCCTCCCTGACCTGCCCCTGCATTCTTGCCCTCCCTTTCCTCTGTGCTCACACTGAACTTCTGTCCTAGCAACCAGAACACTGATTTGAGCTTTAGGCTGAGTTCTTTTAGGTCTCACACTATGCCCCCTTGCCAAGTGCCTGGCCCAAAGCAGGTTCTCCATAAGTGTGTATTCAATGACTAGTGATCATATGCACGAGTGAAAAAGTGAGGGCTTGAGCATACACTTTCTTTTTCTTTTTTTCTTTTTTTGAGATAGAGTCTCATTTTGTGGCCCTTGGTTGAGTACCATGGCGTCATAGCTCATAGCAACCTCAAATTCTTGGGCTCAAGCAATTCTTTTGCCTCAGCCTCCTGTGTAGCTGGGACTACAAGCACCTGCCACAATGCTTGGCTATTTTTAGAGATGGGGTCTCCCTCTGGCTCAGGCTGGTTTCCAACTTGTGAGCTCAGGCAATCCACCTGCCTCGGCCTCCCAGAGTGCTGGGATTACAGGCGTGAGCCACCGTGCTTGGCCTTTGAGCATATACTTTCAAGGGCTGACCTCCTGCCCTGTGGCCCTCTCCCTCCTGCTGCAGACTACGACCTTGATCGGGCTGCTGAAGACAGCACGGCTGCTGAGGCTGGTGCGTGTGGCACGAAAACTGGACCGCTACTCTGAGTACGGGGCAGCTGTGCTCTTCCTGCTCATGTGCACCTTTGCCCTCATTGCGCACTGGCTGGCCTGCATCTGGTACGCCATCGGCAATGTGGAACGGCCCTACCTGGAACCCAAGATCGGCTGGTTGGACAGCCTAGGTGTGCAGCTTGGCAAGCGCTATAATGGCAGTGACCCAGCCTCAGGCCCCTCGGTGCAGGACAAGTATGTCACGGCCCTTTACTTCACCTTCAGCAGTCTCACCAGCGTGGGCTTTGGCAATGTCTCACCCAACACCAACTCTGAGAAGGTCTTCTCCATCTGCGTCATGCTCATCGGCTGTGAGTGGGACCTCATGCCGTGGTTTTACCCCTGGAATTCTGTTTTTAATTTGGCGGTGAGATACCACATAGCACATGTAACAATTCATGCAGCATGCTGATTGTAAGTGTGTAGCACAATGAATTTTTGCATACATGCACACCGATTAGACACAGAACTCAACACCCACATAGCCCTGGACATCTGTCAGGCACCAAGACCAGCTACATCATATGCAGGGCTTGGTGAAAAATGCAAACATAAGGCCCTTTGTTGAAAAATTATTAAGAATTTTGAGATGGTGACACCAAGGTATTTAATCAAATGCAGAGCTCTTAGCACAGGGCCCCCTGTGACTGCAGAGGTAGCAAGTCCATGAAGCTGGCTCTCCAGGCATTCCTTTAAATGCACTGCAAAGGCCCACATCTCATTCCCCTGTAAGCCCAGTTTATAGAGAAAGAACCAAGGTCCTAACTTGCCAGAGGTGCCGGCTAGGGAGTGTGCCACCTAGTTCCAACCCAGGTGGCCAGCTCAGAGTCCCTGCACTGAGCTGCCTGCTGTCTAAGACACCTGTTTTAGGAACACAGGAGGTGGGTGGAATTTTACACATAGATTAAGTTGTCATGTTCTGAGTATTTAGAGATGTGAAAGCCCAGAAAAACAAAAACAAGGGGAAAAAATGGGTGAAAACAAAACATCGAGAGTTTTTCCTTTATTATATTTTTACAACTTGAAGGATAAAACAAATCTGAACTTAAAAACGTTCATTGCCCTAGTTCTTTTTCTTTGCAGGAGTTTGGTCTCTGGGCCAGGGAAGATGCCAGGGCAGAGGGAAGAGGGCAGGACGCCCAAGGGCCTTTGTTCCCCATGTGCCCTGGCACTGTCCTGGGCACTTGTGATTTGTCCCTGGACAGAAGGCTCCTGGGGAGAGGGAGGCCTGGAGTAGGCCCTGGCGGAGTGTCAGGAGCTCACTGCCGTCCGCCCCCCCCACCCCCAGCGCTCATGTATGCCAGCATCTTCGGCAACGTGTCTGCCATCATCCAGCGCCTGTACTCGGGCACCGCGCGCTATCACACGCAGATGCTGCGGGTCAAGGAGTTCATACGCTTCCACCAGATCCCCAACCC
Source organism: Nycticebus coucang (assembly GCF_027406575.1). Lineage (NCBI taxonomy): Eukaryota > Metazoa > Chordata > Mammalia > Primates > Lorisidae > Nycticebus > Nycticebus coucang. The sequence goes on from NC_069797.1 coordinate 63,824,666, forward strand.
TCTGCGCCAGCGCCTGGAGGAGTACTTCCAGCACGCCTGGTCCTACACCAATGGCATCGACATGAACGCTGTGAGCCCCCGCTGCTCTGACTGATGCCCCCTGGGGAGGCCAAGGTCCCATGTACCCTTCCCACCCGCGCTCCCAGCCCCGGCCCCAGCCCTAGGCCTGCCCCGCTGGACTCAGCGCTCGCCTCGCAGGTGCTGAAGGGCTTCCCCGAGTGCCTGCAGGCTGACATCTGCCTGCACCTGCACCGCGCGCTGCTGCAGCACTGCCCGGCCTTCCATGGGGCCAGCAAGGGCTGCCTCCGTGCGCTGGCCGTCAAGTTCAAGACCACGCACGCACCGCCCGGGGACACGCTGGTCCACCTCGGCGACGCGCTCTCTACGCTGTACTTCATCTCTCGCGGCTCCATTGAGATCCTGCGCGACGACATGGTTGTGGCCATCCTAGGTGGGTCAGGCGGGGTGGACCAGGCCTGTTAGGGGGATAGAGTGAAGGGAGACTGGAGAAGCTGTCCCCAGGACACCCTATTTCTAATAGGGGTTTGTGGCACCTTTTACTGGCCAGCCACATGCTGAGCACGTGCAGCAGAGAGCTTTATATCCAGCTCACTGAGTCCTTAAAACCTGAAGTTGAGGAGCAGAGAGGTCACGCTAGTCAGTGGCCAAATGGGGATTCTGGGGGGGCTGAGTGATAGAGAAGGCTGCTCAGGCTCCTTTCAAAACCTTCTTCTAGGCCCGGCACCTGTGGCTCAAGTGGCTAAGGCGCCAGCCACATACACCTGAGCTGGTGGGTTCAAATCCAGCCCGGGCCCATCAAACAAAGACAGCTGCAACCGAAAAATAGCCGGACGTTGTGGCAGGCACCTGTAGTCACAGCTACTTGGGAGGTGGAGGCAGGAGAATCGCTTGAGTTGGAGGTTGCTGTGAGCTGTGATGCCACACACTACCCAGGGCGACAGCTGGAGGCTCTGTCTCAAAAAAAAACAAAACAAAACCAACCTTCTTCCACTTTTGAAGAATTCAGGGTGACAGGCCAAGGGTCTGCCTCAGGTGGAGGGGGGCCTGCGAGGGTACCCCATTGTCCTTCAGAGTAAGTGCAGGCATAGCTGGACACTTTGAGGGAAGGATATGAGCACTGCACAGGGAACAGACTTGCTGCCTACCTGCTGTGTGGCCTTGGGCAAACCAGTTTACCTCTCTGAGTACCGCAGAGACTCCTGGAATCTCGTCTTCCTTGCCTGCTCTGTAGCTTCATCTCCACCTGAGTGTCCGGCTCCGATTTCAGCCTTGCCTTTCTTTGTGACCTGGCTCTCCTCCAGCCCCTTGGGACATGTCCCCCTTCAGCTCCACTGCCCACTTCTCTGCCTCTGGACTGCTGGTGCCCTCTTCTCTTCCCTCTACATCCTCCCGAGAACTCTGTCCTGCCCCACTCTCTCCTTAGACTGAAATGTTCCATTCCTTCCTGGGCATGGCCATCCTGATAGTCCATAGGCAGACCAAACTCAACATAAAGCAGCTCCTTTGGTGTCTCTGTCACTGTGAACCCCCAGCCACTGCCCAGGCCAGAGTCAACCAAGGGAGCATCCTTCTTCTTTCCTGCCCCACTGCCCATGAGCCAGTCACACAGCCCTCTCCATGACCCCCAGTGATGGGTCTCCAGCCCACACCTGACTCCTATCCCTGCCTTGGTCCAGCCTTCCTTGTGTATTTCCTGGACAGGTGTTGGGAGCTCCTTTCCAGTATCTGATCTACTCCCATTAGATCATCTACTTCCACCTTTTACCAGTGACCTGAAATACATATTCTCGAGCTTGTTCTGCTCAAGATCCTTCCATGGCTACCCGTGGCCCGTGTGTGGCATGCACAGTTCTCCCAATCTGGCCATTCTAAGTCCTCCCCCGATACTTCATGCTCCAGCCATTCAAACTATCTGTGTTTCTCTAGGTCTACCAGTCTCCCTCACACCTCTGTGCCTTTGCACATGCTGCCACTCTGAGGGGCGTGCCCTACGCTGTGCCTCCATAGGGCAGGTGTCAGGCTTCCTCCAAGGCTGGGCAAGCGCAGACTCCTCTGAGACCTGCTCTCACTCCCAGCCTTCCTTAGAAGTACCAGCCACATGGGAGGGATAATTACTATTAATAATTAAGAAGCTAGTCCAATTTAAGTTTCAGCTGGAGACATGAAATCCTGTCATTTTGTCCTGAGTAGAAATAGATATTAGACCATAATCTTTCATCTACTGGAAAACCATCACATTAAAACATTCCCCATATTTCAAGCTTCAGAGTTGCATGTGTGACCCTGATGAGTCCCTTTTCTCTCTAGTCTCTTCTGTGAATGATCTTTGATCCTGTTCTCTTGAGTGTCCTGGCCTCCCTCTGTCCCTCTCCTCACTGTGCTAAACCATCAGCACCTCTTGTACAGTATCATCAGGCTGAGAGGCCTGGACTGTCCTGTGGGGAGTGGGAGTCAAAGCATTCATGGCCCATGGCACCCCTGGCCCTGGGTTCTCTGCCCCTTGGCCCTGACCTTGCAGTGCTGACTATGTACTGTCCCTTTTGCCCAGATTGCTTTCTCCTGGAGCCTGGCCCTTGATTCTCTCATCACAGCACCCATTTCACTTCCTCTGTAAGCCCCCCCTTTCCTTCCCCAGCCACCTCTTGTAGAAGGAGCCCCTCCCTCCTCCACGGCCCCATAGCTCTTGGTTCTCCCGTATTCTAAGGCTCTATAGATCATTCTGTAAACTTGTTGGCTGTGTTTACATGCCTGTCTTGCCGGGATTTGGGAGGTTCTTTGTGGTGGGACAGCAACTTATTACATTTATATCTTGTGGCCAGCATAGCAGCTGGCACCAGGAGGGTCCAATGCCCTTGCTACATAGTCTGAGTATCATCCCATGTCTATCCTGTGACATCCCTCCCTCCCAAAGTCTTGCATTGACCTTGTCTGGTGCCACCTGATTTTGGAGGCACTTTCTCAAGCATCAATCACCTCATGTGCTTCCTCCTCCTCTGAACAGCCCAGTGGGGTAGGCAAGACGGATATGGTTACACCCATTTTAGAGATAAAGACTCTGGGGTACAGAGAGGGGGACTGACTTTCCTGGGCTCCCTTGCCAGGAGCATGCTGGTTGCCTGGCCCTACAATGAGGAATGAGAAGACAAACAGAAGCCTCAGGCCCTGCACTGAGGGATCTGGGTGCTGCTGGCCCTAGGTTCCTTGCACCCTGCTTTACAGTACTGGCAGGCCAAGGAGAGTGGGGGGAGGATGAGCAGGGTGATGTTAGTGCCCCTTTCTGCCTGCTGTACCCTGGGTGGAAGTGGGGACAGGGCCAAAAAGCATGGACAGGAGGAGGATATCAATGGGCTGGCTCCTGAGAGGCCTGGAGACAATGAGAGGACCCATGTGCTAGGTTGGGCGGCTCTGAATGGATCTATGGTACACAGAGGATAGAGAAGGACACATCCTCCTTTCCTCTCCCCCACAGCCTGCACATCTAGCCCTGTCCCAACAGCTTGATCTTGAGCATCAGGCCCCAGCCCAGCAGGATCTCTGAGGCGGGAGGAGGTCATAGTCAAGGGACTCTCAGGGAGGCTGCTCTTAAGGGAACCAGACCTGAAGGGCCCACTGCCCCTCTGGCTGGCAGGGAAAAATGACATCTTTGGGGAGCCCATCAGCCTCCATGCCCGGCCCGGCAAGTCTAGTGCAGATGTGCGGGCCCTGACCTACTGCGACCTGCACAAGATCCAGCGGGCAGACCTGCTGGAGGTGCTGGACATGTACCCTGCCTTTGCGGACAGCTTCTGGAGTAAGCTGGAAGTCACTTTCAACCTGCGGGACGTGAGTCTGGGCCACATGGGCCAGGGTGGGTGGCGGCTCTCAGCCAGCTGGTAACAGGTAACTCCCAGGCAGCCAGCTGAGGGCTTGGCCTGCCTGGCCCAAGGAGGCCCATCTGACCACTGCCCTTCCTTTCAACCCCATCCTTCACCCTTTGCCATAATTTATTCTCTACTCACATGGCCAACATAAATGCTCAGTACGAGGGGAGCTACCATTTATTGAAGTACCGACTATGTGTGGGGGTGGGGCTTCTTTTACATGCTAACATTTAGTCTTCTCCTTGCAATTGGTGTTATCCTGATTTTCCAAATGAGAAAACTGAGGGTCAGAGAGGATAAATAAATTGACCGAAGCCATACCAGTAGTAAATGGCAGAGCCAAAATATGAATTCAAGATTGTTTGACTCCAAAGCCCATGCTTTTCCCACCACATCATGTGTACCAAGCTGAAAAGGAGGATATCTGCCATCCAGTGGGCTCATAGCGACAGGGACAGGAGCTATAAAGAGGTGATAAAGCTTCCTTCTAGAGTTTATCGCTCAGTGGTGGAGATTATAATAGCTCAGTAAAAATAAAGAGCCACACAGAAAAATAACCGAAGTCACAAGGGTGTGCAGAAGAGAACAAATTTCTGTGGAGTCCATGCTTGCCAAGGAGAGGGACAGCCAGGGCAGACCTGGGAGTGACCAGAAGGAGCTTCGTGGAGGAGGGGCCTGGAGTCAGCTGATGGGAAGGAGGGGCCGGGTACACCTGGCAGCAGACACTGAGCCTCAGTTCCTCCCTTTCCTGTTGCCCTTCCCCTCAGCCTCAGGAAGAGGGCTTGCAGGCCCAGGTTGTGCCCAGCTTCTGGGCAGGGACATCCCTTCCTCCACTGTCCTCTCTGCTGCTTTCCCCCTTCCCAGTTCCTCCCCTTCCCTCCTGATCTGCACAGGAGATATCTGGTAAGGACCTTCCCAGCCTCCGGGAGCCATCAGGTGGCCTGAGGGCCCAGTGGCTAGACACAGAGCAGGAGGGATGTAGTCTCCATGGCCTGGGTCACCTGCAACCCCAGGTACCCTCAAGTTTCACAGTACCAGAAAGGTGGGGTGCCAAGGACACTGCTGAAGGCACCTCCCAAGTGGATTGGGAATTTCCTCCAAGGAAACTGCATTGGGCCACACTGGGGGAGGGAGCACGAGGCACTCAGGAAAGTAGCACTGCGGGGCAGCTCTTCTGCCTACCCCCAAATCTTGCTGCTTAAGGCAGCCTCTCCCTAGACCTCTGTGGAGTCTCCATGTGGCTGCCCAGGCAATGCTCTCTACCTGCCTGCCCTCCCTACCAGGAAAGATCCTGCAGGAAGCTGCCCAGAGCATTGCTGGTGTGCCTAAGCCATCTGTCACCACTTTCTCAGCTAGTTGTGACAGGGCCATGGGAGGGAAGTTGGGCAAGAACCAAGAGGCCCTATGCCATCATTTTCTCATTCCATAGGGTGTGTGCCTTGGCCAACCCTACATGGAGAGGCCAGGGCTGTGGATAGTCCACATTCTGCTGCCCTCTTGCTCTGTCCGCCCCAGCTCTGTGTTTGTGTCTGAATTGTGGATCGTGCAGAAGAACCTGCAGCCATAGTTATTTGACTATTATCTTGACAGAGGATGTGCAGTGCAAAGCCAGGCCAGTGTCATGCATTACTTATAATAAAAGGGATTATTTAAAAAAAAAAAAAAAAAGAACCAAGAGGCCCTGTCCCAGGTTTGGTCCCTGTTACTTGATACTCTTGTTCCCCACAAGGCAGATGGGGGTCTCCAGTCATCACCCCAACAGGCTCCAGGTAGCCAAGACCCACAAGGCTTCTTCCTCAGCAACAACCAGTCCGGTGAGCACAGCCAGCCCCTCCCCTACCAGCTCTGCGCAGCCTCCTGTGCTGTCTCATGTCCTCATCCTATCTCCCCAGCCCCTTGATGTGTGGACAAGGCTCCCTCCCAGGACCCAGGGCTGGAGCCTCTGTCCCCCTCCTCCCATCTCCCAGCCCTGATCACCTATGTCCCCTGAGCCAGAGTGAGAACTCACTGGCTCATGTGCTATTGTCTGGGGTTTCATGCCAGGGTATCAGGGGACCCACTGGGCTGTAGCTCCCTGGGCAGTGAGACCAGAGATCGAAGTCCCCATTCTACCAGGATCCCCCCCCAAGCTGGGGCCCCAGCTCCCTGCCCAGGGATGTAGCCTCCTGGGTCCTAGAAGCCAGACCTCTATGGTGGCAGGCCCTCGTGCTCCAGGCTACCCAGGTAAGGAGAGCCGCTCCCCACATCCAGTGTTCCCAGGGCAGGTAGCGGGTGGGACATGGGCTCTGCTGAGAAGGTTCAGCTCATGGAACCAGCTAGATGACTTCCCTTTCCCTCCTGCAGATGCAGCCCCTTCCCTGAGCATCTCAGATACATCTGGTCTCTGGCCTGAGTTGCTGCAGCAAATGGCCCCAAGGCACAGCCCCCTAAACCCTCAGGGAAACCCAGATTGCTGGCCTTGGGAGCTAGGCTCCAGGCTAGAACAGCTCCAGGCCCAAATGAACAGGTGAGTGCCCAGTGTGCTGGGGCTGGGCAGCTATAGAGGGCAGACCCAGTGGCAGGCTAGGCACGGGTGCCCCCTCCTGGTGGCTCAGCGGCATCACCCAGTGCCTGGTGGGTTTTAGAATGGTGGGTTCATTTAGCTGCAGGTCTTAAAAGTACAATTTCTTGGATCGCTTCCCGTAGAAAACCCTGGGATGTGCAAAGGAAACCTCCTGGAGGAGGGAACAACTTTGTGTAGAAACAAATTCTGAAGGCCCTCAGAAAGAGGGTGTGGCTTGTAGGTGGCAGGGCTGTGGTGGCAGAGTGGAGGCCTACAGCAAAATAGTACTGACTCCAAACTGTGGCTCTGTAATTTACCAGCAAGAGGGTGGGCAAGTTACTTAACCACTCTGAGTGTCAGTTTACACCTTCATGAATGGAGGTAATTAGAATACCCATGTCAAAGCATTTTGGGGACTGAATGTTGTGTGCTTGGTGCCTGGTCACCGGTGTTACAGAGTCAGGGATGTATGTAGTAGGGGGAATCTGAACAGGGGCTGTGGATCCCAGTGGGACAACAGCTTCAGGCAGGCCCCAGGTTGTCATTCCATTTGGCAGAAATAGAGTTCAGTGTCCAAAATTGAGAGGCATCCTGAGGACCTGACCACAGGGTTCTGTCTGGCAGGCTGGAGTCCCGTGTGTCCTCAGACCTCAGCCGCATCCTGCAGCTCCTCCAGCAGCCTATGCCCCAGGGCAATACCAGCTACATTCCGGCAGTCCCTGCTGCCACTGATCTGGCCTTGTTTCCTATGGCCTCAGTGACTCAGAGTTCAGGACCCACGCTGCCCCAGGGCCATCTGCCCCCTGCACAGGTGAGAGGAGAGAGGATCCCCAGAGTTTGCCTGGAAGCAGCTGCTCGCCTTCTCAACTCCTAACTTGGTCTCAGGCCAAGACCCTCTGTGGGCCCTGAGCAGCTGTGGCTTCTGCTGTCTTCTTTTATGATTTGAGTCATGACAGGGCAACCTGGACAGGGTGGTGGCAGAGCCCAGATTGTGACCACAGACCTTATAGCTGGGGCAAGGGCGATGGGCCCCCAAGGTGTGGGAAGCACAGGTCCAGCTCTTGCCCTTTCCCATCCTGGAAGTTAAGGTGGATTAACCCACAGCCAGGCCTATAGGGCTCTGCACACTGGTGCATCCCTCTTTCTCCTCTCTCCCAGAACCCATCCTTAGACTTGGACAAGTATAGGACAAAGCAGAGGGACACTTCCAAGATGCCTCACCTGGTCATGGCAACAGATATAACTCTGACACCATCCTTGGAACAGGAGCAGTCTGAGGGACTCCTGTCACCCCTGGCCTCACCTCTGCATCCCTTGGAGGTACAGGGACTCATCTACAGTCCCCGCTTCCCCTCCCTCCCTGAACACCTGGGCTCTGTTCCCAAGCAGCTGGAGTTCCAGAGACATGGCTCAGATCCAGGATTTGTAGGGAGTTAAGGCCACTGAACCCCAAGAAAAAAGACACCATGAGGGGAGTGAAGGTAGAGGAGGCAGATAGCTCCTAAGATGGGCCTCTGAAAGCCATTTTCCTAGAGTAGCTACAGACTGCTGACCTAGGTCACCCAGGCTGGCAGAGGTGAAGAGGCTCAGGACTTCTCTCAGCCTCCTCAGGGCCTCCATTTAGATAGCAAACCTGGTGGAGGGTCAGGGAGCTTTGGGTTTGGAGGCAGTTTACAGTGGAGTCAGTAAAGAAAGAAGTCTCTGGTCTGCGTGAGAGCCTTGCTCTGGGCTACATATGATCGCTAAGCTCAGAAACATCCACTGCCTCTTGGCTCGGCACCAAGGCTGAAGGCTGGTCAGACCTCTGGCCAAAATCCTTCAACCCAGCTGGAGATGGAAGTATCCTCTATGGTGGACATGTCAAGGCTGGGCTCCAGTCCTCAGCCCCTCCACCCCTAATGGTTCTGTGATGATATTTGGGTCCCTTGAGGGCAGTGGAGTGTCATGCAACTAATAAAGTCTGCACATTTCATGTTGGGCCAGGTGTGTCTTATCTCAGGGGCATCAGGTCCTCGACTGTGCTGTGGCCTTCTCCAAGCCCTTCTTGTAAGGAGCTGGGGAGTCACCTTTCACTGTATCTAGTACGTTGGGGACCTGAAGGTGGCTTCCCAGAGCTCAGAAGTCCCTGGATCTTGGGACAGTTGGCCAGGCTGGGGTGAAGGGAAGCAGAGGCTCAGGATTGGTGGCCACAGAAAATTGTGACAACAGTCAGCACTTGATCGTATTGCATTATAGGCACCATGCTGACTGTACTGCAGATATTATTTCATCTGATCCTGACAACAATCCCTGGGGGTCAACATTATTTCCATTTTAGACATGTGGGATCAGTAGCAGAGAGAGAGAGAGAGAGAGACTCAAAGCATGAAAGAGGCTTCTGGGGGTGCTGGCATTGTTCTATTTCCTGTACAGGTGCTGACTACATGAGTGTATTTAAGTTGTGAAAATGTGTACTTCTATGTGTAAATTATACTTCCTTTAAGGGGAAAAAAGAGTCATGCCTAACACATAGCAAAAGGAGGCTATAATTTCAACCCAGATGGTCTGGCTTGAAAAGGGCTACTGAAAAGGGCTATTATCTGAAAAATACATGGTCACTGGTCTTCATTCCTTTTAACTCCAGTATGCCCTAAAAGAATTTTGAAGATGGGCAGCACCTGTGGCTCAGTGAATAGGGCGCTGGCCCCATATACCGAGGGTGGTGGGTTCAAACCCGGCCCCGGCCAAACTGCAACAAAAAATAGCCAGGTGTTGTGGTGGGCGCCTGTAGTCCCAGCTACTTGGGAGGCTGAGGCAAGAGACTCACCTAAGCCCAAAAGCTGGAGGTTGCTATAAGGTGTGTGACACCACGGCACCCTACCAAGGGCAGCAAAGTGAGTGAAACTCTGTCTGAAAAAAAAAATAATAATTTTGAAGAAGTATATGCCTCCTCACATTTTTAAGTTGACATCTGACATATTTCATTAATAATCTGAAATAGTTGCAAAGGATGTAATGTCAAATGTATTGTAAATACTGACATTCATAAAACTATTTCATCCTTTACTTGTATTAACTCATTTCTAGCCCAGTAACATAGTTATTTGAGAAGGCACCATCATCAATTTTAAAAACAAAAGAAGCAACCTATTTTTTTTTTTTTTTTGAGACAGTCTCACTCTGTTGCCCTAGGCTACATTGTCAGCCTAGCTCACAGCAATCTGAAATTCCTGCCTCAGCCTCACCAGCAGCTAGGACTACAGGCAACCACAATAAATGCCTGCTAATTTTTCTATTTTTAGTAGAGATGAGAAGGTCTTGCTCTTGCTCAGGCTGAAGGGAATCCTCCTGCCTCAGCCTCCCAGATGTTAGCATTACAGGCGTGAGCCAGCACACTTGGCCAAGAAGCCCTTTTTTTACGTCATTCTCTTCCCATAATAACCATCTATTCCCCCCATAGTTTTATGCTACATGTAACTTATTTTTATGCTTCAAAGTCTATCAGTGATCACCCTATATGTTTGCAAGGCAAATATGTATATAAATTGAAATTTTATTTTTATTTTTTTAGAGTGCGTCCAGGCTGCAGTATAGTAGCATGACCATAGCTCAAGGTAGCCTTGAATTCCTGGGCTCAAGCAATCCTCTTGCCTGAGCCTCTCAAGTAGCTAAGACTACAGACGTGTGCCACATGCCTGGCTAATTTTTAATTTTTTTGTAGAGATAGAGTCTCAATGTTACCCAGGTTGGTCTCAAACTCCTGACCTCAAGTGATTCTTCCTCCTTGGCTTCCTAAAGTGCTGGGACCACAGGCGTGAACTACCATCCCTGGCCTAAATTGAAATTTTAAAAGCAATTTTTTGTAACTTTAATAAGGCGTCAACCATTACACTTATTAGTACAGTTGTTCCAACAACATATATATTCAAATATTTACAAAAACAAAAATTTTTCTGCAAATGCATCTCATAAAAGAAAGGATATTTTCAATTGTTTGTGGATGAATACCATTATTTTTTATTAGAATAAGACAAAGTTTAGCAACTTTTGCCTATTTTTCTTTACTTTTTTTGAGACAGAGCCTCAGGCTGTCGCCCTGGGTAGAGTGCTGTCGCATCACAGCTCACAGCAACCTCCAACTCCTGGGCTCAAGCGAGTCTCCTGCCTCTGCCTCCCAAGTATCTGGGATTACAGGCGCCCGCCACAACGCCCGGCTATTTTTTGGTTGCAGCCATCATTGTTCTTTGGCAGGCTCGGCCTGGATTCAAACACACCAGCTCAGGTGTATGTGGCTGGCGCCTTAGGCGCTTGAGCCACAGGCGCCGAGCCAACTTTTTAAAAAACAAGTGCAGAGAAAACTTGTTCACATAGGTGGCTAGGACAAATACGGGGCTGTTATACATATAAGGAACTGTCCTTCAATTACTTGAATTGGGTTGTCCGTTAAAATCACATTTATCATTAAAAATAATATATAGTGTTATCACCCAACAACCCAATACAAACTTCCTTCAATTTTGATAAAAGTGCAGAATTGGAAGCCGCTTAAATTATATAAAGATTTTACCTGGACTCAGGTTCTTCTCTGTTTCAAACTCACGGGCACCGATAAAATTTAGAGCTGGATTAGCGTTTGCCTTGGGATGAGCACGGGAGGAAGGACAGGATGAGAACGACAAAAACTTAAAATCAAGCGGGTCGTGTTGGAGCCTCCTCGGGAATTCGGGGACATTTCTAAGATCTGCAGAAAAGCGAGCGATAGCCTGACTAGAGCTGGCCTGGCCATGGGCACATCTGTGCATACGAACCCTATCCCTGGGGCACTGGAAGAGCAGCTCTCCGAGTTAAAAGGGGCCTTCGGAAACATGGGTCGGGAAGGGGGTTCCCGTTTGGCATGAGCCAGGTTACCAGGCCGCGGGTCTCAGTGCCGCGAAATGCAGTAGGTTGTCCATTAAGGGAGGATTTAAATTTTACTCTACAGCGTGGAGAGGCCGCTGGAAAAAGCAGATCACACGGAAGGTTCTGCTGTCACATAGTTGGCCCAGAACTTCAAGGCCTGACGCCTCGCACGCTAGCATCTAGGCCACCCACGCCCCCTTAACACCCGGACTAAGCCGTTATCTGTCTGACTGACCTCTTGGTCAGCCAATGACCTTTGGGGCTGCGAAGGCGTCTGCCCGCCCCCGGAGTTGGGCGGGGAAAACAGTGGGAGTGACAAATATTTTCACCAATAGAGAGGAGGATACAAACGCTACGGCCACAATAACCAATGAGGAGAAAGAACTGTTTCGAAAGGACGTGTCAGACAGCCAACGGCCGGTGCGGCTGAGAGGGTCGCGTGGCTTCCGTTCCTGAGGGCGGAGCGCATCCCAAACGGAAGGTGGTGGTTGTCGGTGCTGAACCTGGTTTGAAGCTGGGGGTCGGGCCCGGCCTTCGTTGTTTGTCGCCGCGGCCCCGCTTCCGGAGTAGGCCGTTCCTGCCCGCCCCCTCCCCGCCTCCCTTCTGACCCTTGGGTCCCAGACCCGACTCTCCGCCTGACTCCTGCTGCTCCCGCCGCAGCCCGCTGTGGACCCGGCCCGCACTGCGGCCCCGCCGCCACTATGTCCCTGCACGGCAAACGGAAGGAGATCTACAAGTATGAAGCGCCCTGGACCGTCTACGCCATGAACTGGAGTGTGCGGCCCGACAAGCGCTTTCGCTTGGCGCTGGGCAGCTTCGTGGAGGAGTACAACAACAAGGTGGGCCGGGCAGGGGCTCGGAACCCAACTGGCGGGGAGCGCGCCCCGGGAGCGCCCATTTTGGGCCGGAGCCCAGACCTCAGAACCCTCCTGCGGACTTGCTTAGAGCCATGGAGCGGTTCCTCTGTCTGGTCCTGTGCTTAGGGTTTCGCACTAGTCTTACTTAATCTTGGCAGCATTTCTCTATGGTTTGGAATGTAATGGGGAAACTGAGCCACGGCTTTGTGACTTGCCTGGGTCAGACAGCTGTTTCGTGGTGGAAACAGGTTTCAAAACCGGGCTTACACTGCAAAGCTACGCCAGTGATTCTTCCCGTTCCCTTCACTCCTGCCGCATTGCTTCATTTGGGGGGCGGGGGAGGGAAGAGGGCGTGATGGCTGTCAAGGAAAATGCTGGCGCTTCAGTCGGTGGTCATGTACTCTTGGCCACACTAGATTTCTTCTAGAGCTATTAATTGCACAGGCTTTCCCGCCCCCTCTTTCCTCTCCCAGGTTCTACTCCAGGATCCTCAGCCCTTCTGCCAGATAGTTATTGCTTGTGTATATGCATCCTCTGCAAATCAGTCTCTTTGGAAATCTTGGCCTGTGGCAAGATTCCGCCATTGTTTCCTGAATAGAGAAGGATGACACTTGGCCTTATCTTCTCTTGGCTTCCTTTCTGTTTTCTTTAACCTTTAGTAGTAAGACTTACTGGACATCCCTTAGTTTGAGAATCCTTCATAGAAGCACTAGTAGTAGAGGGAAGCTTTATTTTTTTGTAGAGACAGAGTCTCACTGTACCGCCCTCGGGTAGAGTGCCGTGGCGTCACACAGCTCACAGCAACCTCTAACTCTTGGGCTTACGCGATTCTCTTGCCTCAGCCTCCCAAGTAGCTGGGACTACAGGCGCCCGCCACAACGCCCGGCTATTTTTTTTGTTGCAGTTTGGCCGGGGCTGGGTTTGAACCCGCCACCCTCGGCATATGGGGCCAGCGCCCTACTCACTGAGCCACAGGCGCCGCCCAGAGGGAAGCTTTTAAACTGGCATAAGTTTATTTTTGAAAGTTGTTGAATAAATTAGTGGGAAGACTTTTCTTTCCTTTAGCTCTTAATCTCTTCCTTTTATTCATTTGGAGTAATAAAAGTTGTGAATGATAGTGATCAGAGCAACTGGAAGGTTTGGCTAGTGATATTTCAAGCCAGTAGTGCATATGTCATGAACTTCAGACTTAAAGAAGAATGAAACTGTGTTCTGTGACAGGCCTTATGCAGGGAGTGAAATGCCAGTGGTTGAAGTTTGGGTCCTTTCTGGGGTCTATTGACTAGCTGTGCAGTGTTGCATAGGCCAGTTTTATTATCTCTAGCCTGCAATTCGCTGTAGGAAAGGGGTTCTGTTTTACACATGAGGCAAAACAAGCAAAAAACTCCAAAGAAGCAACATTTAAACTTTTTAACTTTGTTTCAATTCTTCAGGAGTGCACCTGTTTCTCTAGAGGGGATCTTATTTCTTGGGAGTTCCCGTTGAGATACTGATGAAAGTATTAAACTTTCACTGCCCAGACTTTACACATATGCAAACAATTTATAAACAAATCCCTGTCAGTATCCACTGATCTTTATGTCCACCCATTGCCAGGGCAAGACATAGCTTTATTTCCTCTTCCCTGATGCTTCTTTTTTCCTTATGGCTTGTACTGGACAGTAGAACTAGCAGTGGAATTCACAGTCCTGATGTGGACACTATGTTATTAAATTAAGACCTAATGCTTAAAGATACTTGTGAAAAATTTAAAAAGTAAAATAATGTCTTTCAGACGGCTTGAGTCTTGTCACACAAATTGATGTTTTCTTGCAAAATTTTCCAGGGTCATTCGATAAACTGTAGTAAAGTCCCATTTCTCAGAGAGGAAATACAGCCACAGTTAGGCTGCTGGTAGAATATTAGTGAAGTATTTGGTGGCAATCTTCCATTGCAGGAACTGTATCCCAAAGTTTGTCTTTTCATTTAGCAACTATATGGAGCTCCTTTTTTTTTTTTTTTTTTGTGCCAGGCACATAGGTAGTATGGCCTTAGTAGTGAAATGCAAACTAATAACCCTAATATTAACAGAATAAGCAGTTAAATATCTCTTAACATGGTGTAGGCAATGCAGTGGTCAGAAAGGTAACTTTAAAAGGTTATTATATTCATTGCCTATCATTTGTTTTTCATTCTCTGCCATTTAAAGGGGGGAGGAGGGGAGAATGCTCTGATTCCCTTTCAACCCAACCCATTTTATGTTCTAGCAGCTTCTTATAGTCAAGACTACACATCGTATAATGTGCTAAACCCATTTTCTCTAGTTCTAGTTCAGATACAGGAGTTTGGCATTTCTCCTGAGTTTTGACAATATCTGTGGTTTTAGGTAGGTAGTATGTCCCTTCTTTTATTGGGAGAAGAAGGTGGCAGTATTTCCCTTTTTTTTTTTTTTTGTAGAGACAGAGTCTCACTTTATGGCCCTCGGTAGAGTGCCATGGCCTCACACAGCTCACAGCAACCTCCAACTCCTGGGCTTAAGCGATTCTCTTGCCTCAGCCTCCCGAGTAGCTGGGACTACAGGCGCCCGCCACAACGCCCGGCTATTTTTTGGTTGCAGTTTGGCCGGGGCCGGGTTTGAACCCGCCACCCTTGGTATATGGGGCCGGCGCCTTACCGACTGAGCCACAGGCGCCGCCCAGTATTTCCCTTTTTTAGCAGTTTCCTGGGTTTCTATTATTACACTGGGTGCACAATTTGGGATTGGTTTTGAATAGAGTTGGCAGGGTGATGGGATTTATTTTGTCCTAAAATTTAACTAACTGACTACTTGTACTGTAAGATTTAGCATCTGGAGAATGTTTCTGAGGTTCTGAAGAGACTGTAGGTATATCTCATCCTTTTTAAAGAATCCTGGTAGTGAGTCTGGGTACCTTGTGCTGAAATACCACATGAGATAAATGCTTACTTGGTCAGCCTGTGTTGATTCCTCTGCTGTTTTGAATACAGTTACTTTATATATTTGGTACATAATTGTTTTGACTCTGGCATATATTTTTATTTCATAGTATTTATGGTAGCCCTTCAGGATTCTCATTCGTTTGCTCACTAATTCAACAAATATATATTGAACACATATATGGGTGTTTTATGCTTAGTGATGATATTTGGAAACCTATAGCCTTTGTTAGCAGAGGTGAGATTGGCAGCAATAAGGCAGCAATAAAGAAAACATGTTTTGGGTGGTGCCTGTGGCTCAGTGGGTAGGGCGCCAGCCCCATACACCCAGGGTGGCAGGTGCAAACCGAGCCCGGCCAAACTGCAACAAAAAAAATAGCTGGGCGTTCTGGCGGGTGCCTGTAGTCCCAGCTACTCGGGAGGCCGGCCGAGGCAGGAGAATCGTGTAAGCCCAGGAGTTGGAGGTTGCTGTGAGCTATGATGCTATAGCCCTCTACCAAAGGCAATAAAATGAGACTCTGTCTCTTTTAAAAAGAAAAAAAATAAATAAAAATAAAAGAAAACATGTTTTAGTACATGTCAGTATTTTTGATAGATATTAGAATTTTATAGTTTTGCACTATTCCCTGGTAAGACTGTCAGCATGGGAATTTAAGACATAAAACTCTTTGGCTTTTAACTTCCTCCTTTTTCCAGGCACTGAGAAGACTAATTCTCCCTTGGGGGCCACTGAATAGAAGTGGTGCTGTTTTATCACTTTTTTTTTTTTTTTTGCAGTTTTTGGCTGGGCTGAGTTTGAACCCGCCACTTCTGGCATATGGGGCCAGCGCCCTACTCCTTTGAGCCACAGGCGCTGTCCCCTGTTTTTTTTTTTTTTATTTATTTTTATTTTTTTGTAGAGACAGAGTCTCATTGTACCACCCTCGGTAGAGTGCCGTGGCGTCACACGGCTCACAGCAACCTCCAGCTCTTGGGCTTACGTGATTCTCTTGCCTCAGCCTCCTGAGCAGCTGGGACTACAGGCGCCCGCCACAACGCCCGGCTATTTTTTTGTTGCAGTTTGGCCGGGGCCGGGTTTGAACCCGCCACCCTCGGTATATGGGGCCGGCGCCCTACTCACTGAGCCATAGGCGCCGCCCGCTGTCCCCTGTTTTATCACTTTTTGCCTGAACTATTCACACAGACTTATTGGAGATGCTGTGATTTGAACAGGAATGAATCTGTGCTCTGTAGGCGGTCTGACCACTGAAGCCTTGCTGACAGAGCTCTCTGATCAGCCCCTGAGCCAGGAACCAAAGGGGTACTGTTATAGAATTCATCTTGAAGTTTGACAGGCAGGACCTCAGGTATCAGCAGACACTGCAGTAATTGATCAGGAAAAGGCTAGAAGGGAGGACAAATGGAAAAGATCAAAAAAAGCTGCTTTATACTCTTAGAATTTTGCATTAGCTGATTATAACTAGATTAGCAATTGTGGGAAAATGTTCCAAAGATTGGAGTACTATGTTGATTTAAATCACTTGGGAGCTTATTGAAAAATTATACACACAGACACACATTCATGTTCTCTGCTATCACCGTTTATATCAAAGAGGAATACATGATTTTTTCTCTTATGGAATCTATAATAACAAACAAGGTGGATGTGGCATTCTAAAAAAATAAGGTCTGAATAACATGTAATTTATGTTGTTATTCATGAAAGTAATTAAAGTAAAGATGTGGTCATGCCTTCGAGGAGTATTTTATATTGCATATTTGTTCCTTAGACATCTGACATAATACTCAGTTTTAAAATGAGAAAAAATGATCTTGCTTCATAGCCTTTTCCCTTTAGGGGCATTTCTTTTTTTTTTTTTTTTTTGGCTGTGGCTGGGTTTGAACCTGCCACCTCCGGCATATGGGGCTGGCGCCCTACTCCTTTGAGCCACAGGCACCGCCCGGGGCATTTCTTTCATGAGTTGGGATAAAGCATTATGAAACCATGGTTGCAGAAGGGCAGTGGAGGTGAGAGATAGAAGAGTTTTAGCAGGAGGACAGGGAAGACGATGGAGAAAAAGGCAAAAGAAAAAGACCTAAATGTCGACAATAAGATGATGAAAGTCAGATTTAATTTTTCTTTGTGTCCTTACAGTAGTATATGGAAGGACAACATTATAGTGATCAAATGTGTGTAGGAAGGTGCAGAGAAAGGGTGTCTATGGCTGTAGATTCCAAACTCAGAAGAGCACAATTCTTCCAAATAGGATTTTGACAGGCAAAATCAGTTCTTTAGGGCAGTGAGAATAGAGTGCAGCAGGAGCTTCCCCAGACCCCATGAGACACTTTGGGTAGAAGGAATGCTAAGCTCTATGAGAAGACATGTAGATATTCTATCTTCTCTAGAAGTGTTAAATGAGGCAGGTTGGAAGTGTGTTATCTTTGAAGCACAGACAGTTGAATTGACATCGTCAGACGTTACATGTGTTTGTAGTGACTTGTTAAGGTGGTAATTATCAATATTTCAACCAATTTCAACACTAGGCACTTAATATTACTTAGAAGTCAGGTATGTATTCTATTTGATTATTAAGGGCACTTCAACACGTTGGTGGCGTCTGACACATCACCTCCTGCATTTTACAATGGTCCTTCCTCCTTGCCATGCATTGGTGGCCAAGATGTGGAAGGGCCCAAACCTTACTTTCTATTTTCCTGTCAATTTCCATAATAAAAGTCACTACAGTCTTATCCATTATATATTTTTTAAGCCCAGCATGGCTTCTACAACTTTTCAAAAGAAAACAGAACCAGGGTCGGGGCCTGTGGCTCAAGCAGCTAAGGCGCCAGTCACATACACCTGAGCTGGCAGGTTCAAATCCAGCCCTGGCCTGCCAAACAACAATGATGGCTGCAACCAAAAAAATAGCCAGCCGTTGTGGTAGGTGCCTGTAATCCCAGCTACTTGGGAAGCGGAGGCAGGAGAATCGCTTGAGCCCAGGAGTTGGAGGTTGCTGTGAGCTGTGATGCCACAGCACTTTACCGAGGGCGGCAAAGTGAAACTGTCTCTAAAAAAAAAAAAGAAAACAGAACCAAAGAAAAAGAAAAATCACAGATGAAGGAAGATTGTTCATGAAAAGTGGACAGATGGCTATTTTTCTGTCAAGGCAAATAGTGAGGCACTCTGCTTAATTTGTAGGGAATTTGTGCAAGTTATCAAAAACTATAATTTGAAGAGGCATTATATGCAAAAACATGTTGCCAAATTCGATGTGTATGAAGGTTTGTGTCGTAAGGACAAAATAGCGGAACTGAGTAAAAGTCTGTCTTCTCAACAAAGATTTTCTTTTAAAGTTACAACTCATATTCCACTGTAAAAGCTAGTTATGCGGTAACATATTTAAATAGCAAAAGAAATCAAAACCATTTACAGATAGTACGTTTATTAAGCAATGTGTAGAAAGCATGGCAGATATAATTTGCCCTGAAAAAAGGGGGGATATTTCTAAAATCAGTTTGTCTCACCAGACTATTGCTGGGCAAATTGTAGAAATTGGAGAATTTATAGAAAAGAGTTTAGAGAGTTAAGCTGCTCATTTAAAATTTTATGCTTTGGCAATGGATGACAGCACTGATGCTACCAGTACGGCTTAACTTGCTTCTTTTTTTTTGAGACAGAGCCTCAAGATGTCTTCCTGGGTAGAGTACTCTGGCGTCACAGCTCACAGCAACCTCTAAACTCCTGTGCTTAAGTGATTTTCTTGCCTCAGCCTTCCAAGTAGCTGGGACTCCAGGACCCCATCACAACACCCGGCTATTTTTTGGTTGTAGTTGTCATTGTCGTTTGGCAGGGCCGGGCTGGATTCGAACCCGCCACCTCTGGTGTATGTGGCTGGTGCCTTAGCCACTTGAGCTACACATGCCGAGACTAACTTGCCATTTTTATTAGAGGTATTGGTGATGAACATGTTACTAAGGAAATGGCTTCTTTAGTGTCATTAAAAGACACGAATTGAGGACAAATCGAGATTTATACAAAGCAGTAAAAAATATATTAAAGCAATTATTTTTGTCCATTGTCAACATATCTGGCACTGGTAATGCTCTGGTGATAGTAGGTAAAAGAGAGTGACTTGTAAAATTAATAGAAGATGATGTGATTGCTGCCCAAAACTTATGTTTCATGAAGATGTGCCCAAAAGCTTTAAAAAGGGATAACATCATACAAATCATTATCAAGAATGTCAGTTTTATAAGGGCTAGTGGATTGAATCATCACCAATTTTAGGATTTCCTTAAAAGTATTGATTACTATGGTGACATCATTTACTTTTCAGAAGTGAGATAACTAAGTTAAGGCCAAATGTTGAAAAGGTTTTATGATTTGCCACGTTATCAGGTCAATTATGGCATAAAAAACAAATTTGTGCCAGAACTCACGATGAAAACTGGTTTACAGCTCACACCTGTAATCCTAGCACTCTGTGAGACTGAGGCAGGTGGATTGCCTGAGCTCAGGAGTTTGAGAACAGCCTGAGTGAGACCCCATCTCTAAAACTAGCTGGGCACTGTGGTGGGCGCCTGTAGTACTAGCTACTTAGGAGGCTGAGGCAAAGAGGATCGCTTGAGCTCAAGAATTTGAGATTGCTGTGAGCTATGATGCTATGGTACTCTTATCAAGGGCAACTGAGTTAGACTCTGCCCCCCCCACGCCCCACCCCAAAAAACCTGGCTTACAGATTTAGCATTTTTAGTGGATGTAACTACTCATTTAAATGAGTTAAATATGTGTTTTCAAGGTGAAAACCAGCTTATCAATACAATGTTCAAACCATACCAGCATTCCAAATGAAACTGTGGCAAGCTCAAAATAAGGCAAACAATTTTATGTATTTTGACGTGTTGACTAACACAGTCCTGTGAATAGCAAATAATATTGGCCTGACTTTTTAATTTGAAAACAGATTTCAAGATTTCCTGGAAAATAATCAATATTTTGGTGCATTTGTGACTCTGTTTTCAGTCGACATAAGTATGTTACCTGCCAACTTTCGAATGGAGTTCATAAAGCTCCAATCTGATGTTCAACTTGAAGAAAAATTTGATTGTGTCTATTTACTGGACTTTTATAATTCCTATCTTCCCAGAGACAAATATCCCTCACTTCATAATCATACCTAAGTTATTACTTTTTGGCAGCACCTGCAATTATAAGTAATAATTTTCAAGAATGAAGTACATTAAGAGTAAAATTAGAACGAAAATATCTGATGAGCATCTTGAGAACTCACTGAAAATTGTAAGCACTTCTGTCGAGCCAGATAATGAATGGTACATTAGTTTCTCAAATACAGTGTCAAATATCTCACTATTTTTATGTTGCCCACTTTGACTTTTGTAATAAAACATATCAAAGAAAAACCAAAGATGTTTTCTTACTTAGAGATGTACATTTTCTGTATTAGTGATCACAAAGTTTGGACCTGCTTGACAATTTTAAAAGACTGTGAATGGGCTGCTAAATAATTGGGATTATTATGTGAGAACTTTTTTGCTTATCTGTGGTTGATGGCAGATATCAAGGAAATTATGCACAGAACTTTTTTTTGCTCATCAGCTTTCCTTAGTGTTTGTGTATTTAATGCATGGCCCAAGACTACTCTTCCTCCACTATGGCCCAGAGAAGCAACACACACCAAATTAATAATGTGATATCTTAGGGATGGTGTGTAGGGGAGTTATTAACTGTTTTTGCTGGATGCAGTTGTTCTCATCTGTAATCCTAGCTACTGGGGAGGGCTGCAGCAGGAGGATCACTTGAACCGAGGGGTTTAGAATTAGCTTGGGCAATACAGTGAATCCTTGTTTCAAAAACAAACCAAAAAACCACCAGCTTTAAAAAATATATCTACCTATGTTTTGTTTGATTTTATACAATGATGATATACTCTCTTTAAAATCTAAAAGTACATTTAAAGAATAAAATAAATCTCATAGATCATCAAAATAAATAGAACTTTTAGGGTAGAGCTCAGGTGTGTAAATCTACCTCTCCGTTTTTCATTAGGGTCTCCTTATCAAGCTATTTATATACAAAGAATAATAGCCAAAGGAGAAACCTAGCATCGTTCCATTAATAAGTGAGCAAGCACCTGTATGTGGTGTTGCTTTCTGGTAAACTAAGTGGAAAATATGCAGGTTGGCCTTGAAGCCTCAGTGAGACTTTGGTTTTCCTCCTCTAATTCAAGGACTGACCCAACCTGACCTCCTCCACCCCCATGTAAGTTCAGAAAAGCTGGAGTGGAGGGTGGCCAGACCCATTCTGAGAAGGCCAGTTTGCCTATTTGTGTAGGAGCAGAATGAGCCAGAGCAGGAGAACTATGGGGCATGTCTACATAGTGGTTAGACCTCTGTGCCTGTCTCTGGCTTCAGCCAGTCACTTTAGTAATTCTTCCCCTTTGGGTGGAGCTACGGAAGGGTGAAAATGGAAGACCAGAACCCTTTACCCTCAGTAGTCTCTCCATGGAGGGAGCAGGAACTCATCCTTAATGTGAGCACAGGTGGAAAAAAGAGTGTGGGTAAGATGTTTAAAGAATGAGAGTGCTACCAACTAAGCCCCTCATGATGGCTCACGCCTGTAATCCCAGCACTTTAGGAGGCCAAGGTGGGAGGATTGCTTGAGGCCAGGAGTTCAAGACTAGCCTGGGCAACATAGCTAGACCTTGTCTCTACAAAAAATAAAAAAAAGTTAGCCAGATATAGTGGCTTGCTTGTAATCCCAGGTATTTGGGAGGTTAAGGCAGAAGGATCCTTTGAGCACAGGAGTTTGAGGTTACAGTGAGCTGTGATTGTGCCACTGCACTCCAGCCTAGGCAACAGAGGAAAACCTGGTCTCTTTTAAAAAAAAAAAGTAAAGTAATGCAACAATTACACTTCTAGGAATCTACAAACATTTACAAAGATAAATGAATGAGGATATCTATATTTAAACTATATAAATAATGTTGTACTTACCATAATCTGCTATCGAAGAATGAGAACTACGGAGAGTTAGTTGTACTGACATGGGAATATCTTCCAAGATATATTGTTAAAAGCAAGTTGCAGAATAAATTTTATAGTCTAAGCCTACTTAAGATTTTTTTTAAAACATACCTGTACACACAATACACATAAATGCATGGAGAAATATTTGGAAAGGTACACATCAAACAGTAGTTAGTAAGCGTAGAACTTTTCATGGTCAGTAAGAAGAGTTGGGGTGCAGTTAATGGGAGGCTTTACCATTTTATGCTAGGTACATGTTCACAAAGAACTTCCATTCTCTTTCATCATTAAATGACTGAGTATGTGAACAAAATGAGCAACCGTGAGAGCCCATCGTTATTTCTCTCAATACTTGGTAGCTTGCAGTAGTAGACTTAGAGTCAGTTTGGCTAAGGATAAGATAGTTTGCACAAACACACGAAGTCTTTGCATGATTAAAACATTAAAGTGGTATAATCTTGAAATTCTGAAGAAAACCTATTTTGGAAAGAGATAAATTTCAGGTCAGAAATATTATGAAGTACACAATATGTTGGACTCCAGTCAAAGCTTATATTCTTGTATAATAATACATCTTATGTAATTATAATACATGTAATACCCTGAAACATCCCCACCTCAAGTCCTTTATCCCCATTTGGATGTAGATGTAGAAAGATGATACACGTATGATGTGGAATTGGACACATTCTAAGGTAGCCCAGAGAAGCTTGGCATTTTCCTCAGGATACTGTGGGTTTGTAGAAAGTTCTTAGTCTTGAGGGCGGCGCTTGTGGCTCAGTGAGTAGGGCGCCGGCCCCATATGCCGAGGGTGGCGGGTTCAAACCCAGCCCCGGCCAAACTGCAACAACAACAAAAAATAGCCGGGCGTTGTGGCGGGTGCCTGTAGTCCCAGCTGCTCGGGAGGCTGAGGCAAGAGAATCGCGTAAGCCCAAGAGTTAGAGGTTGCTGTGAGCTGTGTGTCGCGTAAGCCCAAGAGTTAGAGGTTGCTGTGAGCTGTGTGACGCCACGGCACTCTACCGAGGGCGGTACAATGAGACTCTGTCTCTACAAAAAAAAAGAAAGTTCTTAGTCTTTGCTTTGGTTATTCAGTTTTCTTGAACTGCAAAGTTCTTTAAATTTTACACTGTCTGAAAAGAGACTACTTTTGTATTTTAGTTGCCTGATTTAAAGTTCTTTGCCCACAAGAAACAGAAATCCACTCAAGATAGTTTATGGAAAGAGAGGAATTCATTCAAAGGAGTTGGGGAATCCAAGGGAGGAATGATCTTCAGATCATAGGGACCTGGAGCCAGGCAATGGAAAGGCATTCTCTGGCACTTTTCCCCTCTCACGTGACACGTCTTGTTTCTGCCTCCTTGCACATTCTTCATTCTCTCGCTGTGTTCGTTAGCTTTCCCTGCATCTCCATGCATGTTGCGTCTGTGGCCCTTTCCCTCTTCCCCTTCTAGACTAAGACTAGATAGCATTTGGGTCCCAATTCATTCCTGAGAGTGAATCTGTGTCTGTTTAGCATAGTAGTCCTCAACCTTGGCTATACTTTGATGTCACTGGCAGCATCAAAAGATACTGATGTCTGCATCCCACTACCAGAAATTCTGGTTTCACCGGTCTAAGATGTTGCCTTAACATTGGGATCCTTTTAAGTTTCCAGAGAATTCTGACACAGGACCAAGTTTGAGAAGCACTGCTGTAAGGAGAGAATGGGGCCATCTTATAGAAGGGGAGTGGTCAGAAGATGGGATCTTGGCCTAGGTAGATTATTTGCCCAAAGTTGTATACTAAAGTATCCTCATTTTGACTTTTAACCTTAGCAGTGCTCTTTATGTGTGGGCTATGCCAGAATCACCTGTGGAGCTTATACTTTTTTTTTTTTTTTAAAGCTCATACCCAGACCTACTGAATCAGAACCTTCAGAGGATGAGGCCCTGCAAGCACGCCCGCGCACATGTGTGTTTGTTTATTTTTTTGATAGAGACAGGGTCTCACTATGTTACCCAGGGTAAACTTAAACACTCGAGCTCAAGAATTCTTCTGCCTTGGTCTCCCAAAGTGCTGGGCTGGGAATACAGGCCTGAACTGTACCTGGTCACATGCATAGCTTTAAAACTGTCCTGCTAGTTCTGACAGTACCACCAGGGTTAGTAATCACCAGGCCATGCACTCTCACATAACACCACCCACCATCCAAAGTCATAGCTTCATGTATACCACTTCTTTTTTTTAATTCTTAAAATGTCTCAAATCTTGCACAGGTTTTAGGAGCCAATACTATCTGATTTCTTGAGTAACAGATTAACCTTTTAAGTAGTCCAAAAAAAGAACAAACAATCCCATTTATCCTTGGGCAAGAGATGAACAGAACCTTCTCCAAAGAAGACAGATGAATGGCGAACAAAACATGAAAAAATGTTCATCATCCCTAATAATCAAAGAAATGCAAATCAAAATCACCTTGAGATATCATCTAACCCCAGTGAGAACAGTCCATATCACAAAGTCTTATAGTTGCAGATGGTGGTGAGGGTGTGAATTTTACACTGTTGGTGAGATTACAAATTAAGATGGCTAGTCCAAAATAGCCAGGCATGTGGCGGGCACCTGAAGCAAGAGAGCCTCTTTGGAAAGAAGTATGGAAAATCCTCAAAGAACTAAAAGTAGGCCTTCCATTTGATCCCACAATCCCATTACTAGGTATGTACCCAGAAGAAAAAAAATTATTTTACCATGAGAACATATGCATTAGAATGTTTATCTCAGCTCAGTTCATAATTGCCAAAATGTGGAATCAACCCAAGCACCCATCAACACATGATTGGGTTAATAAACTGTTGTGTGTGTATACCATGGAATACTATTCAGCCATAAAAAATATGGAGACTAAATATTTTGTATTAACCTGGATAGAGTTGGGGGAACATTCTACTTAGTGAAGTATCACAAGAATGGAAAAGCAAGTATCCAGTACACTCAGTACTAAACCAGTAGACAAACAAATAGGTGCCCACACAAGAGAAAAACACAATTAAACTCAGGTGTTAGTGGGGGGAGGATTAGTAGCTCTCATCCAGTAGGCACAATGTAAGGGTAAATGGCACACCTCCTGGGTGAGGGCCATGACTACAACTTGGATTCTGCCTAACAAATGCAAACAACATAATCCCATCTTTTGTACCTTCATATTAATCTAAAATAAAAATATAAATAAATTTTAAATAGTCCCAAGTGTCTTTTTCCAGGTGCTTGGATTGAACATGAGAAAAACTGGGATGCACCAGCTACGTCAGGTGTCTTACTGCAATAGATTAAACATTCCATATATTGATTCATTACTAGAATGTTGGTCACATCAGCCTAATAGCTAAAGGAAATGATTAATGTTCATTATATTTGAGTCTTGGATACTGGATCTAAAGCTGCTCTTTCACATATCCTTGATAGGGAAACCTCCTGTTCCCTTTCATGCTTTTTAGTGAAGGAGGTATTGAGCACATGTGGGGTGGGGGGTCCTGTGCTACTAAAGGACATTGGAAGAGTTTCTCTTAGATTAGTTCCCACGACTGCTGCACAGTTATTCCATTTTGTGGTGGCTTCATGTATTGCTAATTCTTTTTTCAGTGCAGCAGACACATGTATTAATCCTTGTCAAATGGGTACACTCCCTGTTCTGAGCAACAGCCACATAGTCCTCTATCTTTGTTTTTATCTCGTCATTCTGACTGAGGGCTAATATGGTTCTAAAATAACCATAATGAGTTCAGTAAATGGGAAGGACTATAAAGATAAACTGGGCACTCTGGGTGACTGAATGTTTTAAAATTTAATCCTTACAAGTAGGCATTTTGAAAACAAATGTGGGCAGAAGTCATGATATACCTAATATTCAATAATAAAATAATTATACTCCTTGACCTAGCTGTTCCACTCAGGTTTTATTTATCTTATGGAAATAACCTATAATAAAGATTTATTAAAGCACTATTAATATTTGTTATAAAAAATTAGAAACAACATAGACATCTACACATTGGGAATTGATTAAATAATAGTGGCATTGAAAGAGGGATGTATCCTTTTTATTCTCTGTACTTAGTACTTTATTTACAGTTGGTATTAATTACTTCCATAGTGCTTGAAACTACTTAAAAACTGTAAACCAGTTTCGGCGCCCGTAGCTCATTGGTTAGGGCGCCAGCCACATACACCAGGGCTGGTGGGTTCTAACCTGGCCTAGGCCTGCTAAACAACGACGACAACAACAACAACAAAAAATAGCCAGGCATGTGGCGGGCACCTGAGGCAAGAGAACAGCTTGAGCCCAAGAGTTTGAGGTTGCTGTGAGTGCTGTGGCACTCTACCAGGGGCAGCATAGTGAGACTGTCGCCAAAAAAAAAACAAAAAAAACTAAACCTGGAGAAAGAAGCAAATCAGTGGTTATCTATATGTGGTAGGATTTTTACTTTTAAAATTTTCCTTCTGTTTGGAGATAATATTTTCTATAATGAAAACGCTTTAATTTTATAATTGGGAAAAAATCATTTCACAAACATCAAATAATATCAGAACTTTTGAATTCTTTCCTTTTTTTTTTTTAAAGATAGTGTCTCAACCATCTTTTTCTTGGGGTTGCACTACTGTCCAATAAGCGCATAGTGAGGACAGTACTGCTAACACACAGCACACCCGCGTCAACTAGAGCTTTGCTTTACATGGGTGCAAGTTTTAGAAAAAAGAAAAACCTCTTTTTCCCTAATTAAAAAAAAAGGAAAAAAAATAAAGATAGTGTCTTACTCTGTCTCCCAGGCT
Source organism: Nycticebus coucang (assembly GCF_027406575.1). Classification (NCBI taxonomy): domain Eukaryota; kingdom Metazoa; phylum Chordata; class Mammalia; order Primates; family Lorisidae; genus Nycticebus; species Nycticebus coucang. The sequence continues at coordinate 63,851,590 of NC_069797.1, forward strand.
GGGGTTTAGAGGTGCGAAGTAGTCACAGCTCACTGCAGTATTGAACTCCTGGGCTCGAGTGATCCTGTTGTCTCAGCCTCCCAAGTAGCTAGGACTGTAGGCACACAAGCTAATTTTTTTAATGACATTTGAATTTCTTGAGGCTTTTCAGAACAATGAGGATGGCTTTGTTCTTGACGTCAAATTAAAAATTTAATTCATCACCATTTCTGAAAGCATTGAGGAAATCAGAAAGATCTCAGCTGTTTTCTGACTTCTTCCCTGGGTTAGGTACTGTTGTATATAGAGGTTGTCAAATCTTGCTAAAATCAGATCACCAGGGAGGTTCCTAAGAATACAGACTCCTGAAGGCCAGGTGCAGTGGCTCACATCTGTAATCCCAGCACTCTGGGAAGCCTAGGTGGGTGGATTGCTTGAGTTCAGGAGTTTGAGACCCGCCTGAGTAAGAGTGAGACCCCATCTCTTAAAAAATAGCTGGGCCAGGTGCTATGCAGGGGGCCTGTAGTACCAGCTACTTGGGAGGCTGAGGCAAGAGAATCGCTTGAGCCCAAAGAATTTGAGGTGGTTGTGAGTGAGACTCTGTCTCAAAAAAAAAAAAAAAAAACAACAGACTCCTGGGTCCCCCTTGACACTTGTTGAATGTATAAAGCACCCCAGGTAAATCTGATAGCCAAATGTGGAAACCTTTTTTGATGTAGGTGGTATAAGAAGTAGGACACTGGCCAAGTCTCTAAGGCTGTTTACTAAGTGAACTAGCACAAAATGATAATGTCATTGCTTTCAAGGGGCGGTATGGGATTAGTCACCAAGTGGACTGGGAAGACCACAGGTGGTTTATGAAGAAGGTGAGATAAAATTAAAAGTTTGTATATTGGGTAAGGCAGTTTATGTACATAGGGTCTCTGTGAACATCCTCAGTTAACAAATTGGGAAACAGGATTAGCGAAATTCGAGTAATGTGTCCAAGGTCCTTCAACTTCTAGGAACCCTAGAAGTCTAATGCTGCTGCTGTGCTGTATTAATATCAGGCAGGGTTTAGATGGATGAAAAAGGGGTATGAGGATTTATAAGTATCAGAAATGTAAAGAAAGGGATGAGAAGAAAAGAAGAGGGGAAGCAGTAACTAGCCAAACAAAAGTGGAGCTATAGGTTAGGCTGGGAGTTGGAAGCCCTTGTCAAGATAAGAGCATCCTAAGTGGCAGGTGCTCACAGGATCTGATATATGAGGTTTTGGGAGAAATCTCTGATGAAAGATATTTTTTCTCCCAGTTTAACCTCACAGTGTAATCTACATGGTTAGAGAGAGGGATTTTGGGTTTTGTGCTTGCTGCCTTATCCCCAGCATTTAGAATAGTGCCTGGCACTTAGTAGCTACCCAGTAAATATTTTTTGAACGAATATGTGAATGAAATATCTAGCACAGAATCTATACCAGCAGCTTATTCTTTATTCTGCCCAATGGAGCCTGAAAATTTAGGCTCTGTTTTTTTGTCTCCCATGCCAAAGCTGATGCTAAATATCCCTGTTTCATCTACAATCTTCCTTTTTGGCTGGGCGTGGTGGCTCACGCCTATAATCCTAGCACTCTGGGAGGCCAAAGCAGAGATTGCTTGAGCTCAGAAGCTCAAACACTTGAGCAAGCTCGAGATTTTTCTACTAAAAATAGAAAAACTAGCTGGGCATTGCAGCAGGTACCTATAGTCCCAGATATGTGGGAGGCTGAGGCAGAAGGATCGCTTGAGCCCAAGAGTTTGAGGTTGCTGTGAGCTGTGATGCCACCACAGCCCTCTACCCAGGGTGACAAAGCGAGACTGTCTCAAAAAAAAAAAAAAAAGAAATACAATCTTCCTTTTTTACATATTATTTTCTTTGAGACAGAGTCTCACTACTTCACCCTCTATAGAGTGCTGTGGTGTCTTAGCTCAAACCAACCTTAAACTCTTTTTTGGGGCTTAAGCGATTCTCTTGCCTCAGCCTCCCAAGTAGCTGGGACTACAGGCACCCGCCACAATGCCTGGCTACTTTTTTGTTGCAGTTGTTATTGATGTTTCCCTGGCCCGGGCCAGGTTCGAACCCACCACCATCAGTGCATGTAGTCAGCGTCTTAACCACTGTGCTACGGGCGCCACCCTACATATTATTTTCTGCAAAGTTCAGAATGCTAACTTTTTAGTTCCCTGTAAGAACTATTCCTTTGGTCACAATCCTTCTGTGACCATCCCTGGTTATCTCTTGCCATTCTTACTATAAGTCACCATAAGCTGTTGACCTTTCCGCTTGTTCCCCTTGTTCCCCTGCTTCCGGCCTGTTCCCTGATTCAGTTTGTCCTTAAAGGCCTCATAACCATACCACTGTCTTCTCAGACACCTTCCTGGTGGAAGCTCACCTCTGTCCTTAGTTTGCTTTTGGCCTCTCCTGCCTGACCCCAGCACTCGTTCCCAGCCACAGGTCTGTTCCTAGGTGGTTCTCTCAGACAGATGTGCTTGCTGCCACCAAGTGGGCCATTTAGTTTGCCATTGTTTGGGGGTTTTTTTGTTTAGTTGGGGGTTTTTTGAGACAGAGTCTTAATCTTTCACCCTACATAGAGTGCTGTGGTGTCATCATAGCTTACATCAACCTCAAACTCCTGGGCTCAGGCGATCCTCTTGCCTCAGCCTCCCCAGTAGCTGGGACTACAGACTCCCACCACACCCAGATGATTTTTTTTTTTTTTTTTGAGACAGAGACTTATTATGTCACCCTCGGTAGGGTGCTATGGCATCACAGCTCACAGAAACCTCGAACTCTTGGGCTTAAGCAATGCTCTTGCCTTGGTCTCCCAAGTAGCTGGGACTACAGGCGTCCGCCACAACACCCGGCTTTTTTTTTTTTTTTTTTGTAGTTGTCGTTGTTTGGCAGGCCCCAGGCAGTGTTTGACCCTGCCACCCAGGTATATGTGGCCGGCAGGCGCCGAGCCACTGAGCGACAGGCACCGAGCCCCAGGTGATTTTTCTATTTTAATTAGAGACGGGGGTCTCACTCTTGGTCAGGCTGGTCTCGAACTCCTGTCCTCAAGCAATCCACCTGCCTCAGCCTACCAGAGCACTAGGGTTACAGGCGTAAGCCACTGCGCCCAGCCTAGTTTGCCCCTGTTGTGCATGTGCTCCTTCTATTCCACCTGGCAAGGATGCTTTTCCTTTCCTGTTTACCTATCCAGATTCTTCCCATATACCTTTGAAGAGTGCTCAGATCCTAATTCACTTTCCTTCACTGACTTACTTTCAATTATTCCTCTTTCCCCTGAACTGTTATTGATTATTATCTGTTATAAATAAGCAGCTAATCATGTGTTGCCTTGTGCTATCACTTTTATTGCTGTCTGAAGTGTTTTATGGAATTGGGTTTTGTGTCCTTTTACATCTTTGTACATTATCTTCCCTAACATGTTAGGTGATCTTTTAAAGTCTTTGAGTGTTCCATGAAATGAATATGGATTTTTAAAAGTTAGGCATGGATGACAATATTTATAAATATACATAGAAAAATCCTTAGGAATATGCAAAAAAGCTACTAAAACTAATAACTAATGTAGCAAAGTTGTAAGATCCAATATTAATGTACAAAAATGAATGGTGGGGCAGTGCCTGTAACTCAGTGGGTAGGGTGCTGGCCACATACACTGAGGCTTGGCGGGTTCAAACCCAGCCTGGGCCAGCTAAAACAACAATGACAACTGCAACAACAACAACCTGAGCGTTGTAGTGGGTGCCTGTAGTCCCAGCTACTTGGGAGGCTGAGGCAAGAGAATCGCTTAAACCCAAGAGTTTGAGGTTACTGTGAGCTGTGACACCACAGCCTCTATCCAGAGTGACAGCTTAAGACTCTGCCCCCCCCCCAAAAAAAAAAGAATTATGTTTTTATATAGTAGCAGTGAATGATTGGAAGTAGAATTTAAAAAGACAATTCCACTTATAATAGGATAAAAATTACTTAGGAATTAAAGTTAATAAAAGAATTGCAAAAAAAAAAAAGAATTGCAAGATCTATACACCAGAAATTTCAAAATATTGCTGAAAGATTAAAGAAGACCTAAATATAAAGAGAAATACACTATGTTTATGGTTTGGAAGACTCAGTTGTTTTTTGTTGTTTTTTTAGAGACAGAGCCTCAAGCTCTCTCCCTGGGTAGAGTATGGTGGCGTCACAGCACACAGCAACCTCCAACTTCTGGGCTTAAGGGAATCTCTTGCCTCAGCCTCCCAAGTAGCTGAGACCACAGGTGCCTGCCACAACACCCAGCTATTTTTTTGGTTGTAGTGTGTTTGGCGGTCCTGGGCTAGATTCAAAACTGCCAGCTTTGGTGTATGTGGCTGGCGCCTTAGCTGCTTGAACTATAGGCACCAAGCCTGTTGTTTCACTCTTGTTGCCTTAGGCTAGAATGCCATGGCCTCAGCATAGCTCACAGCAACCTCAAACTCCTGGGTTCAAGTAATTCTTCTGCTTCAGCCTCCTGTGGAGGTGGGACTATAGCCGCCCACCACAATTCCTGGCTAACTTTTTCTTATTTTTAGTAGAGACAGGATGTCATTCTTGCTTAGGCTGGTCTTGAACTCCTGAGCTCAAGCAATCTTTCCACCTTGGCTTCCCAGTACTAAGATTTACAGGTGTGAGTCATTGGCCGGCCAAGACTCAGTATTGTTAAGATGGCACTTCTTCCCAAACTGATCTGTAGATTCTACACAATCTCAATCAGAATATCAGCAGGGTTTTTATAGAATTTACCACGGACTGTAAAATTTACATGGAAAAGCAGAAGTGTAGAATAGTGAAACAGTTTTTTTTTTTTTTTTTTTTTTTGAGACAGAGTCTCACTATGTCGCCCCTGTAGAGTACTATAGTGTCACAGCTCACAGCAACTTCAAACTCTTGGGCTTAAGTGATTCTCTTGTCTCAGCCTCCCGAGTAGCTGGGACTACAGGTGCCCACCACAACACCCAGCTATTTTTGTTGTTGCAGTTTTTATTGTTGCTTAGCAGGCCTGGACTGTGTTCAAACCCTGGTGGGTTCAAGCCCCAGTGTATATGGCCGGCTCCCTAACCTCTGAGCTATGGGCACCGAGCCAGCAAAATACTTTTGAAAAAGAACAGAGTTAGAGAACTCATGCTACTTAATTTCAGGACTTACTAAAAAGCTACTGTAATCAAGGCAGGGAGATACAAATAGATGGGCAGATAGATCAGCGGAACAGAATAGAGTCCAGGAATGTACAAATTCATGGTCAATTGATTTCCAATAAAGGAAGGGAAAAAGGATAGTTTCGACAACAAATAATACTGGAACAATCAGATATTCATATGTAAAAAAGCAAAACTTGATTGATACCTTGCATCATATATTAGGTTACTAAGTATGATATGTCTGATTTCCTTAAGTACTAAGTTTGACATTTCAAACTTAGTTTGTTTTATTGTTCTTGTAAAGGTACATCCTTAGTCTTTCAAACATACATTTTGGCTTGTAATTATCTTTCAAAAAAATTTTTAGAGCAATTTTTGTGAAACCATGGATAAGCCAAAAATTTGGGGTTTTTCTGTTTGTTTTTTGTTTTTGAGAGAGAGTCTTACTTGTTGAGGGCTGTGGCATCACAGCTCACAGCAACCTCATACTCTTAGGCCCAAGTGATTCTCTTGCCTCAGCCTCCCGAGTAGCTGGGACTGACTACAGATGCCCGCCACAACGTCCAGCTATTTTTAGAGACGGGGTTTCACTCTGGCTGAGGTTGTTCTTAAACCTGTGAGCTCAGTCAATCCACCTGCCTCTCAGAGTGCTAGGACTACAGGCATGAACCACTGCTCCCAGCCTTGTGTTATTTTTGAATATGAGTTCCATTGTGGAACCAATAAAGCACAGATAGCTGGAAATATCAACGAAGTGTTTGGGAAGGATGTGCGTAATGAATAGACAGTATGTTGGTCCATTCTCATGCTTTTAATCTTAAAAATGAGCCACCATGGGTGACCTGAGACCAAGGTAGAAAGCTGCAGTGGAAGCGAATCCATCTCAACATATGCATGAATTAGCAGCAAGGTTTGGTGTTATTATTCTAACACTATTGGACCATTTGAAACAAATCAGCAAGGTAAAGAAGCCAGGTAGATCGGTTCTGCATGAATTAAATGAGCATCAGAAGAAAAACTGTCTTGAAGCTTGCCTTTCTTTGCTGTCCCAACATAAAGGCATACCATTTCTATGCTGTATTGTTATGTGTGATGAAAATGGATTCTTTTTGACAATTGCAAGCATTTGGCACAATGGTTAAATAAAGATGAAGGGCTGAACCACAGTCCAAAACCAAATATTCATCAAAAAAGTTAATGGTGTCTGGTGATCCAGCACTGGTATTATCCACTACAGCTTCATGAAACCTGGTCAGTGAGTGTCTTCTGCAACCAATTGGATGACATGATGAGGATGCTTGCGATTCAGCAGCTGAGACTGATCAATAGAGACAAGCCGATCCTCTTGCTAGACAATGCTGTCCCATAAACAACACTGCTTCAACTACAGAAGCTGGACTTGGAAACTTTTTGTCATCCACCATATTCACCAGACCTTGCACAACTACCACTTCTTCCAGGGTTTGGATCACTTCTTGCAAGAAAAAAATATTCCATTCTCAGCTGTGGAAAACGCCTCTGTGATTTCACTGGGACTCACTCCCCACATGTCTTCGCTGCGGGCATAAACAAGCCATCGTCAACACAGTGATTGCTACACTGGAAAAAATCTTTTTTTCCTTGGGGCCGTGGTGTTTTATTACAAAAATAGAGTAAAAGCTTCAAAAACAAAACAATCCTTTCTAATTTAATGAAAAAATTGTTTTTTTTTTTTGGCCGGGGCTGGGTTTGAACCTACCACCTCTGGCATATGGGACCGGCGCCCTACTCTTTGAGCCACAGGCGCCGCCCTGAAAAAATTGTTATTTTTATTGTTTTATGTACAACTCATACAGCACTAGAATTCAATTTTTACATTGCATGCCATGTGAGTTGTATGTGACTCACAATATACTTACTGAATTTGTTTCTAAGAATTTAGTCTTTTGTCATTCTGCATTTAGTTGTGTCTGGAGTGGACCTGGGGTGGTCTTGGATAATGTCTTCTGAATCATATGCCCTTTGAGTATGTGCAACAGTGTCACGTCACAGTATGCTATCTGTTGATTTCCTTCAAAGAGCTGCCAGGCAAACATTCAGGGTGAAATACAATACCAGAGGTTATGGTAATCAGAGAACACAGTCCAGCTTGTGTGCTGATCTTGGCTGGCTGGCTGGCTGGAGCCGGGAGAGAGGTGGCAGAGACATGCCACTTGACAGCGAAAACAATAAGCAGAGGTTTCACAGCTTCATGAGTCCCCAGGCTCAAAACTAGCTCGAGTTTTTAAATGCAACTCTTGTGAGGGTTAATGTGTTAAGATGGCAAAACTGTGTCCGATAGTTTAGGTGCATACTTTGATAAATTGTACTGATTCTTGTTTGAGATGTAATAAACTGTAAATTTTTGGTTTGAAATCATTTCAGACATTTCAGATGTAATACCCTAATGAAAATTTTAACTTGAGGCTGGGCACAATATCTCACACCTATACTCCTAGCACTCTGGGAGGCCGAGACAGGAGGATCCCTTGAGCTCCGGAGTTTGAGACCAGCCTGAGCAACAGTGAGACCCCGTATCTACTAAAAATGGAAACTTTATTTGAGTGTGGTGGCACATGCGTGTAGTCCCAGCTACTCAGGAGGCTAAGGCAGGGGCATCACTTAAACCCAAGAGTTTCAGGTTGCTGAGAGCTATGATGATGCCACCACATTCTAGCATGGGCAACAAAGTGAGACTTGGTCTCAAAAAAAGAAAATTATACGGCAGCGCCTGTGGCCCTATATACCGAGGGTGGTGGGTTCAAACCTGGCCCTAGCCAAACTGCAACAAAAAAATAGCCAGGCGTTGTGGCGGGCACCTGTAGTCCCAGCTACTCAGGAGACTGAGGCAAGGGATCCACCTAAGCCCAGGAGTTGGGGGTTGCTGTCAGCTGTGTGATGCCACAGCACTCTACTGAGGGTGATAAAGTGAGACTCTGTCTCTAAAAAAAAAAAAAAATATTATAAAAAATATTTAACTTGAGGCCAGGCATGGTGGCTCATGCCTATAATCCTAGCACTCTGGAAGGCTGAGGCGGGTGGATTCCCTGAGCTCACAGGTTCCAGACCAGCCTGAGCAAGAGTGGAGACCCCATTGCTAAAAACAGCCAGGTATTGTGGTCGGTGCCTATAGTCCTAGCTACTTGGGAGGCTGAGGCAAGAGGATCACTTGAACCCAAGAGTTGGAGGTTGCTGTGAGCTATAACACCATGGCACTCTACCAAGGGCAACAAAGTAAGACTTTGTCTCCAAAAAAATTAAAAAAAAAATTAACTTAAAATGGCTCATAAACCTAAATATGAAGCCTAAAACTAGAAAACTTTGGAAGAAAAGATAGGAGAAAATGTTTGTGACCTGGGGTTAGGCAAAGATTTCTTTTATAAAGCATGAACTTGTAAAAGAAAAGAAATGGCAAAAGATGTTATCAAAATGTAAATTTTTTTGTTTTTCAAAAAACTCTGAAATAGGTGGCTCCTGTGGCTCAGTGAGTAGGGCGCCGGCCCCATATACTGAGGGTAGCGGGTTCAAACCTCTGCCTCGGCCAAACTGCAACCAAAAAATAGCTGGGCATTGTGGCAGGCGCCTGTAGTCCCAGCTCCTTGGGAGGCGGAGGCAAGAGAATCGCGTAAGCCCGAAAGCTTGGAGGTTGCTGTGAGCCGTGTGACATCATGGCACTCTACCGAGGGCGGTAAAGTGAGACTCTGTCTCTACAAAAAATAAAAAATAAAAAAAAAAGTCAAAAAACTCTGAAAGAAAATGGTGGAACAAGCCCATGCTGCTTCAGAAAAACAAATGCTTATGTGGCTTAACTTTGGTCTATTACAGGTTCAGCTTGTTGGTTTAGATGAGGAGAGTTCAGAGTTTATTTGCCGAAATACTTTTGACCACCCATATCCTACCACAAAGCTCATGTGGATCCCTGACACAAAAGGCGTCTATCCAGACCTACTGGCGACAAGTGGTGACTATCTCCGTGTGTGGAGGGTAAGCAGATGATGAGCAGCCAGGCAAATGGGCTTTCTCAGCAGCAGCTGCTAGCAGTGTGGAGTCACAGAGAACAAAGTGGGGTCAGAGGTGGCAAGCATCATTGCAGCATGGGAGAAGCAAGTGATGCTTATCTGGACTGACCTTGTTTGGCTCAGCAGATTTTCTAGTAAATCTAACCAAGATTCCATGAAGTCTCGCTGGCTGCAGTCAGCCCCTGGAAAGCTGAGGTTTAGTTAACATGTTGTGATGATGACAGCCTTCATTGGAGGTTGGGAGATTTTTGGGACCTCATATTCTGTTTATAGCCAAGATATTTTTGAGTAAATTAAACAAAATACCTGGCATTGGTTCTAATAAAGTGTATGAGTGTATCTTGGAGCCTCTCCTCCTTTCCCCTCTCAACTGAGTTCATTGTAAGGGGTATCCCCTGTAGCCTGGGAGTGTGGTGGCCATTAAGGGGTAAGAAGATCTCTTCACAAGAAAGATGTGAGATGGAAATTCGGAAAGCAAAGATGGGCAGAGGAGAAAATTTGGAAGGAAGTAACATTCACAGTTTATTATTCTTTATGATAAAAATGTTTTCCCCTCATGTCTTATATTTACTAAGAGATTATTTAAACAGGGCTTTTAAGACTTTTTATGAGGATAAGACAGGCTGATTTTTAAAATTATTTTTCTTTTAGGTTGGCGAAACAGAGACCAGGCTGGAATGTTTGCTAAACAATAACAAGAACTCTGATTTCTGTGCTCCCCTGACCTCCTTTGACTGGAATGAGGTGGATCCTTATCTTTTAGGTAAGGGAGTTAGGGAGTGTATATTCCAGCTTGAAGAGCATTTTCTCAGATTCAACAGTATGGGCCAGTGTCTTAACCAGAGGCTTTGGAGGTACATGAACTATCCTAGAACAGGGCCAGATGGGAAATAGGCTCAGTGTGGAATGTGTTTATACTTTGTAAGGAGTTGAGCTTTCCATGTGTGTATATCCTGTCCTTCTAGTTGGAATTCAAGATCCTAAGGTGCAGGTTGAGTATTTGACTCTATTCGTGGCTTTCCAGGTACCTGCCACCCATGTTCAGAAAGTGTTTGTAGGGCGGCGCCTGTGGCTCAGTGAGTAAGGCGCCGGCCCCATATGCCGAGGGTGGCGGGTTCAAACCCAGCCCCGGCCAAACTGCAACCAAAAAATAGCCGGGCGTTGTGGCGGGCGCCTGTAGTCCCACCTGCTCGGGAGGCTGAGGCAAGAGAATCACGTAAGCCCAAGAGTTAAGAGGTTGCTGTGAGCCGTGTGACGCCACGGCACTCTACCAGAGGGCGGTACAGTGAGACTCTGTCTCTACAAAAAAAAAAAAAAAAAGAAAGTGTTTGTGGCCTCTTGTCCCCTGGGCTGAGCAGATGGGCAGGCACGGGAGGGAAGCTTGTATGGGAACCTCAGTCTTGCAACCCCTGACTTGCACTATTTGTTTGCAGGCACCTCAAGCATTGATACAACTTGCACCATCTGGGGGCTAGAGACAGGGCAAGTATTGGGGCGAGTGAATCTTGTGTCTGGCCATGTGAAGACCCAACTGATCGCTCATGACAAAGAGGTAATGATGCTTTTCATTTTCTTCTTTCCTTATGTGCTTGCTGTGCCTTTGGTGTGAGGCCAGACTGTTCTCTTACTATTCTGCAGATTATATAGAGAAACATAAAATAATGCCAGTATCTTCTAAATTGAAAATAATAATATGCCACAGCAGTTAGAAAACAGCACTATTGTAAATGAATGCATTTCTTATCTGATATAAATGACTTATTCTATAGTCTAACATTTTTCTTTTCATGCCAGAGGTTGCTATTTTTTAAATAATATAGTCTCTTAGAGATAAACTGGGGGCTGATATGATTGGAAAATAATCTGGCTGGGTGTGGTGACTCATACCTGTAATCCTAGCACTCTGGGAGGCTGAAGTGGGAGGATTGCCTGAGTTCAGGAGTTCGAGACCAGGCTGAGCAAGAGCAAGACCCCATCTCTACAAAAAATAGAAAAATTAGCTGGGCATTGTGGTGGGCACCTGTAGTCCCAGCTACTTGGAAGACTGAGGCACAAGGATTGCTGGGACCCAGGAGTTTGAGGTTGCTGTGAACTAGGCAGACTCCACAGCACTCTGGCTTGGGTGACAGAGTGAGACTGTGTCTCAAAAAAAGAAAATAATAATCTTAGAGTAATACTTATCTCAAAACATATTAGATTTTTGAGGGAGAAAGGAGACAAGAAGAGAGAAAAAGTTTTTTTCTTTTTTTTTTTTTTTTGAGACAGAGTCCCACTATGTCACCCCCACCCCAATAGAGTGCTATGGCATCACAGCTCACAGCAAACTCAAACTCTTGGGCTTAAGCAATTCTCTTTTCTCAGCCTCCCAAGTAGCTGGGACTTTAGACGCCCGCCACAATGCTCAGCTATTTTGTTGTTGTTGTTGTAGTTGTTGTTGTTGTTTGGCAGGCCTGGACCAGGTTCAAACCCGCCAGCCCCAGTGTATGTGGCCAGCACCCTAACCATTGAGCTACAAGTGCTGAGCCAGAAGAGAGAAAATTTTCTGATAGGCAAACCTAATTAATAATTTTTCTCTAACAATGTTTTTTTATTGTTTATTTTTTATTTATTTTTATTTTCAGCTTGCTTGTTCATTCTTCTTCGTTTGAAGTGTGGTTTTTTTGTTTTTTTCTGTTCTTCCTTTGGCGATTCTCTTTCCCTTTGCCTCCGTAGTAGCTGGGATTACAGACGCCGCTACAACGTCCGGCTATTTTTGATGTTAGTAGAGACGGGCTTTCACTCTGGCTCACTCCTGCTCATACTGGTCTCGAACCTCCGAGCTCGGGCAATCCACCTGCCGCAGCCTCCCACAGCGCTGGGACTACAGGCATGAGCCACCACACCCAGCCAGGCACTCAGTCTTTATACATTTATTACTATTTGCAATTGAATATATTTTACTTTGATGTGATGTTTCTTCTTTATTGGAAAAGCTGAGGAGAGATATTTGTGACTTCATTTTAATCAAAATATTCTTCTAGGTGATTTTGGAGCATCGTAAATCTTTTCCTTCTAGAGCCATTGCATGCTCCTGATACTCTGATTTCCTGTAGGTAGTATGTCCTTTTCTTTTTCTACCTTACTCTGCACAGCTAGAGGTATTAATATCTGTACAGATAAAAAGAATGCTTTGCAGAAACTTGAGGTTTTTAACAATATGAAGGTAATGACCAGGTTGTCATTCTTAGTAAGGGGTTGTTTCTGTACTTATATACTAGAAGTTTCTATACTTTTAAGGGTAAGATCTGTTATAAGACTTCTGGACTTGACTGCTGCTAAACCAAGGGTTAAATGAAGAGTTTGTCCTGCAGAGAGGACCAGTAAGGAACAGGTTGCTACATTTTAATTATGTGATAATTTAACCTACTATTCTCTGTGAGGTCCAACCCAGAGAGCAGGAACTACTTACTCTTAAGTATTTACTCTGGGGGATTGCTTATAAGGTGATAGCAAAGCTGAGTAGCCACATAGGTAGCAGTGAGGTAGTCTGGGGAATGGGAGCAGTAGGAAACTGCTACTGCCTGTGGGCTGGAGAGGCCAAGGGAGGAGGCAGGGTTACTGGAACCCAGGGGCTGGATTTACTTGACAGAGACGCTTCTGGGAACAGAGAGAGGGGAAGAGAAATACCTTACTTTCTCCCTGTCTCCGACCATCCAGTTTCCCACCAGGGCCTCCCATGGCTGAACCAGTCAGAAGCCGCCAGCAGAGCTGGGACTCTGCCAAACTCAGTTTTTGTGAATCAGTTCACTTTGTGATACAGAGAAGAGCAGGGAGAGGGCCAGGAACAGATCTTAACAGCAAACAAGCCTGTACTAGTTCTCTGGCCTTGAAACAGATGAACCCGGGGATGGTGGCTTTAGGGAAATAGTCATACCACCTAACATCTTTGATTTTTTTTTTTTTTGCAGTTTTTGGCTGGGGCTGGGTTTGAACCCACCACCTCCAACATGTGGGGTCGGCGCCCTACCCCTTTGAGCCACAGGCACCGCCCGATTATTATTATTTTTTTTCAGCCCACCTGTCTCTAAGAAAAGACTCATGTGGGAGCCTCTTGTAGCTACCTGGCAGAGGAGATTTAAGTGTGCTTGGTAGCTGTCACATTCCCTTCATTTATGATGAACCACACTGGCAGAACACAGAGGAAGAAGCAGTTACTTAAAATTTAGAGAGCTTGGGCGGCATCTGTGGCTCAATGGAGTAGGGCACCTGCCCTATATGCCAGAGGTGGCAGGTTCAAACCCGGCCCCGGCCAAAAACTGCCAAAAAAAAAAAACTTAGAGAGCTTTACGCACTTGGCCATGCTCATCGTGAGCACCTGTGGCATCTCCGTCCTGAAAGTTATCAAGAGCCTAGCATGGTGGGATACATATACTTATAAATATGCCTCTGCCTTAAAGTGTTAGATGGTTCTAGACAAAGTCTTGATCTGCTAGATACACCAGGCCTGGTGACCTCCTTGTTGGTGACTGGCCCAGTCCCTTTTGAACCACTTCTAATTCCTATCAAAAAGAGAAGCATGGCTCGGTGCCTGTGGCTCTAGAGGCTAAGGCACCAACCACATACACCTGAGCTGGCAGGTTCAAATCCAGCCCGGGCCCACCAAACAATGACAGCTGCAACCAAATAAATAAATAAATAAATAAATAAATAAATAACTGGGCATTGTGGAGGGCACCTGTAGTCCCAGCTACTTGGGAGGCGGAGGCAGGAGAATCACTTGAGCCCAGGAGTTGGAGGTTGCTGTGAGCTGTGATGCTACGGCACTCTATCCAGGGTGACAGCTTGAGGCTCTGTCTCAAAAAAAAGAGAAGTAAAGGGTCAGGCACAGTGGCTCACACCTGTAATCCTAGCACTCTAGGAGGCCAAGGTGGGTGGATTGCCTGAGCTCACAAGTTGAAGATCAGCCTGAGCAAGAGGGAGACCTTGTCTCTAAAAATAGGGGATTGTAGTGGGCGCCTATAGTCTCAGCTACTCGGGAGGCTGAGACAAGAGGATCCCTTTAGCCCCAGAGTTTGAGGTTGCTGTAAGCTATAATGCTACAGCACTCTACCAAGGGCGACAAACTGAGACTGTCTCAAAAAAAAAAAAAAAAGAAAAGAAAGAAAGAGAAGCATAATTTCTTCACAGGCAGCCAGAGAAAAAGAAATTTATGAGGTTGACTACAAATGGAAGCTCATTTGGCAATATACCTCAGAAGATGTAATCTCAAGAAGGTTGGAGCTACAGAATTTTATTTTATTTTATTTTTTTGAGGCAGAGTCTGACTCTGTTGCCCCAGGCTAGAGTGATAGGTCATCATAGCTCACAGCAAACCTCAAACTGCTGGGCTCAAGTGATTCTCCTGCTTCAGCTTCCCAAGTAGCTTGGACTACACATGTGTGCCACCAAGCCTGCCACTCCACTGAGGATGAGAAAGTGAGACTGTTGGAAGGAAGGAGGGAGGGAGGAAGGAAGGAAGGAATGAAGAAGGAAGGAAGAGAAGGAGGGAGAGGGTCTCAGTCTTTTTTTTTTTTTTTGAGACAGAGTCTCACTGTGTTGCCCTTGGTAGTGCCATTGTGTCACAGCTCATAGCAACCTCAAACTCTTGGGCTTAAGCAATTCTCTTGTCTCAGCCTCCCAAGTAGCTGGGACTACAGGCACCTGCCACAATGCCCAGCTGTTTTTTGGTTATAGTTGTCATTGTTGTTTGGCAGGCGCAGGCTGGATTCGAACCCACCAGCTCCAGTGTATGTGTCTGGTGCTCTAGTCGCTGAGCTATAGGTGCAGAGCCCTGGGTCTCAGTTTTGCTCAGGCTGGTCTTGAACTCGTAAGCTTAAGCAATCCATCCACCTTAGCCTCCCAAAGTGCTAGGATTATAGGCGTGAGCCACTAGGACCAGCAAGCTACAGTGTTTAGTGAGAAGTTGAGAAGTTCCACTTAGGTCTCCCTAAGCTGTCATTATTATTCTTGACCCCAGAAGATGGGTTTAATTTGGCATTTATTTTTCTGTTTTTAAACTGTCTCTCTACTTACTTGACTCTGGTTCTGTTTGTCTCTTTGTCCCTCTTTTTCTCTAAAGCTCTCCATTGCTCTCCTCTTCTGTTTCCTCATAGACATTAGTGTTATACAATGTTTGCAGTAAGTAATAAATGCAGGAAACAATGATTCAAACCTAAATTGATTCATTTATGGGTATTCAGCCATTAAAAGAAGAAGCAACATGTCCTAGGACAAGAGAATGCTACTAAACCCACTTGTGGATATAGGAACACCCACACCTCCTATGATTGATTCTTGTAAATGAATCTCAAGTCCAGGTTTCATGGTAGAATCAGCTTGGCTGCTATTAAGTGGCTGTGGGGGTGCTGCTTCCACCTCTCAGATTGATGATCTTGGCCTTAATGTGGTCATGAACCTACCTCTGATTGCACACAAGTGAAAGCTACGAAGGCCCAGGAAATAAATGTCTTATTCTTGTATTGTGACAGAAGATAGCCACTGCTCTATTCGTCAGCAGGGTATGTGCCTTTTATTTTATCACAGGGGTTGGAGGGAGAAGACTTGGAAGCAGGAATGTGAGAAGAAGCCAGTCACTTTCTGTAGCAGAATGATCTTCACTCTCTGGGGAACCACTGATGGTAGAGCTTGCAGGTTCCAGTACTCACAGACACTGTTTGGGCTTTACCTTCTTTACCTGCTTCTGTGTCATGAGTTGGCATTTGGATGAACTGGACCTGGCAGATTTCCCTATTTGGGGAAAAGGAGGTAACAGATCTGAATCTGACTGAAGGTTCTCATTCACCAACAGGTCTATGATATTGCTTTTAGCCGGGCCGGTGGTGGCAGGGACATGTTTGCCTCTGTGGGTGCTGATGGCTCAGTGCGGATGTTTGACCTCCGCCATTTAGAACACAGCACCATCATTTATGAAGACCCACAACATCACCCACTGCTTCGCCTGTGCTGGAACAAGCAAGACCCTAACTACCTGGCTACCATGGCCATGGATGGAATGGAGGTGAGCTAATGTAGGCCCTGCCATTTAATTTGAGCACTGTCTAGTACATCTAAAAGGGTGGTTCTCAACTGGTGAAAGGGGGATCTTTGGAAATATCTGGAGACATGTGGTTCTCATAACTCAGGGCTTGGAAGCAGGTAGTGAGTGTAACCGCGTCTAGTGAGTAGAGACCGGGGAGGCTGCTAACCGCAATACACAGTACATCCCCAACAAAGTATTATCCTACCCAAAAAGTTAGTGGTGCTAAGATTGAGAAGGCCTGATCTAGAACAAGGACTGTGTGTTAAGAACTTTTAATACTTGGAGAGTTGGAATTGGAGCCAAGAAAAGCAGTATCTAAAGAGTAAAGCAAATCGTATGTGCTTCTGATGCTGAGTGAGAAAACAGGCCATTTTCCCCTTCAGTAGTCTGACAGATTCATCCAACTTTAGCAAACAGACATAGAAATGGCAGCTCTCTCTGTAATTTTTTACTTGATACTACAGAAAAGTGTAGTGACACCGAGCATGTGTCAATGGCTGGAGATGATGCAGTAGTGAACTTGGTTTGGTGAAGCTGGTGCCTCGGCTTCTGCTGTGGTGGGGTTCTCATTCTGTTCAGCTGAGTTGTGCAGAATTCTTATCACATGCACCTACCAGGACTGGGTGGATTATCCAAACTCAGGTTGCCCACTCCCCTTCCCTATCAATCTAAAGGCCTGGTGTTGCTCAAGATACAAACTATAAATTACCCAGGTCCTTTGTTTTCTTTTTCCTCAATCTTAAGGAAATCCTGCTCTAATATTTTTTAAATCCACAAATGAAAAAGTTATGCTTAAAAATTGTTTTGTGTGTAGTGTTTTTAGTTTTTTTGTTTATTTCTGTTAAACTCTGAAGCTCCTGGACCTTCTACTTGTTATTTTTGCAGGTTGTGATTCTGGATGTCCGAGTTCCCTGCACACCTGTTGCCAGGTTAAACAACCACCGAGCATGTGTCAATGGCATTGCTTGGGCCCCACATTCATCTTGCCACATCTGTACTGCAGGTAACCACAGTGGGGAGAAAGTAATGAGACCAGAGGTGAAGAAACTGTCACTCCTGGCTCCTTAGAGTAGTAATGTTTACTATTTTCCAAGGACAGTTTTGAGAGATTGACATAAAGTAACTAATTAGAGCCTCTGCACAAGCAGTCCAAATTTTCAGATAGTCTTATACCCTCTGTGGATATCAGAGCATCTTCCATATACTACTTATGTCATGTATCAGGTATAAGCCTATGTCTCGTACTGTCCCCTGAAATCTAGGTTGGTACAGAGCACACAGATCCAGTAATGTGAGGAAGGGAGAAAGATATCTCTGGATGTAACAGAATCTTTGGGATGGCCAAGATAGATATCTCCCTGAGGCCTTTCAGGCTTTACTGTAACTTTGTGAGTTTTGGATGCTCTGAAAAGCCCCAAATAGCCTTGCCTGGCCAGTGGTGTGTGACTTGTAGTTCTCATTTCACCATTTCCCAGACCAAAGAATGAACCTTGTTCATTATGGATCCAAAGCAAGGTAGTTTGTTGGTTTTCTGACATTTGAGCATTTATTTGAAAGAAATGAAGCTGGGCGGCACCTGTGGCTCAAAGGAGTAGGGCGCTGGCCCCATATTCCAGAGGTGGCGGGTTCAAACCCAGCCCCAGCCAAAAACTGCCAAAAAAAAAAGAAAGAAATGAAGCTTTTCTTAGTTTGGGCTCATGCCCAGGTGAACCTGGGGGCTCACTGCTATCTTCTTTACCTCAGGTTGAGGTCTGCTGCCTTCATTGTTTTTCCCAGGAGTGAGGAAAGGAAGGAAATTTGAAAAAAGGAAAGTATCATCCATTGTTCATGGAAAGCAGGACTGGCCCAGGAGAAGGCCCATTTTCTGCTGGCTGGCTGCCTTTGCCTGGCTTGCCATTGTTTTGTGTGTTGCACCTGTTTTGAGTCCCTTCATTAGCAGGAGCTGTTGCTGTATTGTGGTTGGTTGAGCATTGAGGAAAGCAACTTAGTGTTTTAGAGGTGCCGAGTGTTTAAAGCAATTGCCCAGATTTCTTGATGCAGATCGTTCCTGGGAAGGGGACTGTGCCCCTTGCCCAGGTTGTGTGGCCTTGATAGGAGGCCAGTTTTGTCAGTTAGTCTTGCCTATTAGGGTTTAATTTATTCAGATTCCTGTGTATCCAAGGAATACGTCAAGATGCATAGTGGAAATCAGGGAACTCTGTGGCTATGAAGGTCATTGTCTTTTGCTTTTATAAATTAAGAACTTAACCAAGCATAGCGGCTCACAAAAATTAAAAAAAAAAAAAAATAGCTGCATGTAGTGGTATGTGTATAGTCCCATCCTATAATCCCAGCTATTCAGGAGGCTGAGGCAGAAGGATCACTTGAGCCCAAGAGTTTGAAGTTGCAGGGAGCTGTCATAATGCCACTGCACTCCGGCCTGGACAGAGCAAGGCCCTTTCTCAGAAATAAATAAATAATTTGTCTTGATTGTAAAAGTTACACAGCTAGACATGGTGACTTGTGCCTATAGTCCCAGAGACTTGGGAGGCTGATTGCTTGAACCAGGAATTTGCGGTTACAGTGAGCTGTGGTCTCACTGCTGCACTCTGGCTATCCTGGGTGACAGTAAAACTCCACTTTAAAAATAAAAAGGTAATATGATCACATTACAGATCATTTAAGAACTAGAGAAAAGTAAGTATAACACATACCTTTGCCATCTTAACATTACCACCATTCTCATTCGATATCTATCCTTCTACTCATTTCTCCTATGCACACATACATATATCTAAGTGATTACCATCTTTCTGGTGTTTCCCATGGCCTTTTAACAACACGTGTCCACACAGTACCTTATCTTAGTCATCGTTTTTTTTTTGTTTGTTTGTTTGTTTTTGAGACAGAGTCTTACTCTGTTGCCTAGGGTAGAGTACACGGCCTCAGATTAGCTCACAGCAACCTCAAATTCTTGGGTTCAAGCAGTCCCCCTGCCTCAGTCTCTCGAGTAGCTGGGACTACAGGTGCATGCCACAATACCTGGCTAATTTTTCTATTTTTAGTAGAGACAAGTCTCACTCTTACTCAGGCTGGTCTCAAACTCCTGAGCTCAAGTGGTCCTCTGGCCTCGGCCTCCTAGAGTGCTAGGATTACACGCAGCCTTTATCTCAATCTTCTATACAATACCTCGTTGAAGGATAAATGTCCGTAAAACAAGAAAAAAGTTCATATTATGTTGAATTATCAGATAAGGGTCTTCAGCCACTCAAGCATTTTAAGTGGCTGAAAATGACATGTTTTGGTATCACATTGTCCTCTCCTGATGCCTAACTCAGATGGGAGTTAGAGGTAAGTCTCATTTGGATATCCTTACTCTGGTGTAATGGATGGAGCCCAGGGATATCTGGGACATGGAGTCAAGGCCTAGGTTTGAGTTCTGGCTCTGCCACCCACCAGCTGCTTAGCTGTGTGGTTTGGAACAAGTGCCTTAGCATTTCTGTATGTCGGTTTCCTCATCTTGAAATAAAACCTCCCTCACAGAGAGTTTGGTGAGCAAATGTTTGTGAACTCTAATGTGCTCCCCAAATAAGGGATCGTTATCCCCATTGGTTGAGTGGTGACCTTGCTTGCTGGCTCCTTTTTGTCCCTAGCGGATGACCATCAGGCTCTCATCTGGGACATCCAGCAAATGCCCCGGGCCATCGAGGACCCTATCTTGGCCTACACAGCTGAAGGAGAGATCAACAATGTGCAGTGGGCATCGACGCAGCCTGACTGGATTGCCATCTGCTACAACAACTGCCTAGAGATACTCAGAGTGTAATGTCAGTGGCTCTGTGCCCACGAGGCAGGGGTGTGTGTGCTTCCCACCTCTGCCCCATCCCCAAAGTAAGAAGAAACATGTTTCCAGTGGCCAGTATGTCTTTTGTTGCTTTGCACCCACTGTTACCAGAAGCTGCTTTAGGAGTTCCTGGCCAGTCACCCCACTGCTCTCTGTGCCGGACTCAGTGCTATGTGGCGCCTCCTCAGCCCAGGGCTGAGTTTTAAGATTTTCTCTCCTTTCTTCTTCTCCTTTGGTTCCTCAATTAAAAATTTCTGTATATTTGTTTGTCAGTTGTCATGTTAATGAGCAGTCCAAGCACTGGCTGTGTTTGTACTCATCTGTCCCAGATGTCTCCGTCTATTTGCTGCCCAAGGCAGCAGCCCATGTCTTGTCCACGTCTGTGTCCGTGTTAGCACTTATGTGGGAACAAACAGCAATCTGAAGTCGCCTCTCCTCCTAGTATCAGTGTCTTTAACAAATTTCAACTTTGTATATTTTTTATCAGGCTAATTTTTTTATGAAAAGAATTTTACTCTTCCTGGCTTCTTCCTTTGTTTTATAGTTCTCCCTCTTTGTACCTTCCTCTCTTCTCTCAGTGCCTAGTGCTGGTACTGGGTCCCTGACCCCATGAGCAGTTTGCCTTCTTGAGTCACTGCCTGAGTCGTACATACCTGACCGGGAGTCCCAAACCACCTTGGTGCTCTGAAGTCCATCGACTCATCACACCTTTTCTTACCTTGGCTCTTCTCAAGGGCATTCTGGGCTCCCAGTCAGGCACAGGAAGCCTGTTACACCCTGAAGTACCACTCTCCAGCCCCACTGGTACCCACCAGGAACATGGTAGAGCTGAGACAAGCAGGTTGATTGTGGTGTTTGACTTGAGGGGAATAGTTTCGGGAAGCTGAACTTAGAACATATTTTTAGTACATAGTTTTAGAGTCTGTTTTTTCCTCTAAAAATAAGCTCCAGGCTGTTCCAGTTCATGTTAAAATGATAGGCAAGAGTGATCTCTGAGCTAAATTTTGGTATTTCCGTTGATTGAGTTTACTCTGCCTGGTGATATATTGGCTACTCTTTGGGTGCTCTGAGGTGAGGGTTCTCTCTGATAGGCACACAGTCTGTGCTTCTGACCCTGAACAACACCTATAGAGCATAGGGACTGACAGCTGTCATGAGAGGTGAACTAACTGGCTGTGGCAACCACAGGTCATCAAGTGACTTAGCTAAAAAGAATCATAGACCCCACGGTCAGCCAGTCAAGAGTCCCACCCATACCTGTCAACCCCTTCTGTCCCCAGTTGAGGGTTTGAGCAGTATTGGACTTATAGGCCACAGGCATCTTTCCGTTACATAAAAGCGTTCCATGGAAGGGGCTTCAGTGTGATTCCGGTGTCAGATGAGTTTGGGATATGCTCTGGGGGGAGAGTCCGCCAGGTTTGTCATGCTCTGCCTAGTGCCTGAAGATTTTTAAGGCCCTCTACATTGCTCATCTGTGATTAGGAGAATAGCAGGCCTTACAGCTGATGGTTTTGTCCACTTAGGCTCCCACCTGCTTGAGAAATAAAGCAGTTAACTTCATTCTTCTGGGCCTTTATACTCTTTTGTTATTGAGTCTTCCTTTTCAGAAGCAGATATAATTGTATGTCAAAAGTCATAGCTCTTTGCTTTACCACACAGGGACTTCTCCCAAAGAAAAAGACTCCTTTTTTAGTCAGGGTATTCTTTTTTACTTTGTGGTTCTGATTGGGGGCTTTTTGGCTGGCCAGGTACTTGAGGTGGACTCTGGTCCTTTACCACCAGATTTGTACTGCATTATTTGGAGATACAAAATGAGCAGTTCTTGGTCAGAACCCTCCTGTGCTTTTCATTGTGTTTGATAATGGTTACTGGGTCTTTCTCTCAAGGGCAGTAAGTTTGAGTTGGTGGCTGCTTGCTCAACGAGGCCATGATTTCCTTCCTGTGGGGAAGGGTCTGAAATGGAGGTAGGAGAGCTAGAAGGGGTGGTCCTTCTGGGGCACAACTTACTTCCACTGAATTCTGAGTTAAGATTTTTTTCCTGATCTGCACTTATTCCTGGTCTGATATTTGTCAACTAGAACTCAAAAACAAATTTAAAAAAATTAGTTAATAATAACGAGAATCTATTTGGAGAAAATAGCTATTTGCTCTGGACATCAGTAATTTTTGAGGTCTTATCCCTTGCCCTGTGGACTCCATCCTTGTCGTCGTCTTTCCTTGAGCCCTGCAGTGCAGTCCTCCTCCTGACGCCTCACCTCCCTAAGCAAACACACACATGCTTGTGTTTGCTAATCTTTTGAAGATACAGCTGTCTTACCCTCCCTTTATACCGTAGGCCAGATGACCTGTGGCTGAGGAGTGGAGTTTTGTAGTCTTGGAATTTAGAAAGCCCCTTAGCCAGCCTTGCTTACGCACGGATCTGTTGTCACTTCAAAAGCAAGTCTCTGTTTATTTTTTTGAGGCTCTCAAGTTGACAGCCAGTGAGACTGAGTGAAAGGCCCTCGATCTGCCCTCCCTGAGTGAGAGAGGAGGAGCTACTGGCACTTCACCAGGAGGAGCTCTAGCTCAGCTAATGGTGGTCCTTTTGCTCTTGGCAAGCTGAGCCAAAGCTGCCTATGCTTTATTGGTCTGCTTTGAGGAAGGGTGGAGATGCTGAAATAAATAATGAGGACTCAGGTCTCTACCACCAGAGAGCTGGAGAAAGACTCCAAGTCATTCAGAGACTTGAGTTTTTACATTCAGGAGTGATGGAACTTCTTCTCTTCAGGAAGGAGCTTAGCCTACAAGGTTAGAACTTGAAGAGGAAAGATAACTTGATAATGAGGTGAGAACTTCTTACCAGCACCTGGATCAGCTCTCAGAGAACTAGCTAAGATTCAGGAAGAAACAGAAGAATTCAGAATTCTCCAAAGTTTTGATAGTATTTACATCTGAAATTTTAGGAGATTGAAGATGCAGGAGAAAATTAATGGTAAGTGTTTTATTAGGTCCAAGGGAGAGATATGGGCTTGAAGGTCTGAGGTGGTGAAGCATTTAGACTGTTGTATGGTTGTGGTGTGAGATCAAGCCCTCAGCCTGGGTCAGCCTTTCTAGACCATGTCTGGGGCATCTGTGATGCTAGGTCCCTGTGGGGACAGGATGACAGCTCAAGGCAAAAGCCTGTAGCTGTTGGGAGTCCCATAATCATTCCAGACCAGGTTCTTCTTGGCTGTAGGTTTGTAAAGAACAGAAGCAGATTGTAAACAGTCACACAGACTTTTACTCTTCCTTTTGTTTTCTCTTCCTCTTGCCTTTCCACTGTAGAACTTTCTCCCTCCTGCAACCTGGGCCTTGGATTCCTAGGCTGTAAGGACGTGTAAGAGCTGCAGGGTTTGCCAAACATGGGAAGGCAGCCCAGTACTGTTGTCTCTCCACTTTTCCCACTTTGAGAATATGGGCCTGGCTTGGGGTGCGGAGACCTTTGAAGTGGGAGCCTTTCCATTTACTCTCTGTACTCCAGGACAAGGAAAGAGGATCATGCTTGGTTTTCAGGTTGGGTTTTCTTGAGAGCTGAGCTGAGCAGAGCAAAGTCACTGTGAACCCTGGACCAGGCTCTGGCTAGGTCCACTACTGAGAGTGTCTGATGTTACAGAGTCTTGCCCACCTCACCCCCAACACCCTCTCCTTCCACAGTTGTCACTGCTGCTCTTGGTCAAAGTCAAATGTGGGGCCACATGGGGTGGGCCAGGTCCTCCCAGGCTATTTTCTGGATGTCATCTTTTATATATGGAAACACGCAGGTGCCTTCCCAAGAGGCTTGGACTGGTGTATCCAACCAGTAACAAATAAGCTAAAGAAAGTTTGAACTCAAGATGAAAGATGTTGACAGTCTGTGTAACAGCTGGAAAACTTAACAGGCACCCACTCTGGGACAACGCAGTGACTATAAACTTGTGATACCTACTATTTAAAAGAAATGTTCTCACCTTGGATTGATTGTGGTATACAGTGTGTTATGAAAATTGTTTAGCTGAAGCTTTGAACTGCTTTAGTCGAGTATGAATCACTTACTTTGGTTCCTGTGTATTTTATGACCTCTTTTGCCAGTGACTTTCCCTCCAACCCTGAGTGTGAATTTGTAGCATGATTGTATAAACCTCTATGTAGAAAATGGAGATTTCTTGCTCTCTGAAATGTTAAGCTCTGACTGATCCGCTTCTGTGCCCTTTAGCCTAGTGTGTCTGAATTTACTTTCCTATTATATATTTAAACTTTCCCTGTATACTGTAGGTTTTGTGGCATCCCATGGTCAGGTGGAAAGGAAGCTGCCCTTTGCAGAACTGTACTGTAACCATTTTTCTTTTATAAATATTTTCACAGGACTTACTGTACACAGGGCTTGTAATAAAATTTTAACACTGTGCTGTGAAATGATGACGGGGAATCTCCATTGAAGTCTACTTCAAGGGCACCTGAAAGTGGAGTGTTATTTCTATGGCTTTATTTCTTGTTTCCTGAGTACATTAAGCTTAATTTTCACTCTTTCATTCTGTTTCAGCCTCCTGTATAAGAAGTACCATATTTTCTGCCCATCATACTTTGTAATAAAACTTGAACATGTATAGATTGATTGAATTTCTTTTTGTGATGAATTTACTTCTTCCCCTTTTGTTATTGTGGTCATGTTCCAGACGCTGGCAGGGGATCACACTTGTCTGAAAATCTGACTCATCACTTTTGATCTCCTGTTCAGTCATTCATTTGTTATTGAATTAACAAAACATGGAGCACCTACTCTGTGCCTGGGGACATGACCCTCAGATTGCTCATTTTAGGATGACTGAACTGGGTTTCTTTTTATGTTGTTGTTGTTTGTTTTTTTCTGAGACAGTCTCACTTTGTCACCCTTTGTAGAGTGATGTGGCGTTACAGCTCATAGCAACCTCAAACTCTTGGGCTCAGGTGATTCTCTTGTCTCAGCTTCCCGAGTAGCTGGAGCTACAGGTGCCCACCACAATGCCCGGCTATTTTTAGAGACGGGGTCTCACTCTTGCTCAGGCCGGTCTTAAATTTGTGAGCTTAGGCAATCCACCCGCCTTGGCCTCCCAGAGTGCTAGGATTATAGGCGTGAGCTACCGTGTCTGGCCCCTGGACTGAGTTTTTAAGACTAAGAGTTCTCAGGGAATAGGGAATGTCATTTGAGGCAGAGAAAACTTCCATGTGCAATCTATAGAGATAAGAGAATGGTCATGTTCAGAGAAATCCAAGTTGATGTGGGGTTTTTGTATGGTGAATGGTGGGAAACATAGCTAGACAGGTAAGCAGGCACCAGGTCAAGGAGAGTCTTTTGTGCTTTGCAAAAATTTTAGACCTTACATTCCTGTACGAGACTGGAAATTTTGCACAGAGGAAAGTAATCAGAATTGCATTTTAGTAGGCAATGAAGAAAGTGCTGGGGGCAGGAGCAGGAAGTGAAGTCACCTCTTATTAAAGGTGAGAAAATAAAAGTGTGAACTAAGGCAGCAGTGGCAGCAGCAGGGATGGAAAGGACAGGGCACAAGTGAAGAAATTTACAAGATGTAATAATCAGGATTCAGTAATTTGTTGGCTGTGAAGGAAGACAAACAATGCCTTCCAGATTGCTGAGGTTGGACCAGGCTCCGGTGCCTGACTAGGAATTTCCAGGTTCAAGCTAGTTTTCCAAACCTATGCCCCATCATGGTAGGCTGGGGAGGAGTTCCTGTTTCACTGCCATGCAGACGCCATGCATCCTGGATGAAATACTCCCATTTATGTTGGGCAACTTTAAGGGAAGGCAGAAAGGCAAACTGCGACTGGTTCAGTGAGCCTGTATTCAGTAAGTGATGCCATTGTGTCAGTGGACACGGAGCTGGGTGGCAGTGGATTGTGAAGAGAAGAATTTAAACTTTATGAGCTTCTGCTGGCTCTTTTGGAACTGTGCTGTATGGCATAACAATGTATATTTATAGGAAACAGATTATTCCTGCTCTTTGGTTTTTAAGGACAAAGCTGGCAGAGTAACACTATATTTCAATAGGTTATGCGCAATAACCCCAAATTTCAGAAACTGAGCACTAAAGAAGTTTATTGTACACGATAAACTTTGGAAGTTGATGATCTGTCCTCCAACTTGTAGTTACATTATCTATAACATGTGACCTCCAGGTTGCTTTGGAGGGGGATGGATAAATTTTTTTTTCAGGATAGGTCTGGATATTGCTTACTTCTGCCCCTGGCCACCAAACCTAGTCATGTGGTTCCAATCTAATAGCAAGGAAGGTCAAGAAATAGAGTCTTCCTGTGTACCCTCGAAGAGGAAATCAAGTGGTGAATAAATAATGATGCCTTGGCTGCACCACTGAATTACCAAAATATCTGGAAAATGACCAGTGTCATCTCATTCATCAGAACTGTTTCACAATACCTTCAAACCTAATCTTCAGCCAGTCTTTAGCTTCCAAGGCTTGTTAGTTAAGTGATTTTAATGATCCTGACAACCAGTCCTTTAGAGATGTTCGATCACCTGTAAATTTATCTTGAGAAAGTATTACCTCAAGCTGAGAAAGTAGAAATCTGCCTTACTACTCACCACATATTAAGAGACACAGATAAAACTAGCTGCACGTTAACAGGCTATATTTCTTCCAAGCACATACTGCAATGTAAAGTCTCATAACTTTTTTTTTTGAGACAGAATCTCATTCTTGCTCTGGGTAGAGTGCCATGGTGTTGCAGTAGGACTGTAACCTCAAACTCTTGGGCTTGAGCAATCCTTTTTTTTTTTTTTTTGTAGAGACAGAGTCTCACCTTACCGCCTTCAGTAGAGTGCCATGATGTACACAGGACTCACAGCAACCTCTAGCTCTTGGGCTTCCGCGATTCTCCTGCCTCAGCCTCCCAAGCAGCTGGGATTACAGGCGCCCGCCACAATGCCCAGCTATTTTTTGGTTGCAGTTCAGCCGGGGCTGGGTTTGAACCCGCCACCCTCGGTATATGGGGCTGGCGCCTTACTCACTGAGCCACAGGCACCACCCTTGAGCAATCCTTTTGCCTCAGCCTCCTGAGTAGCTAGGACTGCAGATGCCCGCCACAGCACCTGGCTAGTTTTCTATTTTTAGTAGGGACGGGTCTCACTCTTGTTAAGGCTGGTTTCAAACTCCTGAGCTCAAGTGATCTACCTGCTTTGGCTTCCCAGAGTCCTAGTATTACGGGTGTGAGCCACTGCGCCTGGCCTGAGTGACTATCTTTTTAATTTACTGAGAAACTTTGTTCTCTAAAATCACAGGCTGACAAAGATTGCTGTATGAAATTGTGTCTAAAAGTGAAGTCTTACAGTCTTGCTTAAAGGTGCTAAGTCACTTTGACATACCTTGATTTCCAACCCAGGTATAGAGCTTCAGAGCAAGGGGTTCTGAACACAATATTCCACATTTATCTTAACTTTGTACTTCCAGGGAAACTAATCCCCTGAGTCCACTTTTGCAATCCTGAGCTGATGTTCATCCTCTTTTCCCTATGTTCCTTGGAGCCTATTGAACTTATTTAAATTTCACTTATGACCATCTTTTCCTTTGGTGAGACACCTAACCATTCCTCTGGTGGGCAGTCTCCCTTGTTGCAATGAGCCAATTTGTTGGATCATAGTTTTGCCCCTGGTGGGCTTAGGCCGATTGGACTAAAGCAATCTCAAACCTTGTTTGGGCTTCTGTACTTATTGGTGATTATAAGTCCCATTAATTTGCTTTTTGCTAGTCAAACTATATTTTTAAGTTACAAGAAATAATACGTCATACAAATGACTAGTAAGCACATGAAAAGATGTTTAATGTTATTATTTAGAGGAAAATAAAATCAAAGTGGACATTGAGATGCCACTTCTTATCTACTAAGACAGCTATAGTCAAAAACAGATAATAAATTTAAGCTAGCTGTGGTGGCAACACACCTAGACAGGAGGCTAATGTAGGAGGGTCACTTGAGGATAGGAGTTCATGATCAGACTGGATGACATAACCAGACCCTGTCTCTTAGGCATACACATAGCCAGGCATTGTGATTGGCACCTGTAGTCCCAACTACAAAGGAGCTGAGGCAAGAGAATCGCTTGAGCCCAAGAGTTTGAGGTTGCTGTGAGCTGTGGTGCCATGGCACTCTACCGAGGGTGACACAGGAAGACTCTGTCTCAAAAAAAAAAAGTACACATAAACACAGATTTAGTAGTGATGTGGAGAAAATGAATCTTCAGACATTGCTGGTGGGACTGTAAAATGAAGCAACCATTTTGGAAGACAGTCTATCCGTTTCTTAAAAGGTTAAACATTGAGTATATATGACCCAGCAATTCCACTCTTAGGTATATACGCCAGGGAAGTGAAAACATGTCCACACGACAACGTGCACGTGAATGTTCATAGCATTATTGTTCATAAGTAGAAGATGGAAACAAATATCTAACTGATGAATGGATAAATAAAATGTGGTATATTCATACAATGGGATATTATTTGGCAATAAAAATGAATGAAATATGGATACATAGTACAAAATGGAGGATCCTGAAAACATTATGCTAAGTGAAAGAAACCAGTCACAAAGGACCCTGCAGTGTATGATTCCATTCATATGAAATGTCCAGAGGAGACAAACCCACAGAGACAGAAGTAAATCAGTGGATGACTTAGGTTAGGGCTTCGGTGGGAATTGGTGGAAAACGGGGAGTGACTGCTAAGCGGTACAGGGCTTCCTGTGGGGACCATGAACATGTAAAATCGATTGTGGTCATGGCTGCACAACTGAATATTCTGAAAACCAGTGTATACTTTAAACTGGTATGATATATGAGATGTCTATAAAGCTGTTATTTAGAAAAACAAACAAGAACTATGTTGGGCACCGTCCTGCTCTAAAAGAGTTCTGTTCTGTTGTGGCAAAGACAGACATAAACATTTTGATATAAAAAAGGTAAGTGCTAAGATACAAGCACATATGAAGAGTTAGGTGATCACAGAGAAGGGTGCCTGAGCCCAAATGGGAGAATTTAGAGATGTTTTCCTCTGGTGGGAAATGAATCTTAAAGGAAAAACAAAAATTATCCAGGTGAAATGACATGAAATGCCATCAAAGGCACAGTTTCACGCTTACTACAGAAATTAAGAGAACTACTAGGAGCAATCTGGTGTGTGTTTTTTTTTTTTTTTTAGAGACAGTCTCACTTTATCTCCTCCGTAGAGTACTGTGGCATCACAGCTCACAGCAACTTCCAACTCCTGGGCTTAAGCGATTCTCTTGCCTCAGCCTCCCAAGTAGCTGGGACTACAGGCACTCCCCACAACACCTGGCTATTTTTTTTTTGTTGTTGTTGCAGTTTGGTTGAGACTGGGTTCAAACCCGCCACTCTCGGTATATGGGGCCGGCGCCCTACCCACTGAGCCACAGGCACCGCCGCAACCTGGTGTTTCTAATTTGCAGAGTACACGGAGGAAAATTCTGGGCCTATCGCTGAGTAGCTTGTATAATAAACAATAACAAAATTCATATGTAAACTATTCATTACAGCTAAACATTCAACAGAGAGTCTATAAGAGGTTTCCACTGTGGGGATGACAGCTGAATTGGGTCTTGAAGCATTATAAAGACTTCACCAGTGAAACAGGGAAGGACAATCCAAACAGAGAAGCAAAGGATGATAAAGAGCTTGTACTTGGGCGGCGCCTGTGGCTCAGTCGGTAGGGCGCCGGCCCCATATACCGAGGGTGGCGGGTTCAAACCTGGCCCCGGCCAAACTGCAACCAAAAAAATAGCCGGGCGTTGTGGCGGGCACCTGTAGTCCCAGCTACTCGGGAGGCTGAGGCAAGAGAATCGCTTAAGCCCAGAAGTTGGAGGTTGCTGTGAGCTGTGTGAGGCCATGGCACTCTACCGAGGGCCATAAAGTGAGACTCTGTCTCTACAAAAAAAAAAAAAAGAGTTTGTACTCAGGGTGCAGAGAGTAATTCTCTCCCATAGAAGTGTAGCATCAGGCTCGGCGCCTGTGGCTCAAGCACTAAGGCGCCAGCCACATACACCTGAGCTAGTAGGTTGGAATCCAGCCCCGCTCGCCAAAAAACAATGACGGCTCAACCAAAAAATAGTCGGGCGTTGTGGTGGGCGCCTGTAGTCCCAGCCACTTGGGAGGCGGAGGCAGGAGAATCTCGTGAGTCCAGGAGTTGGAGGTTGTGATGCCACAGGGGCTGTGAGCCCAGGAGCTGTGAGCTGTGAGCTGTGATGCAACAGCACTCTACTCAGGGCAACAGCTTGAGGCTCTGTCTCCAAAAAAAAAAGTGTAACATCAGGACGTGAGACTGGCAGGCGAGTAGATTTGAGATAAAGGAGATTCTTATATAATAGAAAACATGAAACCCATGCCCGTGTGGTTTGCATCCATTACCCCATTTAATCCTCACAAGGCCACCCTACACGTGAGGGAACAAAGCAGACCCCAAGGTTACACGGATAAATGGAGCAACTAGGGTTTGCACCCACCCAGTTAGGGCACAAGCTTAAGTTTCATATACTGGTCTTAGTTCTCTGCCTGACACACCAAGCCCTTTGGACTTAATCTCACGGAAATGGGTGCTAACTCAAAGGTATTTTTAGTAGCCGTCACTTCTTTCTTTTCTGTCTTCTAATAGCCTCATTTTTCTCTTTCAGGAGAGCAGAAGGAAAATGAACACGGGGAGTTTGGTTTCAAAAAGTACATTTGATCGTTCTCCCTCTCCCAATGGCCTGAAATTCACATGAATCTGTCCCAAAGCCATCTCTTGCATTTAGGGGTTTAATCCCTATCCATCACTGTGACAATCTGCATAAGATTTTATTACTTGAAACTTCCAGGCCTTGTTTTTTATTTTCAACTTTCTTATACTGGTAAAGCAGGTAGTAAGTCTCACTATGTCGCCCTCGGTGGAGTGCTGTGACGTCACAGCTTACAGCAACCTCAAACCTCTGGGCTTAAGCGATTCTCTTGCCTCAGCCTCCCGAGTAGCTGGGACTACACGCACCTGCACATGCCTGGCTATTTTTTTGTTGCAGTTGTTTAGCTGGCCCGGGCCGGGTTCGAAACTGCCACCCTCAGTCTATGTGGGTGGCGCCCTAACATCCGAGCCGTAACTGTGGTACGGGCGCCGAGCCGTAACATCTTTGTTTATAGATAGGAAATAAGTTCACAGAGATTAAATGATTGGGCAAATCACTTCTCTGGCAGCTGTTTATCTGTAACAAGAGGCAGCTGAACTACACATTCCTTTGCAACACAAAACATTTCTCATTTGGGCCCGCTCATATTTAGACAGCAATTTGGAAGCAAAAATCAGTTTCATAACTCAGGTGTGTATCGACTAGATCATGATGGGAAAGTCCAGCGCTCCCTAGGCAAGCGGGAGGGTTCCAGGTCACGCCTTGCCGGTCTCGCTGTGCGCAAAGGCTACGCGGGAGCGGGTCCCCTGAAGCAGCGGAACGGACTTTGCGGGCGGTGGGGATGAGTTTTTAGATAGAACCCGAGAAAGGAAGTGTGCTACGCCATTAAGGGCCCCCACGCTCGGCTGCTACCGGGACGGGACGGAACGGGACGGGACTGGGCGGGGGTCATTCGCGGGTAGGCTATCCCGGGAGGGCCTGCTTCTTTGGGTCTCTGGTGACAGGCAGAGGCAGCCGGTGGGTCCTGACTTGCTTGTTCCGGCGGCGGATTAGACGGGCTGACCTTGGCTGCTGCTGTTTGCAGCTTCCAGTCCAGGGTCGGAGCCAATGACTGTTTGGGCCGCCGCCATCCTGCGCAGGGCCGCTGCCCGATGCCTGCGGGCGCAATGCCCCGGGGTCCAGACGCCTCCTCCGCGCTCCCCCGCGCACTCCCAGCCCGAGCCCCCGAGCTGGGGTCCGGTTCCAAACAGGACGCTGCACTTCACCGCAGCGGCTCCAGCCGGGCACAACAAGTGGTCCAAAGTTAGGCACATCAAGGGGCCCAAAGACGCCGAAAGGAGTCGCATCTTCACCAAACTCTGTTTGAACATCCGCCTGGCGGTTAAAGGTGAGAACCTGACAGTTACTTACCGATGGCCGCCTCTGCCTTCACCTTGCCCAAGGCCTTGCTCGCCTCCGGGAGCTGGGCCATTTTCTTTCCTTCCCCAGTTCCCACCGTTGCCCACCTCATAAACCCTCAGACCACCACATTAGCCTTTCCAGATGTTGGCATCTACCGGCTTGTCAGAGAGGGTGCTCCGGAGAAGATAAGGCGGTAAAAGTTCTTCCTAGTCTGTAGCTGGGTACTTAATAGAAACAAATCCACAGAGCCAGGCCAGACGTGTGTCTCTCCTGAAGAGACAAACTAACCCTCTGAAGTTGCCTCTAGTAACATAGGCTGTGGCAGGGGCATTGAATAAAGCTATTACTTGCCCTGGCCTCACTTTGGCTCATTAGGGTTTCCCGAGACACATGTCCTTGACAGGGGGGTTTGCAACCATATCTTTTCTCAGTTGTGTAACCAGCCAAAAAAGGCTTTTTTTCTACTTAGTACCAGTCACCTGTAGGAATAGAGAAAAAAATCCTGTAAAAAGTATGGATTTTGGAGTTTGAAAGACTCCGTTTCTGTCACTAATTTATGACCTTGAGCAAGTGGCTTAACTTTGTTGAGTTTCAGCCTTTCTGTAAAACAGGGGTAATGCCCACTTTGAGGTAGTTTATGGCACGTGATAGGCACTCAATTAATGTACCTTTGCAATTTATGCTTGGTATTTTTCTTTGTTTCTTTTTCTTCTAAATTCCTTTTTTTTTTTTAGACAGAGTTTCGCTTTGTCACCCTTGATGCAGTGCTGTGGTGTCACAGCTCACAGCAACCTCAAACTCTTGGGCTCAAGTGATTCTCTTGCCTCAGCCTCCTGAATAGTTGGGCCTACAGACACAGGCCACAATGCCTGGCTATTTTTGGAAACAGGGGTCTCACTCTTGCTCAGGCTGATCTCAAATCGGACAGCTCAGGCACTCCATCGGCCTTGACCTCCCAGAGTGCTGGGATTACAGGTGTCAGCCACCACGCCTGGCCCTCTTCTAAATTCTTGATATTCAGTTCAACTAACACTATCGAGTGTTTATTTTGTGCTGAACACTGGTAATACAAAGATGATGAGATATAGTCCTTGTCCTCAGGACAATGATTACATTTTCATGTGAGCATTTCAGTACTATGCACAAAATAGCAGAGTAAGAGCCAGGGATATTAGTAAGTCCCAGAGATGTTGTTGCCATCTTACCTCTTCATTTGACACAAAGTATAGTTCACTGAAACAGCAGAATAACTATCCCTAAAGACAGAGTGAATTAGAAACTTCTCTTCCAAAATACTTCTCTCTATCCTATTTAAACAGTGATAAAATGTTCTCAACTAAGAGCTGAGTGGTGACTTGCCATTGCTTCAGTGTGTATGGGTGGGGTGCTATAAATCCCTTTTTTCTCTCATGCTGTAATGAGAGGTCTTCACTCACTCTTCTTTTTTCTCAGAGGGAGGACCCAACCCTGAGCTCAACAGCAACCTGGCAAACATCTTAGAGGTGTGTCGCAGTAAGCACATGCCCAAGTCAACGATTGAGGCAGCACTGAAAATGGAGGTGTGTTCTATTTGACATGTTTTTTATTTATTTATTTATTTGTATTGTTGGGGATTCATTGAGGGTACAAGAAACCAGGTTACATGGATTGTGACATGCCTTTTATCGGTCACAGCCCCCACGGGGTTCATGTCTGGAAGGCCAAACAACTCCTTAAATTTTCAGAGAGAAAGGTAGCAATTTGGTTGCAGCCCTCAATCCAGAGGCTTCTGGGGGCTTTCTGTTCATGGCTATTAGTTGTAGGAGCATAATTAGGAATAGGATGCACATTGTACAGAACCATACAAGCTGGGACTGCTCAGCTGAGTTGTGAGATGAGATAGAAAGAAGGGTACAGTATAGGGGAGGCTGTGAAATTAGGGTGAGGAAGGGTTTGTTTTTCTTTTTCAGATGTATATGTCCTAAGGGAGAAAAGCCAGTAGAAAGGGAGAGGGTGCGTGACAGTGATAGTGGGAGGAACAGGGATGTAGGGCCCAGGTGAGGGGACACCTTTTCCTCTAGGACAAGTAAGAAGGAACTGAGGAAGTAATAATTGTCTTATTAGCTAATAGGTATTGAGTGCTTACTGCAGGCCAAGTACTTTGGTAAGAACACTGCATTGGTTATCTCACTGAATCCTCAAAACAACCTTAAACACTTGAAGCACAGAAAGATTAGGTGACTTGAGTAATCACAAAGAAAATGATGACTACGCATGTGGTAGGGCATATGTGCAGCGGATTACATGGCTGGAGTGCTGGGCTGGGCTGGATAAGCCATAATTAAAAAAAAAAAAAAAAGACGGAGGGACCTGGGTGGGGCCTTGGTGTGTGTCACACTTTATGGGGGCAAGACATGATTGCAAGAGGGACTTTACCTAACAATTGCAATCAGTGTAACCTGGGTTACTGTATCCTCAATGAATCCCCAACAATAAAAAAAAAAAAGAGGGTGGCGCCTGTGGCTCAAGGAGTAGGGCGCCGGTCCCATATGCCGTAGGTGGTGGGTTCAAACCCAGCCCCGGCCAAAAAAGAAAAGAAAGAAAGAAAGAAAATGACAGACTTGAGAGCCTGTGTTCTAACCATTATACGAATGACTGATTGATGGATCAAGGGCTAGGCAAATAGACTCCCTTTCAAGTAGGAGTGGTACTTCCAGTACTGCCTTCATATGAGTATTGCAGCCATGGTGCAGACAAGGTGGTAGAGATAGAGAACTTTTCCCCCACCTGGTGGCCCTTTATTTCTTTTGTGAAAGAGGAAGGGAGAAGTCATTGGTCGAGAGTTCCTGGAAGGGTGCAGGGCAAGGTGCTTGGGGAGAGTGATGAAGATTAGATATAGGGCCAAGGGATGAGAAGAGATGTAGAAGGTCCAGATGAAATTGGTGGATTGCTTGAATCTTGAGACCATGCTATTTTGGGCAACTTTTTGACAAGGCCCGGGTATGTAACTATTCATAGCAATACTCAGCAACCCAAGTTAGGAGCATTGAGACTTCACAAGAGTTTCCTACAGGAGACGGTTGTAGGAGAATGAATCTTGGAGGGTGTGGCTAGGGGAGAAATGTGGGATTATTTGGGGCCCGGGAGGAAGAAAAGGTGGGAGATGACTACTGATTGATGGGTCACAGACTAGGCAAATAGACTCCCTTCTAGGCCGGGTGCAGTAGCTCATGCTTGTAATCCTAGCACTCTGAGAGGCCGAGGCGGGCGGAATGCTTGAGCTCACAAGTTTAAGACCAGCCTGAGCAAAAGTGAGACCCCCATCTCTACTAAAAATAGAAAAACTGAGGCAAGAGGATGAGTTGGAGGTTGCCGTGAACTATGATGCTACGGCACTCTACTCAGGGCAACAGCTTGAGACTGTGTCTCAAAAAAAATAAATAATAAAATAATAGACTCCCTTTCAAGTAGGGGTGGTACTTCTAGTACCTCAAAAGTTGGTCCCAAGGGTTTCTTCTCAGAGGGTAAGGACAGAAAGTAAAGACAGAAAATCTCAAGATGTAGCCTGGACAGCCCATCCCATAGAGTCAGCTATGTGGTACCTGTGGTTCTGAATGTGGGAAAGGTTTGGGAAACATGAAAGTATACTTGTGTTGTTTATTACAGAAAACTAAAGACATATATTTGCTGTATGAGGGTCGAGGCCCTGGTGGCTCTTCTCTGCTCATTGAGGCGTTGTCTAACAGTAGCTCCAAGTGTCAATCAGACATTAGACATATCCTAAACAAAAATGGGTAAGTGTGCGTCTAGGAGGGTGTGGAAGGGGACAGAGTCTTTGGGTTCCAATTCTGTACAAGGCAAGAACTGTTGATCCCTGGTGGTGTTTCTAGTTTATTTGGGGGTGTGTGGCAGGGACTGGAGGATTAGTTTGTTTTTTGCAAAATTTTATTTTTTAATTATATGGCTGCATCATAGTTGTCTTTTTTTTTTTTTTTTTTTGAGATAGAGTGTCACTGTGTCATCCTCTGTAGAATGCCATGGATTCACAGCTCACAGCACCCTCCAACTCTTGGGCTTAAGCCATTCTCTTGCCTCAGCCTCCCAAGTAGCTGGGACTACAGGTGCCCGCCACAACGCCCAGCTATTTTTTTGTTGTAATTGTCATTGTTGTTTGGCAGGCCCTGGCTGGGTTTGAACTGGCCAGCTCTGGTGTTTGTGGCTGGTGCCCTAGCCGCTGAGCTACAGGCGCTGAGTTTTTTTTTTTTTTTTCAAGCTTCATCCTGGGTACAGTGCCGTGATGTCACAGCTCACAGCAAACTCAAACTCTTGGGCATAAGTGATTCTCTTGCCTCAGCCTCTCAAGTAGCTGGGACTACAGGTACCCACCACAACAGCTGGCTATTTTTTTGTTGCAATTGTCATTGTTGTTTTAGCTGGCCGGCCAGGGCCGGCTTCAAACCCGCCAGCCTCAGTGTATGTGGCTGGCGCCCTACCCACTGAGCTATGGGTGCCACCATATTTGTCTTTTTTTAAATAGAGACTGAGTCTCACTGTGTTGTCTGAGCTAGTCTCGAACTCCTGGCCTTAAGTAGTCCTCCCATCGTGACCTCTTTAAAGTGCTGGGATTACAGGCATGAGCCACTGTGCCTAGCTGTGTTTTGGGTTTTAAGCACATTTCTTCCTTAGCAGTATCCAATTAGTGAATTAATTTCAGAATCTGAAGGACTTGTCAGATATAGGAAGGGATCTTTGTTCCCTTATCTGATCTGTAGCCACATAATGCCCAGGTCTTAAAATGTTCTGCTAGGACTGGAGTCTCAGTGGCACAGGAAATAGTAAGCATAGTCTTTGCATTCTCCAAACTCCACACAGGGTAGAAAATAGAGGATAAAGTTATTTTTGGACTGTTCCCTTGCCTAACGGCCACTGCATCTTTCTCTTCGGGCAGAGAGCCACTCCATGTTTGTGTGTGCTCCATAGGCTGGGTGGGAAAGGTGTCTCATTAGACTGCTGTGCCTTCTGGAGGCTGATTGTCTAAAGGCATTCACTCACTGCGGCCCATTTCCTTCCCTGTCAGGGGAGTGATGACTGAAGGAGCTCGTCATTCCTTTGACAAAAAGGGGGTGATTGTGGTTGGAGCGGAGGATAAAGAGAAGAAAACTGTGAACTTAGAGCGTGCCCTAGAGCTGGCAATTGAAGCAGGAGCTGAGGATGTCAAGGAAACTGAAGATGAAGAAGAAAAGAATATTTTCAAAGTAAGTATGAAGACATTGTATCTGGTGGACTCCAAGAGGGCCCTAATAGATGCCTTAAGTCATCTCTGTCTTGGTTTCTTCCTTCCTTCACCCCAGGGTACAGGTGAAACAAAGAGTTCACATAGTGCACAAACATTTATTAAGTGAATACTGAATAGGGCCTACTCTACTGAGGACTACAAGAAAGATTCAAAACATCGAAAATATCAGGCAGCGCCTGTAGCTCAGTGGGTAGGGTGCCGGCCACACACACCGAGCCTGGCGGGTTTGAATCTTGCCTGGGCCAGCTAAAATCAACAATGACAATTGCATTGTTGGGAGGCTGAAGCAAGAGAATTGCTTAAGCCCATGAGTTTGAGGTTGCTGTGAGCTGTGATGCCACGACATTCTACCGAGGGTGACAAAGTAAGACTCTGTCTCAAAAAACAAAACGAAACAAAAACATTGAAAATATGCACCTGCCAGTGATACATTACAGTAGTTTTTTTTTTTGTTTGTTTGTTTTGTTTTTTAAGAGATTTATTGACCGTTTCTATTTTCTTTTTCACAGTTTTTGGCCAGGGCTGGGTCCGAACCCACCACCTCCGGTATATGGGGCCGGTGCCCCACCCCTTTGAGCCACAGGCACTGCCCACGTTACAGCAGTTTTTACATTTAGGACTTAGCAAAGTTCTGTCCGCCTTTGTCTTATTACCTTCTGGCTCCTTAGCTTCTGATTTTTCTTTATCCCTAGTTTATTTGTGATGTTTCTTCACTGCATCAAGTGAGGAAGAAGCTGGACTCTTTGGGCCTGTGTTCTGTGTCCTGTACACTAGAGTTCATTCCCAACTCAAAGGTGCAGCTGGCTGACCCTGACCTGGAGCAGGTTGCTCATCTCATCCAGCTTCTCAGCAACCACGAGGATGTGATCCACGTCTATGACAACATTGAATAACAAGATCATGTGTTCCTACAGTTTCCTCCTAGGCAAGTGGCAGCCCATTCCAGATCACAGGCTTCTGCAGCGATCTCTGAGAGTAAAGCAGGAGGGGCTTGCCTAGCAGGTTAGGAGGCCAAGGGAACTTGTATTCTTGAGGCCAAGGGAACCCCATATTTCCATAGAACCCCTTTGTCAGCTCTGCTGGTGTCTGATAGCCCTTCTGGATGAGTCTCCGAACACTTTTCTGCATGTAAACTGTGGCCACCTAGCTGGTCAGACTGTGGTCTCAGGTACTTGGGCCTTGTGGGCATTGTAAGTGCCCTGAGGCCCTTTGTGCTAGAAATGGCTCTTAAATAACAGCAGTGATTCATCTGGGTTGCTGCATTGCTATTGTGTGGTTCTTGAGTTTTCCTGAGTTTTTGTCCAATTGTTGAGACCCTCTGGACTAACTTTCAAGTCCCTAGACTTAGGTCAACTACTCTAATCCCAGGACTGTTGTTTAATTCTTTTTTTTTTTTTTTTTTTTTTTGAGACAGAGTCTCAAGCTGTCACCCTGGGTAGAGTAACTTGGCATCACAGCTCACAGCAACTTCAAACTCTTGGGCTTATGCGATTCTGTTGTCTCAGGACTACAGACGCCCGCCACAATGCCCAGCTATTTTTTGATTGCAGTTGTCATTGTTGCTTAGCAGGCCTGGGCCAGGTTTGAACTTGCCACCCTAGGTGTATGTCGCCGGCACCCTGCTGACTGGGCTAAGGCGCCACCCTGTTGTTTAATTTTTTGATGACTGTAGAAATGTAGCTGTATTTAGGTACTCTTTGGTCTAATGCTGGTCTTATGGCTTCAACCTGTCATTCATTCATACAATGGAACACCTACTGTGTACTAGCAACTATACTTATCTAGAACAGAATGTGTTCATTGGTAACCCTGTGTTATATCCTACTCTATGGTGTGGAACCTCAAAGCCCCACCTCTACTGGAGCTGCCGCAGAGCAGTGTGAAATGCTGTGCGTAAATCTTTTATTCTCTTTGTGTGACCTCTGTACCCTTCCACCAGAGGCCTTAAGGCTCTAGCCCAGTAGGAAATCAAATGCGAAGTGATAAGGGACTCCCCTGCTTCGCCTGGGCCCCTGTTTGTTCTGAGATTGGACTGATGAGCAGATTGGGCTGCTCTCAGAAAAGACTTCACCAGGCTGTTTCTCAAAATGTCCAACCCTGGCTCCTTTTTATCCCCAATGCCAAATGATGGGGCACTGGGAAATAGAAAGGAAATAGAAAGGAAATAGAACAGAAGGAAGACTACAGAGCTTAGTCAGGAGTCTGCCCAGGTGGGAGATAGGGGCCTTGGTAGCTTTTGTTCCTAATAGTCACTTCTGGGTTTAGAGAGGCCAGGAGTGCCAATGCTCTGTGCTAGAGCCTGTCAAGAATGTCAGGCCTGGAATGGTTTTTTGATTCCTGTTATTGACCTCCTTATAAGTTGTTTAAGCCTGTCCTGAGTTCAAAGTAATTTTCCTAAAGGAGCCTCAGGTAAATAAAGATGGAAACGAACTAAAACCAGATTGACTATAAATGATAAATTTACCTTCTAGGAAAAACATTACTAGTTGCACGGTGACTTCAACAGCTGGAGAGCAAGGGCTACAGGGAAGAAACCAATGAAATAATCCATGATCAGTTTGGCGCCTATAGCTCAGCAGCTAGGGCGCCAGCCACATACATTGGAACTGGCGGATTCAAATCCAGCCCCGGCCTGCCAAACAACAATAACAACTACAACCAAAAAATACTTGGGTGTTGTGGTAGATGCCTGTAGTCCTAGCTACTTGGGAGGCTGAGGCAAAAGAATCACTTAATTCCAAGAGTTTGGGGTTGCTGTGAGCTGTGACACCACGGCACTCTACCCAGGGTGATGGCTTGAGATTCTGTCTCAAAAAAAAAGAAAGAAAAGAAATAATCCATGATTATGCCATAGCATATGCCCTTATACATAATACTACCTGGGACTATTTAGTGTTTATAGGAGATAATTTGTCCAAATATTTGAATAGCTCATCATTATAAAAGGATAACTGAAAAAAAAAAGGCAATCCTTAAAATTTATATTCTATTTCATAATGAATTAGATACTTTCATATGTTTTTGATTTTCCCAGCAAACGTATAAAATTGTCCCAAGTATATTATGCACAGATGATCTCGTACAAAGCAGATGAGAACAGGTCTAATACCAAATCTTGCAGTGATAGGCCTTGGTTTATAAAATAGATCTATTTTGGAAATGTTGAATACAAATTAATTTGGAGGAATCTGAGCATTTTCTAATCTGAGAAATCTTTACCAAGAGTTCCTACTCTTGAAGGGGATTTGGCCATTCACATGAATGGGCCCCCTGTAATCTAATCAATAGGATTTATTAATCTGGATTATTGCATAACCAATTTTCTTATATCAAGGCATGTTGCAGGAATGCAGAATAACAACTCCTGTGAAGATGGTTCTGCAATGACCTCTGGCAGTACCCTGAAGACTCCCTGTATTTAATAGACAAAAGTTGAAACGAACCCTTACTTGAACCTGTTCTTCTGTTGTTAGATCTGAAAAAGAGACTTGGAGCTAGTTTAAAAAAAAAAAAAAAGATGAAAAAAGTAGGGTCACACCCATATGATGAGATACTATGCTGTCATTAAAAATTACTTTTCAGGCTTGGCGCCTGTAGCTCAGTGGCTAGGGTGCCAGTCACATACACCGGAGTTGGCAGGTTCAAACCCAGCCTGGGCCTGCCAAACAACAATCAACTACAACTAAAAACTAGCCGGGTGTTGTGGCAGGCACCTATATTCGGCACCTATATTCCCAGCTACTCAGGTGGCTGAGGCAAGAGAATCGCTTAAGCCCAAGAGTTGGAGGTTTCTGCAGGCTGGAAGTCATGGCACTCTACTGAGGGCGACATAGTAAGACTGTGTCTCAAAAAAAAATTCAAAGAATATTTTGTCAGAGAAAGTACTTATGATATAATAGTGGGCATGGCACTCTACTGAGGGTGACATAATAAGACTGTGTCTCAAAAAAAAAAATTACTTTTCAAAGAATATTTTGTCAGAGAAAGTAGTTATGATATAATAGTG
Source organism: Nycticebus coucang (assembly GCF_027406575.1). Classification (NCBI taxonomy): domain Eukaryota; kingdom Metazoa; phylum Chordata; class Mammalia; order Primates; family Lorisidae; genus Nycticebus; species Nycticebus coucang. The sequence goes on from NC_069797.1 coordinate 63,893,016, forward strand.
GATGAAAAAGATATAGAACTATATAATATGGCCCACATTTTCAAGTGTGTGTGATACATATATGTGTGTGATATACATATATATATGTATCACACTGTATATACGAATTTTTTACAAAAGGACTAGAAGGAAATGTACCAAAATATCAAAACTCTTTATCTCAGAGTGGTGATGTTATTACTGAGTTTTACTTTCTATATCCATGTATTATTTTTATCAGGGGACATTTTTTTCGAAAAAGCCAAAAATCAGTCATGTTATTGGTTCAGTAGGGAGACAGCATCTGAGAGTCTCAGAGTTGGGTGTACCTCACCTTAAAGCCAGAGGAATGGGATCTGGTACAGGCTTCTTTGCCTTCTTTTTGGTCATTGTCTTAGCAACACAAAATCAAGGCCTTTAGCCAGCTTGGGCATACTTTGAGGTGTCCTTTGCTGAGATGGAAGTATCTATGACAGGCTCTATCCATAGCCTTGACTCTTTTTTTTGTTTGTTTTTTTGATAGTCTCACTATGTCGTCCTTGGTAGAGTACTGTGGTGTCACACCTCACTGCAACCTCAAACTCTTGGGCTCAAGTGATTTTCTTGCCTCAGCCTTCCAAGTATTTGGGACTATAGGCCTCTGACACAATGCCCAGCAATTTTTTGGTTGCAGTTGTCATTGGTGTTTAGCAGGCCCGGGCCGGGCTTGAACTCGCCACCTTCAGTGTATATGGCTGGGCACCCTACTCACTGATCTACAGGCACAGGGCCAACACAGCCTTGACTCTTAGAAGAAGCACTCATGTGTAGTGACTTCCCCTCTGTAAGAGGCCCTGGCTGAATCAGAGGAACAGTGAAGCCTCTGCCTCCTATCAACTGCGGAAATTTAAACATGTGGTTGAGTTACTGTTTTTTCTCTGAAACTTACAGCATAGCAGTCAATAAAGCTTCAAATGCTAAGTGCCCCCAACACCCAGACTGTTTTTTGAATCCCTGAAGACTCCCCTGGAGACACACTATGAAGAGAAAATAAATAGTAAATCTGGCAGACTGGGTGTGGTGGCTCACACCTGTAAGCCTAGCACCCTGGGAAGCCGAGGAAGGTGGATGGCCTGAGCTCAGGAGTTGGAGACCAGCCTGAGCAAAGAGAGACAAATAGAAAAAAAACGAACAAAAAAAAACAAAACTAGCCAGGCATTGTGGCAGGTGCCTGTAGTCCCAGCTATTTGGGAGGCTGAGTCAAGAGGATCTCTTGAGCCCAAGAGTTTGAGGTTGCTGTGAGCTATAGTGCCAGGGCACTGAACCCTAGGGCAAATGAGTGAGACCCTTGGCCCGTTCCCCCCAAATAGTAAGTCTGACAAAGAGAGAATGCTGTGATGGATACCATACTACTCTGGACTGAAATAATTTTCTCTCTTTATTGTTAATTCCATGCCCAGCCAGTGAACAGCATAACAGTTTTTACTTTTTTCCTCTTATCTTTTGTGTATGCCAAAAAAAGGTAACATTTATTGTTTTTAAAAAGTCGAACCTTACAGAGATACTTAAAAGAAAAGGGAGGGTGGCTCAATGAGTAGGGCGCTGGCCCCATATACCGAGGGTGGCGGGTTCAAACCCAGCCCCAGCTGAACTGCAACCAAAAGATAGCCGAGTGTTGTGGCAGGCGCCTGTAATCCCAGCTGCTCGGGAGGCTGAGGCAGGAGAATCGCGGAAGCCCAAGAGCTAGAGGTTGCTGTGAGTCCTGTGACATCATGGCACTCTACTGAAGGCAGTAAAGTGAGACCCTGTCTCTACAAAAAAAAAAAAAAAAAAAGAAAAGGGGGCGGTGCCTGTGGCTCAAGGAGTAGGGCACCAGTCCCATATGCCGGAGGTGGTGGGTTCAAACACAGCCCCGGCCCAAAAAAAAAAAAAAAAGAAAAGGAAGTCGCATCAAATACTACCTCCTAAGATACAACCATCATTAACAATCTATATTATTCTACTCTTTGGAGCAAGTCTGCTGAGAAATAAATTATGGCTCTTCTAGTTGCTAGCAACCTCAAGTAAGAACTTAACCTCTAGGCCAGGCGTGGTGGCCTAGGTGGCCAGGCTAGGTGTAATCCTAGCACTCAAGGAGGCTGAGGCGGGTGGTTTGCCTGAGCTCATGGCTTTGAGACCAGCCTGAGCTATAGCGAGACCTCATCTCTAAAAATAGCCGGGGGTTGTGGCTGGTGCCTGTAGTATCAGCTACTCAGGAGGCTGAGGCAAGAGAATCACTTGAGCCCGAGAGTTTGAGGTTGCTGTGAGCTGTAATGCCATGGCACTCTACTGAGGGTGACAAAGTAAGACTGTCTCAAAAAAAAAAAAAAAAAGTAGAACTTAGCCTCTTTGCACCTGTTTCTTCACCTGTAAAGTGGGGGTAATAATAATACCTGTTTCATAGGGCTATTTTGAAAATTCAATAAGTTAGTACAGTAGAATCTCCTTAAGTTGACCTATTTTTTTTTTTTTTTTGAGGCACCCGCCACAATGCCTGGCTATTTTTTTGTTTTTGTTGCAGTTGCCATTGCTGTTTTAGCTGGCTGGGGCCGAGTTCAAACCTACCACCCTTGGTATATGCGGCTGGCACCCTACCCACTGAGCCACAGGCGCTGTCAAGTTGACCTAATTTTCGTAGACTGGATATGCACCACCACAAGTATGTATCAGTACAGTAGGCCTAGTTTCTTAGTTGACCATCTACATATGCTGACCAGTTGTCATAGTCCCTTGGATGGTCAACTTAGAGAAGTTCTACTATATATATTAAGTACTTAAAACAGTGCCTGGCAATAGTAAATGTTCAATGAATGCTGGCCTTTTTCTCACTAAGTATAAATGAACATTTTTAAAAGCTGATAGGTGATCATCCCTATACACTTCATAGGGTGATCTATAAGCTGTTTTTGTTTTGTTTCCCACTTGATACCCTAGGTATCTTGTAGTATTAGTCCAGAGAAGTCTCTTCATTCTTTTTAGTAGCTATGTAATATTTTACTGGCTCAACACCTGTAGCTCAGGCGGCTAAGATTCCAGCCACATACACTGGAGCTGGCAGGTTCAAATCCAGCCCAGGGCAAAAAATAGCCGGGTGTTGTGGTGGGCACCTCTAGTCCCAGCTACTTGGAAGGCTGAGGCAAGAGAATTGCTTGAGCCCAGGAGTTCGAGGTTGCTGTGAGCTGTGACGCCCTGGCACTCTACCCAGGGCAACAGCTTGAGACTGTCTCAAAAGAAATATATATATCTTATTGTATTAATGTGCCACAATTTATGGACATTTGGATTGTCTAAAAAAAGATACTGCAATGAGCATTCTTTACCTTTGTTTACTTGCAAAAAAAAATTGTTTTTTTGAGACAGAGTCTCCCTATGTCACCCTCAATAGAGTGCTGTGGCATCACAGCTCACAGCAACCTCAAACTCTTGGGCTTAAGCGATTCTCTTGCCTCAGCCTTCCAAGTAGCTGGCACCTGCCACAATACCCAGCTATTTTTTTGTTATTGTTGTCTTTTTTTTTTTTTTTGTGATTTTTGGCCAGGGCTGGGCTTGCACCTGCCACCTCTGGCATATGGGGCCAGCGCCCGCCTCCTTTAAGCCACAGGTGCTGCCCATAGTTGTCATTGTTATTTAGCAGGCCTGGGCCGGGTTTGAACCCACCAGCCCTGGTGTATGTGGTTGGTGCCCCAACCACTGAGCTACAGGTGCTGAGCCTACTTGCAAAATAATCTTTAGGATAAATTTATAAAATGGGGAAAATAAAATAAAATTGAAAGTATTTATAGAATTGTAATTTCAAAATGAAAAATAATTTTTATTTAGAAGTAAATGTCAATAATTTATAAAACATGTTGTAAAAATTTGTGACGTATACATTATTCCTTGACAATACAGATAAATTGATTGAACTCGTAATCCCAATATATTCCCCTTTACTTGTGAATTAAAAGCATTTTCATCAAATTAGGTGATGGGTTTTCTGGATTTTTTTCTTTTTTATACCAAATCCATTGAGTTATCCTCCTAAGAGCACTTATTTATTCATATTTATTATTCCCTCTCATACGTCCAGGTGTTCCTGTATGCTCTTGAAAGAAAAAAAGGATAGTGTGTGGGTGGTGTGGGATTAGGCTGCCCTTTGGGACCAGCACTTTCTGAGGCCCCCTGCACTGGCTCAGGTGTTTACCCAGGGGTATCCACTCAGTGTAAATCCAGATATGGAGGGGACAGCCTGAAGAAGGCATGGTTCAGGTTGGAAACTCCACCGGGAAAATGAGTATTGAGGGGGAAAAGCAACATGAAGAAGCTACGATATTGTATATTACTAAACGGGAGCATTCATGGAAATTACATGCAATTACTAACAGACCCTTTTGAGGTTCACTTATTCTTTTTTTTTTTTTTTTTGAGACAGAGTCTCAAGTTGTTGCCCTAGGTAGAGAGTGCCATCACTTCAATAGCTCACAGCAACCTCAAACTCTTGGGCCTAAGCAATTCTCTTGCCTCAGCCTCCCAAGTAGCTGGGACTATAGGCACCCATCACAACTCCCAGCTATTTTTATTTGGTGGTGGTGGTGGGGCTGTAGTTTTTGTTGTTTAGCAGGCCCTGGCTGAGTTCAAACCCGCCAGCTCTAGTGTATGTGACTGGTGCCCTAGCCACTGAGCTACAGGTGCTGAGCCATGAGGTTCACTTACTCATTCGACAGATGTTTATGTTTTTTTGAATATGCTGTGAGAGATGATAAGCATACCAATTTGACAGCTTCTGTCTTTATGCTTACTTTGTTAAAGGCAGTTACAAAAGAATGGAACAAGTGCTTTGATGAAGAAAGTACTAAGTGCTCTGTGAACATGTTAGAGGGCCTTAACCTAGCCTAGGAAGGCTTCCTGGAGGAAGTGATGTTTAGTCTGAGTTCTTCCCTGAAAGAATGGAGGCAGGACCGAGCAGCAATGGAGAAGATTACTTAGGACAGTTAACATTTCTATGTTCTCTACAGAGGTGTAGAGGCAAGAGTGAGCATTGTGTTTGAGGAACTACCAGTGGTTCCATGTGGCTGGAGCATAGAATTTGAATGATAAGGTTGGCAGAGGTGGGAAATGGAAGGACTTGTGGTTGAAGAGGAAAGAATGGGCTGGAATGGGCTGGATCCTAAAGGACCTTCTTTTTTTTTCTTTGAGACAGAGCCTCAAGCTGTCACCTTGGGTAGAGTGCTGTGGCATCATAGCTCACAGCACCCTCCAATTCCTGGGCTCAAGTGATTCTCCTGCCTCCACCTCCCAAGTAGCTGGGACTACAGGCGCCTGCCACAACACCTGGTTATTTTTTGGTTGCAGCCATCATTGTTGTTTGGCAGGCCTGGGCTGGATTTGAACCCGCCAGCTCAGGTGTATGTGGCTGGCACCTTAGCTACTTGAGTCACAGGTGCCGAGCCGCTAAAGGATCTTCTTAACTACATTCATATATTTGACTTATCCTAGGGGTGATAGGAAACCATAAAATTTTTTGCTTTTTTTTTTGAGACAGTCTCATTTTGTTGCTCTTGGTAGAGTGCTGTGGTGTCATAGCTCACAGCAACCTCAAACTCTTGGGCTTAAGCAATTCTCTTGCCTCAGCCTCCCGAGTAGCTGGGACTACAGGTGCCTGCCACAACACCTGGCTATTTTTAGAGGTGGGGGGGTCTCTTTCTCAGGCTGGTCTTGAACCTATGAGCTCAGAAATCCACCCATCTCAGCCTCCCAGAGTGCTAGGATTACAGGTGTGAGCCACCGTGCCTGGCCCGGAAACCATAAAGTTTTTAAACAGGGTATGAGAGGATCAAGTGTCCATTTTTGAAAGATCACCTGTGGTGTAAATATGCACTGAGAAGCTCTTACACTAAATAATGCAAGTAAGAGATTTTGGTGATTTGAGCTAGGATAGTAAGCTGGGGATGGGAGAGAAATAGACAGATTGGAGGCATGGTCAGGATTGGATGTGCAGGAAGGGAAATGGAGAGGAAGAGCTCACTGATAGTTCAAAGGTACCTAACTTGAAGAACTGAACATGGCTAGAGGAAATACAGAACTATGGAGAAAAATGATGAGTTCAGTTCAGACCCAGAATTGGTGTCTGTGGATACTCAAAGGGTGATGCCTCTGGAGCTCAGAAGAAAGACCTGCCCAAGCTAGAGAAAGAGTTCAGATTCTCAGTACATGTGGTAACTGCAGTGTGGGAATATTTGAGGTGGTGGGTTAAGGGACGAACAATGGAAATGAAGCCCACAAGAAGGCAGTTGTAAGAAAGATAGAAAGTAAATCAGAAGGCTTCATTCAGCTAAAGATTTATGCAGTTGTATTGCAGTTTCATATGTGTGAGGTACTATTCTAAGTGCCATTAATAGACAAGCAGGACAAAATCACTACTCTTAAGTGCCTGTGAAGGAGCAGTGAGCAGGACAAAATACTTGTTCCTACATAGCTTATGCTTTTTGTAGCTTGAGGGAAGTGAACTAATAAGTATATTACTTCAGGCACTGTGAAATAAAATAAGGCAATAATGGGAATACAGAATGATGGAGGGGAGAGAGACCATTTTGGATGGGATGGTTTCGAATGACTTTTCTTAAGAGGTAACAATTGAGCAGAGACCTGAATAAAGTGCAGAAATGGGAACATCTTGGGGAAGAGTGCTCTAGAAAGAACAAATGGCAAGTGTGAAAGTCCTGAGGTGGAAATGCTTGGTAGGTTCAAAGAATGATAAGAAGACGAGCATGGCCAGAGGACAATGATGCAGGGAAAGAGTAGTAGAAGAGGTTGGAGATGATGGCAGGAGCCAGCTCATTTTGTGCCAGGTAGGTCACAAAGAGTGTTGGGAGGGCTGAAAGCAGGGGATTGGCATGATCTGAATTACATTTTACAAGGATAACTGTGCTGTTGGAGAATCATTTGTGGGGCTGCCACAGAGGAAACAGGGAGACCAGATAGGCTAGGGCAACCATTCCTGAGAGACAGTGGTGGCATAGACTTGGGTAGTAGTGATGAGGAGTGGATGGATTCAGATACCTTTTGAAATGAGAGCGGAAAAGATTTTCTGAATGTTTGGATACGTGGGTGTTAGCCCGAAGAATCAAGGAACACCAGTCCTAGGTTTGTACAGTCCCTGACTTAGTATGGAACACATTCAGTAGAAACTATACTTTGAGCACCCATCCAACCATTCCATTCTTTAAGAACAGTGTTTTGTAAATTACCTGATTTATTCCTCTGTTGTATTTTTAGTTGACAGTTGAAAATGGCATCTGAGGGAGATTATTCTAAAGGAGTCTGACATAATACCCTGGAACAGGGACCAGGGGAAAGGCGCCCACATTGGTTGTGGTGGACTTGGCGTCTGAAGATCTGGGTATATAAAGGGTTGAGCAATGTGGGGTCAGGAAAATTAATTATGGGCACGTTTTATTTTGGAATATTAAATATTGTTTTGAAAGAATATATGGTGGCACGGAAAAGCACTTAAAACACCATCACAGAACAACATAAAGACATTTTTGTTTAACTATATAGAACATAGATACGATTATTTCTGGGGTGGGATTTTTTATTTTACTTTTTGTACTTTTCTGCATTTTTAAATTTTTCTACAAAAGGATTGCGTTGCTTTTATAATCAGAAAAAAAGTTATTTTCTGAAAGAGCCTCTGGCGGAATTCAACATATTTCCAAGGACCCACATTCCAGCACTACTCCAGCCTATGGGGCCTGAGGAACCGAGATCAGAGGGTGTGGCTCTGGAGGTAGGAGACCCAAGGAAAGGGGGATAGTGGCGCGGCCGCCCCTGCCTCCCGGCCAGCGCAGCATCTGGACGGGAAGACCAGCTAGAGGAGCGGGCGGCCGAGGCGGCCGCAAGCCGGGAAGCGCTCGGCGCCAGACCCTCCCCGCTCGTTAGGCGCCCAGTGCTGGACACAGGAGCAGGACGCCGGCCTCCGAAACCGTCCGGACCGCGGGGGCTGCAAGAAGCAGGAGAGCAGAAGGCCCCGGGCCCCTCTAGCTGCCTTCTACTAACCCCAGGCCCAACGAAGCCGGTGGGGAACAGCGCCAGCCCGCGCGCCGGCCGAGCCTTCAGTGACTGACAGGAGGTGGGAATGTGGGCGGAGCTTCACGCCGGTCCGTGATTGGAGCAACCAACACCTCACAGGGAGAGAGTCGGACGCGCCCGCTAGGGATGAGCAGAGGCGGGTGCTCAGAGTTCTCTACGTGATTGGCTAGCAGTGCAGGGACCCGGGCGCTGTCTCGATGATTGGCAGCCCTCGGAAACTGCCTTGTCTTCGCCCATTGGCATCTTGCAAGAGTAGGCGGGATTGGGTTCCTCGTTTGGTGCTGATGATTAGCTGGCGGCTGAGAGTTAGGGTGTTGGGAGAGAATCGGAAGGGGGGGCCCTGAGGACCGCTGACTTCCTTTTCGTTATTGGCTAGTGGAGTGTGTGTGGGGTGGTGCGGCGGTCCTGCTGCTGGTTGGGATTGGCGGCACTGGCGTGAGTGACAGGCAGTGGGGCGAGCTGCGCGACCAGCGGTTTGTTTTTCCGAGCGTTCCTGAGGCGGAGAACGGTGGCCGTACGGAGCGACTGCGGGGCTGAGGGGCTGGCGGGCCGGCGGGCCGAGAGGCACCGCCGAGGCCGGGCTGGGCCAAGCCCAGGAGCGCCGGGGATGTAGCGGGCCACCCTGCCCATGCCACAGCGCCCGGCCGCAGGCGGAGCTGGAGCCGGAGCCTGGGGAGGCGGCGGGGGCCCTGAGCGCTGCCCTCGCCCCCCGCGCGGAGCCAGGCCCGCTGCTGTCTCCGCCGCCCGGGCCCCCGGCATGCAGCTCCGGCTGCGGAGGTGACACTGCCGGGCTCGAGTCGCCGCCGCCGCCATCGCCACCATGGGTGAGTGTGTCGCCACCGCCCCGGCCTGTGCCCGCGCTGCTTCGTGACGCCCCGCCCCAGGCTGAGGGGAGGAGGACCCTAGGCCGCCGCCTGACAGGCATGGACAGCCCGTCTGGCCCGCGGCTGCGGAGCGCCGGCTGCCCGCCCTCCCGCCCCGCTCGCGGCGCCGGGCCCAGGCGGGGGTTCTGGTTTTCGGGTCCCACCAGGCGGCTCGGCCGGCAGAGCCCACTCGGCAGCCCTCCTTGCGGGAGGCGCGGCAGGCGCGGCAGGCGCATCCGAGGAAGCGGCGGCCGGCCGGAGGGCCGGTGCTCGGCTGAGCAGCCCGCTCCGGCCCCAGCGAGCCGGACCGCGAGCCCGAGGGCGGGGGAGCGAGAGCGCAGTGTGGGGCCCGGGCTGGAGGCCGATGCAGGCCCAGCTGCTGTTGTGTCTTTTCCTTGATTTGCTTTTTTTTCCTGCCTGTGTCATTTCCTTCCCTTTGCTCGCACAGGCGGGCCTGTGAGAGTTCCCGGGGCTTGCTCTGGAGCCCTGTGCGCGCCCCAGCGGAGGGGGGAGGGCGTGCGGGGATCTCTGCTATCAGCGGGGCGGTGGAGAAGTGCGTGCAGCACGCAGATCGCTGCAGGTTAGGCATTGGTTGGGTGCTGCCCGATATAATTAATGTCTTCCTTTTTGAAAAATCCGGTTTTATATCTATTATCTTGCGGTATCCCTGAAATTATGTAACTTTTGAAAGAAACATTAGCTACACAAAAGAATTCTATGAAATCACTTCCTTTTTGTCAATATTTGCAATTTCTGCTGTGGAGATGTAACCTAAGAAAAGCTTTTAAAGTCCTCCACACGCAGAATTTGAACTGAATTATATTTCATTTCTTTATTGGTAATTTAAAAAATGACTCTTGGACTACATTAAGAAGCAAATAACATTTTAAATGTGCTTTGCTTCTCCTTTTGGGACAGGTGTGATGCTATTGTCCCCAGTCGCAAGTTTCACAAAATATTTGTGTGTTGTCTTAAATAATAAAGTGGTAAACTTTAGTGAACGGATCCTCTGCAAAGCCACTCGATACTTCTGTGATATGCCCAATATGAAGAGGGAACGTTAATGTTTTCCTTGCCCTATAGCAAGGTCAAGTCATTTTTGTAGGATGTTATCCCATTGGCCACATACTTTTGTGACCCATCTCTATCCTTTGAATTGCCTTGTTCGATTTCATGCAGTACCTCACACAGTATGGGAAAGGTGTGTTATTTGCTGGACTTAAACGGTTTTTCTTTCTAGTCCTTTACTTCAGAAGTGCTTGCTTTTCTGGGGAAAGGTCAACTATGAGTAGGCATATGAAAGGAACCCAGTAAGGCCTGGTACTTAAATATATAATTTAACAAGTATTTATTGGGCATTTACTATAAATAGAATGTGAGATTATTCTTGTCCTCCCCAGGATTATCCCCAGCATTTATCTCATGTTAAAGAATTTGAATCAATCTTTGATTTATGAACCTATATTGTGATAGTCCAGTAAGTCTTTCCTCTTGTCCTGTGTGTGTGTGTGGGGGGATCCTTAAGCCTCAAAGGGGATTGTGAAATACTTGAAGGTGTGGAGACCACCCACTTCCCACACGACTGTTAAACCAGTTAGAGTACCCAGATGTGTTGGCTATATCTTGTTATCTGATGTGAAAATAGATGTGAGCCTGTTTTCACATTTCAAGACACTTTCAAAAAGTTTAAGTGTGTGACTATATGAAGACACTAGTGATGGCAAGGAAAGGTACTATACGAAGTATTGGTAGTGTCCAGAGCCCCAAAGGAAAAAGGAGCAGAAACTCAGTATAGTATTCTCATTTGTACCAGTATCAGTTTTACATTAAGAAACTAAAACCTAGCACGGTGGCTATGGCACCAGCCACGTGCACTGAGGCTGGTGGATTCCAGCCCACCCCAGCCAGCTAACCAACAATGACAACTGCAACGACAACAAAAAACAGCCAGGCATTATGGCAGGCACTTGTAGTCCCAGCTACTTGGGAGGCTGAGGCAAGAGAATCGCTTAAACCCAAGAGTTTGAGGTTGCTGTGAGCTGTGATGTCATAGCACTCTACCCTGGGCGACATAGTGAGACTCTGTCTCAAAAAAAAAGAAACCGTATATTAGACAAGCTTGTTTAAGAACCACTGCCCTGGCTTTCTTCACTCCTCCTCCCTATACCATTCTTTCCCTCTTTTATTTTATTGGTAGATGAACTTGATACACTATTAGAGCTAATACTGAATTCTCCCCAAACACCTCATTCTTTAATTTGCTCTGTATAGGGCTCTGTGAGAATTATGTACACACTTTGAAAATACTAGTTTCCATTTTGGTGGTGTAAGTGATAAAAAAAATCAAATTCCCAGTTTAGTTGGTTTGTTTTGTTTACTGTAGTTCTTTAAAGGATTCATAAGAGAGAAACATAGATTTCTTAATATTGTAGTCACACTTGTTAAACTCAAGCTTAGGGAGGAAAGGATTAAAACTAATTTGAGTCTCTGCTATGCAGGTTCTTTGGTTAAGTCTTATTTTCCTTAGCTATTCTAAGCTCTAGATTAAAGCCTGTTTGACAGCTTGGGTAAAAAAATAAAACAATTTTTACATTGGCTGTTAGCTCCAGTAAATTTCTAGTAAAAACTATACTTATTCCTTTAAATGATAGGAATTTTCTTTCTTTTTCCTTGTCACCCTAGAATTTTCCCTAGCTTTAGTAATTATAGCGGCAAGAGCTGTTAATCATACCTGAGACTAATTAATTTGTGTTTACTTGGTCTTTTTATTAAGTGTAATCTCAAACTTAGTGGGATATATTACTAAAAAATATGTAACAACTTGGAAATGTTGCAGGAAACTATAGTGTACTGTGTATAGGGTTACAGATGGTCTGGTTCTGGTTCAAGGTCAGAGTCATTGTGACTTACAGCAGATACTTGTGGCTCTAGGGTTCCAAAGGTGTTGGGAGCTTCCTGTTAGACTAGTCTCGATTCATTTTGGCTAGAATCTGACCACCTGTATAGACTCTGAATAGTTAACAACTATTTAATTGAAACTTGGATCACAATTTATTAATCAACATGGCCGTGTCATGATTAGATTTCTGACATTCAAAAAAAAACAATGATTTTAAAACCAAATCGTAGGCATCCGTAAAAGGTAAGTATTTGTCCAACTGTGTATTACTTAGGAGACTACACAGAGGATAAGGTGCAGTTTTTTCTGGTTCTGTGTAAGCTAGCCATTTATTATTTATCCCAGTGGTTCTCAACCTTCCTAATGCCTCCTAATGCCTCAACCATTTAATACAGTTCCTCATGTTGTGGTGACCCCCAACCATAAAATTATTTTTGTTGCTACTTCATACCTGTAATTTTGCTACTGTTATGAATCGTAATGTAAATATCTGATATGCAGGATGTATTTTAATTGTTACAAAGGGGTCGTGACCCACAGGTTGAGAACCACTGCTTTATCCATTTGCTGGATACCTCCTATGTGCCAGGCATAGTATTAAGCTCTGTACCTACATTATCTTGTCCTCAAAAAGTTACAGTTAAGTTAAGGTGAATCAGAAACATTGTAAAAAAATAAGTGCTAAAGCATGTAAAGGTACACAGGAGAGAAAAATCAGTTCTATAGTTTTGGTGTTAGTACACATAATTCTATAGTCTCTAGTGCTCTGGGCTAATTTTATCAAACATTAAAATTAAATATAGGCTGTGTGCAGTGGCTCACGTCTGTAATCCTAGCATCCTGGGAGGCTAAGGCAGGAGGATTGCTTGAGCTCAGGAGGTGGAGACCCTGTCTCTACTAAAAATAGAAAAAGTTAGCTGGTGTTAAGGTACGCACCTGTAGTCCCAGCTACTTGGGATGCTGCGGCAGAGGATCCCTTGAGTCCAGGAATTTGAGGTTGCCATGAGCTACGATGATGTCATTGCATTCTGGCTGGGGCAACAGAGTGAGACTGTGTCTTAAAAAAATAATAAATAAAATAAAATATAGTCGTGATGTATATTGATTCCTCAAATATATATATATTTTTTGAGACAGAGTCTCACTATGTTGCTCTCGGTAGAGTGCTGTGGCGTCACAGCTCACAGCAACCTCAAATTCTTGGGCTCAAGCAATTCTCTTGCCTCAGCCTCCCAAGTAGCTGGGACTACAGATTCCCACCACAATGCCCAGCTATTTTTTTTGTTGTTGTTGTTGCAGTTGTCATTGTTGTTTAGCTGTCCCGGGCTGGGTTCGAACCTGCCAGCCTGGGTGTATGTGGCTGACATTGTAACCACTGTGCTATGGGCACCGAGGCAATATATTGATTCTTAGGAGGAAGCAATGGCTTACTTTGCAGTATGTATTTTACAATTTTGGTCCATCAGTTAATATTGAATGTCTCTTATATCCTAGAAACAAAAAAGTACAGGGCAGGATTTAACTTTGCAGTCTAGTAAAGGTTCAATCATGTTCTTTTTCCCCCCCGTATTCCTTTACTCAATCTTGGCTGCCACAATCAGGCAGACAGAAAGCATAAGGACACTTCTCTTGCATCTGTATTAGAAACCTTAGCAGCAGACAGCACTGCTCCAGGTCTGTCAGAGATGCATTCAGTCATGTTCTTGAAGGAGAAAAGTTTCTTGTGAATTAGGGATTGGGCTTTATTTTATAAACTTACTGTAAAATGATGTTTGCCTGGGTATGGACAGGGTGGTGGTAGTGGAAGTATGTGAAACATTATGAAGTGGAAGATGGTAAAATCTGACTCAGGAACGTGTTGAAGCCTGAGCTCTCTGAGTGAGAGCTGAATAGGGTATTGGCAAGATGAAGAAGTAACATCATTAGTTAAGTGACAACAAAGATAAAAATATTACTTTAGGGACTGTATATATGGAAAAGAGAATGTGTTTGTGGGGCATAGTAAATAGACATAATGCAGGACATAGTGCATAAAACAACGTGTTTTGGAGAATATGGCCTGTTTGGCAACTTTTCTGGGTTGTTAGCCAAGGGACCTCATAAATGGGAAGTGCTCTAAAACCTGGGTTTTTTTTAGATAGAAGTAATTGCTCAGGATGGAAGAGAGGCTTCCTGCTTGAGCTAGAGAGAGAGGGAGTGTGTTCCTTGGCAGCTTCCATACCACAGGTCAGGGTATCAGGAGAAGGAAAAACCAGTGCTGCTGGGGAATTACAGATACCTGTCTGCTTAAAAGTATTTGAGCTTCAACTTTTTTTTTTTTTTTTTTAGCTTCCACTTTTTAAGCCTGCACTCTAATTCTTGTTTCATAGATCCCTTCTTTTTCTTTTCTTTGGTTGCAGTTTGGCCGGGGCTGGGTTTGAACCCGCCACCTTCGGCATATGGGGCCGGCGCCCTACTCACTGAGCCACAGGCACCACCCAGATCCCTTCTTTTTCATTTCTGTGAATAGTCCTCCTCTTCCTAGATTTTTAACTTCTTTTTTTTTTTTGTAGAGACAGAGTGTCACTTTATCGCCCTTGGTAGAGTGTTGTGGCATCACAGCTCACAGCAACCTCCAAGTCCTGGGCTCAGGCGATTCTCTTGCCTCAGCCTCCCCAGTAGCTGGGACTACAGGTGCCTGCCACAACGCCCGGCTGTTTTATGTTGCAGTTTGGCTGGGGCCGGGTTTGAACCTGCCACCCTCAGTATATGGGGTTGGTGCCCTACTCACTGAGCCACAAGTGCTGCCCCGATTTTTAACTTCTTAATTTCTAGAATTCACTGCTTTCTGCTTGTGCTTCAGGTAGTTTCTAAGTGTGTCCGAACATCCCCAACCCCAGGAAGTCTTTTGAAGGTTATAGCACACTATATTACTCCTGCCTAACTCGTTCACATGTAAAGTTCGCAAATGTTGATTTCTGTTACTTCCAGTTTTCTTTTAATCTCCAGTTTCTTGATTCCCTTTAGCATTTTGTTTCTGCCTCTGCCACTCCACTGGATTTTCCTGGCCTATGCCTACTACTACCCTTCTGTGGTCTTGGCTTGTGGTGTGACTCTTGTTTTTTCCAACCCCCTTAAAGGCTTCCTTGCCAGCTTCCTTTCTTCCTACTCTACTTGATCAGGATTAGTCACTGAGGAACAGTCCCTGACCCTCCTTTCATCCACTGTATCCCTTGCTTATATTTTATGTCCTTTCTCCTCCTGAGTTCATTTTGTGTCATCTTTTTTTTTTTTGCAGTTTTTGGCCAGGCCGGGCTCGAACCCACCACCTCGGGTATATGGGGCTGACGCCCTACTCACTAAGTCACAGGCACCGCCCCTGAGTTCATTTTGTAAGCTTTCTGGAATAGCTGGAACAGCTTGCTTTTCCTTTTTTTTTTTTTTTTTTGAGACAGTCTCAGTTTGTCATCCCTGGTAGAGTGCCATGCCTTCATAACTCACAGCAACCTCAAACTCTTGGGCTCAAACAATCCTCTTGCCTCAGCCTCCCAAGTAGCTGGGACTACAGGCGCCTGCTAAAATGCCTGGCTATTTTTTTTGTTGCAGTTGTTTAGTTGGCCCCGGGTCAGGTTTGAATCCGCCACCCTTGGTGTATGTGGCTGGTGCCGTAACCATTGTACTATGGGCACCGAGCCTAATTCAGTATTTTTTAAATAACCTCTTATTTGTGTGTTTATCCATTTATCCGTAGAGTTTGAACACCTGGAAGTATCTTTAAAGCTTTCTGATGTATAGTATCTGATAAATGTTCAGTAAATGGTTGTTAATGATCAGTGAAAATTTGGGATGAAATTAATTATCAGGGTATATTAAGGCCTCCAGTCTTTTTCCACTGATCTTTTCCCATTGATGAGAATAATAGCAAGCAATTTTTTTTTTCAGCATTACTATTAGGTACCATGAAACATAATTTATAAATTTTCATTTGCTTTTAACTCTCATAGCAGCTCTGTGAAATGATGCGTTTGTTATCTCCTTTATAGAGGAGGAAAATGAGTTTTAGAGAAAATATGTAATTTACTGAAGGTCTCTGTATGCTCAGACTTTTCTGATTCCAAAGTTCATATTCCTGAACGCTGTATTCTAAGAATGCTATTGTTTGTTTTTAAAGATTTTTGTTTGTTTCCTTTAAGGAATGCCACATTGAGGGAGTGCTGATAATTCAGCTAAAATCTCAGCCCATACAACAGGGATAACTGGATTGTGGCTGCCAAGTGTTCATAGCAATGTCACTTTTGGGGGGTGTAAGGGAGAAAAAAACAACTCAATCCAGGAAGAAATGCCTAGAAGAGCCACTTGATTTACTTCCTGCCTTTATCAATGTCCTTAGTTTGAAGTATCTATTTAAGATTAACCCATCTGCCACTAGTAATGTGTTTGACTTGATACAGTCAGATTCTAGAACCCTGCTTTCCTTGTGTCAGTTTTCCCAGATTTCAGGTGATAGGGCCAACCATTCTTCTAGAGTGTTCTCAGAGCTGGAACTACCAAACAAGTTTATCCATTAAGTAGTGCCAGGAATTGGTTAGCTTCCTGGAAACAGAATTTGTCAACTTGATAAACCAGCTCTAATAATAGCATCATCTTATACAGAATTAGACATTATTTCTTCAGTTATACTGGGTGGATTTGACTTGAAAAGTGTGCATGTGTGTTCATCTCTATCTTGATTCAATATCTGAGTTGAGATGACTGAAATTTTAAATTCTTAGCATGGTTAACGTCGATACTGAAAACTCTATGCATTCTGCTTTTAGGAATATTATTGGGTGCTCTCCAGAAAACACCTACCTAGTCATAATCCTCCTTATATTGATCCCAGTTTATTGTTACAATAGGCTCTATTAATTTTATATATATTACAATATATATTAATTGTATATACATTTAATAATATATAAGGCAATTTCATGTATAAGCCTGTACATAATATGTACATGTATAAGCCAGTCTTCCTAGCTTAGATGTTATGCTGTAGTTTTTATTTTATTTACTTATTTTTTAAATGTGCAGTGTACAGCAAGATTCGCTCTCATTTTTAAACCTTGGTTGTGAGGCTACAAAACAAAAAAATGCAAGTAAGTTCCCTTTCATTAAAGAAGCTATAGGGAAATTGCTAGATGATATAAAATAATCAGTGGGATTTTTGAGTTTTAATTTTTGACAAATGTTTTTTAGTAGATACCCCCTTCCTCCTTGTTATCCCCTTTACTGCATGCTTTCAGTACCACAGCTATGACACTCTTAAACATACATACTTTGTATGTGTTTGGCATGGAACCATATGGGAAGCAAGCTGCTCTTGTGTTTTTCCTGCAAGTTTTATTTTATTTTATTTTTGACACAGAACTCACTATGTCACCCTCTGTAGAGTATGGTGGCATCGTAGCTCACAGCAGCCTCCAACTTTTGGGCTTAGGCAGTTCTCTTGCCTCAGCCTCCCAAGTAGCTGGGACTATAGATGCCCACCACAATTCCCGGCTATTTTGTTGTAGTTGTCATTGTTGTTTAGCTGGCCTGGGCCGGGTTCAAACCCACCAGCCTCGGTGCATGTGGCTGGCACCATAACCACTGTGCTACGGGTACCGAGCCATTCCTGTAAGTTTTAAATCTAATTTTACTTTTCAGAACAAGCAAAAACCTCTTTTCAGGCACCTTTGTCCTTCCTTTCCTGTGCCTCTCCAGAGGGCATAAGGGCACTTGACACAGATTTGGCCTAAGAAGAGGGTAAAGGCTTCTTAGAAAGAAGAAGAGACTCAAGCTCTTTGACTTCCTATACATCGTGCTGTTCTTGGAGCCTGGTGTGGGGCATGCACCTGTAGTCCCAGCTACTTGGGAGGTTGAGCCCAGGAGTTTGAGATTGCAATGAGCTATGGTGATACCACTTGCTGCACTCTAGCTGGGGCGACAGAGTGAGACTCTTGTCTCAAAAAAAGAAAATTGAGACTTCATGCTGTTCTTTCCTTTCTATCAGGTATTAGAATATTTCCAAGGGACAATGATAAAGGGCAGAAGATAGACACTCTCTTTGGGTAGAGTTTTTCATACTTCTTTTAAGGTGTGCCCCAAGTCCTTGAATGACTCACTTGTCACCAAAGCAAGTGTAAAAACTCATCCCTCATATTCCCTTCAAGATGACCAGATGTATTTATTTCCAAATGCTATTTGAGTGGACAAAAGTCTCTTGAAAGACCTGGAACATTTTGTAAAATATAGAATTGGGCTGGTTTGGATTCTGAGTTTTGGTTAGTTGTCTTCAATGCATGAGAAGGCTGGTACTCTATGCTATTTCAAGAAAAGGAGATTAAAAGTGATGTCAGGCCAGGCACAGTGGCTAATGCCTGTAATCCTCGCACTCTGGGAGGCCAAGGCAGGTAGATTGAGTGAGCCTAGGAATTTGAGACCAGCCTGAGCAAGAGTGATACCCCATCTCTACTAAAAAATAAAATAAACTAGCCAGTCACGGCGGATACCTGTAGTCCCAGCTACTCTGAAGGCTAAAGCAAAGGATCACTTGAGCCCAGGAGTTTAAGGTTGCTATGAGCTATGATGCCACATCACTCTGCCTAGGGCAACAGCATGAGACTCTGTCTCATAAATACATACCATACATACATACATAAATAACTGTAATGTAATGTCAGTAATGTAGAGACAATGCACTGCAAGTTTCGTTAGGAAAGAAAAACAATAGAACTGCCCTTTGACTTCTCTGTGGGAAGCAGAAGGCCTATAAACTTGTAAAGAGTTTTTGAGAGCATTTAAAGGCTACACTTGTGAAACATCTTCTGTTCAAGGCAGCTATCTGATGTCCATGTGTGGTACCTTTTATTATTATTATTATTATTATTTTGATACAGAATCTCACTCTGTTGCCCAGGTTAGAGTGCAGTAGTGTCAGCCTAGTCCATAGCATCCTCAAACTCCTAAGATCAAGCGATAACTTCTGCTTCAGCCTCCTGAATAGCTGGGTCTACAAGTGGCTGCCATAATCCCTGAGTAATTTTTCTGTTTTTTAGTAGAGACGGGGTCTCACTCTTGCTCAGGCTGGTCTTGAATTCCTGAGCTCACGTGATCCTCCTGCCTCAGGCTCTCAGAGTGCTGGGATTATGGGTGAAAAGCTAATGTGCCCAGCCTTGTTTGGTATCTTTTAAAATGTGCTCTCCCACATATGATCTTTAAGAATGAGCCTTGGACTGACTCTGTTTGGCTCTCTGTAGATTCATCTTCTCATTTAGTACCCCACTACCCTGGACTGTGTTATTTTTTAATCCAATTTTTCTTGGATGAATTTCTCTGACACTAAATGATTGCTCTGCTGAAGTACCTCCCTTCCTGGCCATGAATTGGTGAATATTGCTGCCAGAAACATGATTAGACGGCTGTTAAGAATCTATTAAAATTCAAATTGTCATAGTCTGATCTTTTGGGAAACATCAGCTGAATGTGATTTAAGTTACTGGGTTTGTCATTTTACCTGGGCAGAATTCCCTGAATATTGTGAAAATGCTTTATTGGTCTGAATTTAAGTATCTTAGTCCGTGTGCTCTCATTCGTTGCAGACGAGCAGGAGGCATTGAACTCTATCATGAAGGATCTGGTGGCCCTCCAGATGAGCCGACGTCTCCGGGTGCCTGGATGTGAGACCATGAAGAACAAGGACACGGGTCACCCAAATAGGCAGGTGTGTGTGGCCCTGGCAGAGATTACTATAAAAGATTTTTTGAGGAGAGTTTTTCAATGGGATATATATGAAAAGCCAAAGATACTTCAGTATGAGGCTTGAATTATGTCAGCCTTTCTTTCCCCAGTCTGTTAATGGTAAGTGTGGGTCCATGATCTGGGGTCCCAAACTCTTGTGCATAGAATTTCTTCTATGGAGAATAATTCCAATAATTCCTTCACTTGTTATGGGGATAATATTCATATACTTTTTTCCCCTTATACTGAACATTTGACACATATTCAGATTCATGATCCCTAACTCAGGTTTTTAGCTACTTTATAATATATGCCCAGGAAAATTTATTAATTTGGCATTACCTTATGTGAAATATAATTAGGAAAGGAAATTTATTTATTACATTGTCAGATAGCATATTCCATGGCAACAATAGTGATTTTTGTTGTTATTATTGTTTATAGTTGTTATCCCTTATTAACTCAAGTAGTTCAGGGGTGCTTGTTTTATTTAGAGTTGTATGCTTGTTTAGGGAAATATTTCCTATTTTTGTTAATATTTTAATTTGTATGCCATTGAGAATCTTTCTCCCTCTCCTGCTACTTACCTCCCTGTTTCCAGAATACTTTGGCTTACAAAGAGGAATGATGGAGAGCTTTCCTACCTAGTAGGTGTCCAGTGCTATTTCAGTTGGCTATGGTGGACATGTTTGAAAATTTGTCCATAACATTCTCCCTTGTGGTTCTTTTTGTTATTAGCTAACCTCCTCTCTCCTCATTTGCACATTGTCTACTAATTCTTCAGAGTACTCTTGATTCCTAGAAATAGCATAAGGCCCTAGAATTTTTTTTGTCTGAGTTCTGCTAGATATAGTTTCCTGCCTTTAGGAATACTAGGGACCCTAGGAGGAGCAGGATCCTTTTGTTCATGTTGTAACAGAAGGATTAGTTTACAAAGCTGCTCTTACTGTTGTGCTTACCGTACAGAACTAGGGTAATAATCGATTAGGGCTCATTCTTGTACTATTTTCATGTGTTATTCTGTCTAATTACGTGGGTTCTCCCTTTTACTCACTTGTATTCAAAGCCACTTTTGGAAGGAGTGTTTTACCAGAAATGAGTCCCCTCCCCCAGGCTTGAGCCTAATGACCTCACTTTCCTTCCTGTCTTCCTATGTGAAGTGTGCTTCCTAATGTTGCTCCAGTTAGCTGATCTTTCTGCAAACAGGACTATTAACGTGGGTATCAGTTAATGGGTGAAAGGGGAAACTTTCTCGCATTGGAAGGCCCAAGACAGGTGGAGTGTCCTGATAGCTCCTTGAAGGAGAATTACCTTTTAGGAATCCTTTTGCTTAAAGCCTAAAGGCTATTATGTGTATAAAGAAAAGTTCTTTTTTACTGTGCCTGCTGTTGTGTTATTGGAGTGAAGTCAGTGGTTATGAAGGTAAAAAGGCTGTTCTGTTTGTTAGGAAGTAATCTTAACAAGAGGTACTGGCTCTTTGGACTCATAATTTACTTGAATATTGTAAAACTTTTTCTGTTGTATGGAGGATACAAATTATTAACCTCAGTTTTTTTGTTTTTAAAGAAAAAAAACAACAGCAGCAGCTCAGCCCTTCTGAACAGCCCCACAGTAACAACAAGCTCATGTGCAGGGGCCAGTGAGAAAAAGAAATTTTTGGTAAGGACCCAGATTACCCATTAAAGCTGAAATGTACTTTTAAATTTGCCACCCATACTGCAAGAGTGGAATTCATTTCTCAGACAAGTTGTTTTAGTGGATTTGTAGGGAGCTCTGGTTACTCATGAACTGTGTTCTGTGCCTCTAGTCACTGCTTCTTGCTACAATATTATATATGCAGCCTCGATCAGTGCTGTCCAATAAACTTTCTGTGATAACAGAGTGTTCTATATCTGCACTGTCCGATGTGGTAGCTACTAACCAGCCTGGCTGTTGGGGAACAGAATTTTACATTTTATTTCATTTTAATTAATTTAAATAGCCCCATGTGGCTAATGGCTATTGTATACTTTGTTTGTTTTTTTTTTTTTGAGACAGAGTCTCACTTTGTCATCTTTTGTAGAGTGTTGTGGTGTCATAGCTCACAGCAACCTCAAACTCTTGGGCTCAAGCAATTCTCTTGCCTTAGCCTCCCAAGTAGCTGGGACCACAGGTAATAGCCACAATACCCGACTATTCTTAGAGACAAGATCTCGCTCTAGCTCAGGCTGGTCTCAGGCAATCTACCCATCTCGGCCTCTATGCACTATGTGAAGGACTGTTGATTTATTGAGCAAGAGATTAAGTATATGCTTAAAGATGTGTAGAGATTTGTTGGTACCTTCATCCTTTTTACATAGGTCATGAGTTTCTATGGATTGCAATAAACTCATCATGGGGAATGTACCCATGGGTACATGGGTTCTGGGGAACAGAACCATTTCTGTTCTAGAGGGAATGTAAAGCTGTTGAACTGGAATGGCTGTTTAGATTGAAGTTCTAAGTTTTATGCTAATATCGGGTAAAAGGGCAATGAAAATGTCAAAATAGCTTTTCCCTTTAATGAAGGAAAGGTTATAAAATGGTCTCTCTTGGGAAGTATAGCAGTTCAGCTTCTGACCAAGAGGGCTGTTCTTCAGCAGGATTCTGAAAACAGAAACAGGGAAAAAGTCTCAGGAAATGCCGTTCTAGGAAAGATGGGGTGAGATGATGGTGTAGGGAAATGTGGAGGAGAAGTGTTTATAGCTTACTGAAATGAAAAGAGCCCGTCATGGGTGGCACCTGTGGCTCAGTGAGTAGGGCGCTGGCCCCATATACCGAGGGTGGTGGGTTCAAACCCAGCTCCGGCCGAACTGCAACAAAAATATAGCTGGGCGTTGTGGCGGGCACCTGTAGTCCCAGCTGCTCGGGAGGCTGAGGCAGGAGAATTGCGAAAGCCCAAGAGCTGGAGGTTGCTGTGAGTCCTGTGACGTCATGGCACTCTACCGAGGGCGGTAAAGTGAGACTCTGTCTCTACCAAAAAAAAAAAGAAAAAAAAGAAAAGAAAAGAGCCTGTCAGTGTTAATAATCTGTTAACATAGGGCTTTACAATTTACAGAGTGAATTAATATTTATTTATTTATTTATTTTGAGATAGAGTCTCACTTTGTCACTCTCGGTAGAGTGCCATGGTGTCATAGTTCACAGCAACCTCAAATTCTTGGGCTCGAGCAATTCTCTTGCCTCAGCCTCCCTTGTAGCTGAGACTACAGGCACCCGCTATTTTTTTGTTTTTATTTTGTTTTGTTTTGTTTGTTTAGGAGGCCTGGGCCAGGTTCAAACCCACTATTTCCAGAACATGTGGCCGGCACCATAACCACTGAGCTGTGGGCGCCAGCCTTAATATTTATTATTATTGTTGTTTTTGTTGGCTTAGGCCTTGGTTAGGATGAAATGGTTTTCTTCATTACCTGTTCTTCTTCTAGAAAATCCATTGAAAAGGCAGGAATGAAAAATCAAAACCTTATTTATTTATTTATTTATTTATTTTTTGAGACAGAGTCTCTGTCACCCTGGGTAGAGTGCTGTGGCATCATAGCTCACAGTAACCTCAAACTCCTGGGCTTAAGTTATCCTTTTGCCTCAGCCTCCCAAGTAGCTGGGACTACAGGCAGTCACCATGATGCCTGGCTAGTTTTTCTATTTTAAGTAGAGATGGGGTCTTGATCTTGCTCAGGCTGGTCTTGAACTCCTGAGCGCAAGCAATCTACCTGCCTTGGCCTTCCAGAGAGCTAGGATTATAGGCATGAGCCCCTGGGCCTGGCCTCAAAACCTAATTTAAATGGTGAAGAGATATCAAATTGGGCTAAGAAATGTCACATTGAGCTAAGATTCAAATTACAGAGTCCCAGTTAAACTATTTTCGCTAGCAGGAGAGGTCATTTATTAAGGGTGGAATGGTGCTGGCAGGGGCAAACAGCCTTTCAGTGTGAGAATGGCAGTGCTGGCCACAAGGCAGAGGAGCTGTGGGTTCATTGACAGGATTGTTTGGGGGCTGAGGCCTGGAAGAACTGGAAAACCTAATTTCTATCTCTGCTTGGCAGAACTTTAGACATAATTTTCCCTAATAAACAAGCTTGGTAAATAATTGTAAAAGAGAATGCATTTGAGAACAAATACGTATTCTGAGCAGCTGTGGAAGTAACATGAGTAGTGAGGTAATTGGCTAAAAGGTAGGTTTGTGTTTTCTGTATGTTCCCATCTGTACATTGGGTCTCTGGAAACCTGTAGCATGGTTAGAGTTATCGAAAGTTTTGAAATGTGTGGCACATTCTAGACGTGGCTGATTTTGCAGGCCATGATATGTTACATTCCTTTAGCAGTCATCAACTCAGGGTGCTTATCAATGGGTGCTAGCTCACTATGGGTCTACAGCTTGGTGTACAGAGCGCTTACCTAAGAGTCATAAAATTGTTAATCATCTATTAACATGGGATTTTACAATTCACAGAGTACTTTCAACAAGAATTAACATCAACAACTACAAGCATGTGTATAATTTTTTTTTTTTTAATTGAGACAGAGTCTTATTTTGTCACCCTTGGTAGAGAGCTGTGGTGACAGCAACCTTCAACTTTGGGCTCAAGCAATTCTCTTGCCTCAGCCTCCTTTTTTTTTTTTTTTTTTTTTTTTTTTTGCAGTTTTTGTCTGGGGCTGGGTTTGAACCCGCCACCTCCGGCATATGGGGCTGGTGCCCTACTCCTTTGATCCACAGACGCCGCCCTCCTCAGCCTCCCTTATAGCTCAGACTACAGGTGCCTGCCACAATGCCTGGCTCTTTTTTTTTGTTTGTTTAGCAGGCCCGGTCTGGGTTTAAACACATCAGTCCCAGAGCATGTGGCTGGTGCCCTAACCACTGAGCTCCTGGTGCCCCTATAATATTTTAAAGTTTACACATTTTTTATACAAAACTATTGAGTAGAGCCAGGAAGCAAACCCAGGTCTTCTGATTCCTAATCACAGTCATTTTACCATATATAAATCATATAACCTTTCTGAACTCAGTTTTCCCACCTGAAATAGAAGCATATTTTATCTGCCTCTTAAAATTATTCTAAGATAATAGACAGAGGCTCAGCGCCTGTAGCTCAAGTGGCTAGGGTGGCAGCCATATGCACCAGAGTTGGCAGGTTCGAATTCAGCCCAGGCCTGCCAAACAACAATGACAACTACAACCCCAAAATAGCCGGGCATTGTGGTAGGTGCCTGTAGTCCCAACTACTTGGGAGGCTGAGGCAAGAGAATTGCTTAAGCCCAAGAGTTGGAGGTTGCTGTGAGCTGTGGTGCCACAGCACTTTACCCAGGGCGACAGCTTGAGACTCTGTCTCAAAAAGAAAAAAAGCAAAAAATGATAATAGACAGATGTTAAGTATTTTATACCTTGTAAAAGATGTACAAATGTAAAGAAGTTGTAGTGATCATACCATTTCTATTATGTTCTGGTATTATGGGTATGAACTTTGGGGAAAGCTTCTAACCAGAACTACGCATAGTATTATGGAACTAAAAAGCGTTAAAGTTTTTCCGCCTTTATTGGATTATCATTATCATTACTGTCTATTTGATGATCCTTTGCAAACTTCTGAAGCTAGCCTAATTTCTGAAAATCCCAGTGGAGGAAGAAATAGACTCATTCCTGTTTCCCTTGACTCTTTTTTTTTGGGGGGGGGGGAGGAGACAGAGTCTCACGACGTCACCCTTGGTAGAGTGCCTTGCCGTCACAGCTCACAGTAACCTCAAACTCTTGGGCTTACATGATTCTCTTGCCTCAGCTGCCCAAGTAGCTGGGACTACAGGCACCTGCCACAATGCCCAGCTATTTTTGTTTTTGTGGTGGTGGTTGTCATTGTTGTTTAATTGGCCCGGGCCGGTTTAACCTGCCAGTCTGGGTGTATGTGGCTGGCCCCTTATACACTGAGCTATGAGTGCTGCCCTCCCTTACTCTTACAAAAATGGTAGGTAGGTAGTTGAATAGAGTCTAGTGTCTATATCTGACCCTTCAGATGTTTGCTATTGGGTGTTTCAGAGTGGAAAAGCTGCTTTCTTCATGGCAGGCACAAGCAGGGCAGGGCCTTGGCTTCTTGTACTAGAGGAAGAGAATCCTAGGAGATGTTACCCTCGCAGGGTCAGTGATTGAGCATACTGTCTTTTAGTTCTACTACGATAGACCTGGCTCTTCAGGATTTCCCTTCTCTTTCAATGGTTTTTGATAAGATGAGCTGGCACATAAGATAATAAGATATAAAGCAACACACAAACCTGGTTATATTTTCTAAGAAGGTCACTTTATATCATCTCTTCCACTGATCTCTTATTAAGATTTTCCTGAGTCATGCTTACAAATACAATTTTAGTTTTTGTCACACTTTTTGTTTCATTTATTGTCTTTGGCAAAATAATGACTCCTGTTCCAAAGATGAGGGGAGCCATTCAAGGTATAACAAATACAGGGAGAGGGAACAATACAGAATCAGAGAGAGGGTAAGAAGGATGACAGTTAACTGAGGGTTTTGCCAGGTCTAATTAGTTCACAAACTTTTTTTTTTTTTTTAAGTGAATACACAATTTATTTAACATTCAAACTTAATTAAGACACATGCAATATGGCAATTTTACTGGTGATTTAACTCTCCCTAGGATATGATTGCTTGCTGGGGCTTAGCAACAGGGTCTAGTTCACACTTACCACTAGTTAAATACTTTATTGAATAAATACAGTACGAAACAAAATGCATTTAAATGCGGTCTTAAAAAAATCAATTTTAAAGGCCTTTCTTTTCAGGCTAATGACAAACACAATAAAGGCAAATATGCTTGTTTAACATAATTGGCTGATTTTTATACAGCGCTTATATCTTTTGGTCCACAAGTATGTTATTAAATGATAGAGAACATCTAATTCAGCCATTTCTATAGAACTAGGAAATAAATTTCTAAGAAAGAAAGATTTACAGACCTCATCCTTTATATCCACCCCAGTAGTCTAACTCTAAAAAGGATAAAGTCAATGACTTTCCCCACAAGAGCTCATGACTAATGTTGCTTTGCTATCAAAATCTGTATTTCTGATCCATTATGAGCATTGAGACAAGATTCAGATATTCCCAAAGAAAGAAGCACAGTGCTTGTTGTGATTGCCTATTCAACAACAGCGAGTACTGCATTCAAAAGTGTCTCATCCCAGGAATTAAATAAGGTCAGCCACATTCATGAGCATTTCCTCCACTGTAGTATTATAGAAAGTCTCAATGTCATACAGAATCCTCTTGTCTTCTTCAGTAACAAAGTTTATAGCCACACTTTTCCTCCCAAATCGACCTCCTCTGCCAATTCTGTGAGTATAGTTTTCACAATTGGTAGGTAGGTCATAACCAAAGACACTTGTTGCATATCAGTCCCGTGAGCCAACAAGTCAGTAGTGATCAGAACACAACTTGACCCTCATTGGAACTCCCTCATGATGACATCTTTTTCCTTCTTGTCCAAGTCACCAGGCAGAGTAGACACTGTGAAGTCCCTGGCATGCATTTTCTCAGTGGGCCAGTCCACCTTATGCCTTGTATTGAGAAAAATAACAGTGTATGTAATGGTCAGTGTCTCATACAAGTCACAAAGTGTATCCAACTTCAATTCCTCTCTTTAAACATTAATGTAAAACTGTTTGATACCTTCAAGGGTCAGTTCTTCCTTTTTCACCAGAATTCGAATTGGATCTCTCATGAATTTTTAAGTTACTTCCAACACATTAGTTGACATTGTGGCAGAAAGTAATACAACCTGAATACTTGCATTTAATTTTTTGAAAAATCTCATAGATTTGATCCTTAAACCCTTGGCTCAACATTTCATCTGCTTCATCCAAAACAAACATTTTGATCCATTTTGATCTGTTCAATGTATCAAACACTCTCCCTGGTGGACCAGGGATAATATGTGGTGCTTCAGCCTGAAGTTTTTGCATTTCATTTTCAACATTCATTCCACCAATGCAAGCATGACAAGTTGTTCCCAAATAGTCTCCAAGTGCTGGAATTACCTTCTGGATCTGTTGAGCTAGTTTTCTGGTGGGTTTCCTTGAACTCAATCTCCAACTGTTACAGGATGGAAACAGCAAATATGGCTGTCTTTCCCGTACCTGACTGAGCTTGAGCAGTCACATCATACCCTTTAATACAAGGAATAATAGCTCTTTGCTCAATAGCAGAGGCTTCTCAACCTCCTGAGTAGCTGGGACTACAGGCACCTGCCACAACACCCAGTTATTTTTAGAGACAGGGTCTTGCTCTTGCTCAGGCTGGTCTCGAGCCCCTGAGCTTAGGCAATCCACCACCTCAGCCTCACAGAATGCGAGGATTATAGGGATAAGCCACCGTGCCCGGCCACACTTGGCTGTTTTTAGAGGCAGAGTCTCACTACAGCTCAGGCTGATCTCGTGCTCCTGGGCTCAGGCAATCTGCTTGTCTTGGCCTTCCAGAGTGTTAGGATTGAAGGCATGAACCACCACATCCCACAAGAGGCCTCATTCTTCCTTAAGTTTGGTGTTATTTTCGGTTACTCCTATTGCCCCCACTGAGTTCCTGAATCTTTAACTCAATCTGAAGGCCTGTACTGTCCTTCTCCTAAGCATTGCTCATTATTTCTCTCACCAGATTTCCTATCGTGGGCAGGGGACTTGAACCTGCTTAGACCTGAATTTTCATACTGGCACATTTTCCCCAGCAGCTATGGCATCTCTCCATTCAGTGCAATGTATGCATAAGCTTCTTAGACACACAAAAGAAATGTCATGTTCCATGTACCCCCAGGAATCATGCATAATGAACAATGCATGAAAAAAATAAAGTATGATGCACCTGTACCTAAATGAATGAGTGCTGTGTGAAGCCAAGAAAATGAAAGATAAATTTGAGCCAAAGAAGTTATGGAGTCATTTCAGGCGGAGAGGCACTTGAATTAGGCTGTGAAGGACGCATAAAAGTTACAGTGGAAAGAAGGAAGGGTAGCACTCTGGGTCAGGAAACAGAATGATTAAAGGCCTAGGGGAAGGAGTGAATTTCAGGAAGCAGGGGAAGCATTAATCTGTCTGGAGAGTGGGGTTTCCGTGGGGAAGAATGTGTGATGATCAGATCAAATGAATGAGCCTAAATCCTAGACAGCTTTGAATGATAGCAAAGAATTTAGATTTTATTTCACAGGTTATGGGTACAACTAATTATGAACAAGGAAGGAACATAGTGAAAATGGTGGTTAACTTGATTGGAACAGTAGAGGAGCATAGACTGGGTTGAAAAGGGGGCTTGCAGAGTTGGCTTTAGGAATCCGGAAACAAGAGGAAAGGGTCCTAATGATGGTGATGTCAGGGAGAATGGGAAGCAGAGTCTCTACTGAAGGCCTTTGAAGGGAGAATTGGAACCTGCTATCTGGCTGTGAATGGGGAAAGGAAGGAAAGAATCAAGCATAACTCAGATTTGAGACTGTATAGCCAAAAGTGCAGCAGTACCAATGTTAGAAATAGTGGCAACGGGCCAGGTATAGCGGCATGCACTATAGTCCTAGCTACTCAAGAGGCAGAGGCAGGAGGAGGATGGCTTGAACCCAGGAGTTCAAATTTGTGCTGTGCAATGACTGTACCTGTGAACAGCCATTGTACTCTAGCCTGGCAGCATAGTGAGATCCCATCTCTTAAAATAAAAAGAAAGTAGGTCAGGCATAGTGGTTCACACCTGTAATTCTAGCAATCTGGAAGGCCAAGGTGTGTGGATTGCTTGAGCTCACGGGTTCCAGACCAGCCTGAGCTACAGTGAGACCACGTCTCAAAAAATAGCTGGGCGTTGTGGCAGGTGCCTGTAGTGTCAGTTACTCCGTAGACTGAGGCAAGAGAATCGCTTTAGCCCAAGAGTTTGAGGTTGCTGTGAGCTATGAAGCCATGATACTCTACAGAGGGCGACAAAGTGAGACTCTGTCTCAAAATAAATAAATAAAAAGAAAGTAATAGTTTAAGAAGATAGCTGATGTAAATATATAATGGCAAAGTTGAGGGTAGCGCCTGTGGCTCAGTGGGTAGGGTGTCGGCCCCATATACCAAGGGTGGCGGGTTTGAACCTGACCCCAGCAAAACTGCAACAAAAAAATAGCTGGGCATTCTGGCGGGCTCCTGTAGTCCCAGCTACTCAGGAAGCTGAGGCAAGAGAATCACCTGAGCCCAGGAGTTGGAGGTTGCTATGAGCTGTGACGCCATGGCACTCTACCAAGGGTGACATAGTGAGACTCTGTCTCTAAAAAAACATAAAATAGGGCGGCGCCTGTGGCTCAGTGAGTAGGGCGCTGGCCCCATATGCCGAGGGTGGCGGGTTCAAACCCAGCCCCGGCCAAACTGCAACAAAAAAATAGCTGGGCATTGTGGTGGGCGCCTGTAGTCCCAGGTGCTCGGGAGGCTGAGGCAAGAGAATCGCGTAAGCCCAAGAGTTAGAGGTTGCTGTGAGCCGTGTGACGCCACGGCACTCTACCCGAGGGTGGTACAGTGAGACTCTGTCTCTACAAAAAAAAAAATAATAATAAATAAATAAAATAAAATAAAATAAAAATAATGGCAAAGTTGAGTTTGAAATTACAGTAGAAAGAAACTCTGAGTTTGTATGGGGGGGCATGTTTTTCAGGTCCACAGTTCCTTATCTGCAATTGTGAAATACAAATAGTACTATAAACTAAAAAAAAAATTTTTTTTTAATTTTTAGTTTCTGGCTTTTGAAAAAAAATTTTATTATTTTAATTTGCACAAATTCATTTGGCAACCAAACCTGGTCTGAACAGACACAGGGCTACTTACAGTCTGTCTTTATTCCACTTAACATGCATATTCATACTTTTCATTGCAAAAATCAGGATAGCTTGGATAAATAGCTTGTACATGTAACAAATAAACCCCAGATCTCAGTGACTGAA
Organism: Nycticebus coucang; assembly: GCF_027406575.1. NCBI lineage: Eukaryota > Metazoa > Chordata > Mammalia > Primates > Lorisidae > Nycticebus > Nycticebus coucang. The sequence continues at coordinate 63,923,544 of NC_069797.1, forward strand.
TACAGTATGTCCAGTCTGAGAAGGGGAAGGACAGTGTTCCCATGGTCACTTAGCAACCTGAATTGAAGGAGATGCCACTGTTGTAGGACATGTGACTGCCAGGAAAGAGAGGATAGAACTCAGTTTTGTTTCCAGCTCTTAGTCAAAACTGGGCACAAAACTCCATACTAACTTTAAAAAATGCAGAGAAGTACAGGAAATATTTTGTGAGCATTCTGCCTCTACCACAGGTGTGCTGCCCCAGACTATGCCTCCTGGAAGGCATTACATGATATATAGAACATGTACCCTACTACCTCTCTAAATCCAAAACATGGATTCTGAAGCACCTTTGGCCCCAAGGGTAAAGGTCAATGGACCTGTATTATCATTTATTGAGCACTTCTGTATCAGGTACTATTCTAATTGCTTCACCCAATTATATCATTTAATTCTTTCAGTAACTCCACAAGATAGATATTATCTTCATTCTCACTTTACAGAAAAGGAAACCAAGTCATAAAACAGGTAAATAAAAAGTTCAAGGTCACACAGAGGAAGTTGTAAAGCCAGGATTTGAAGCAGGCAGTTTGACTCCAGTGCGACATTCTTAACAACTACATATTTACCTCAAGTATGTGGGGGGTAGATGCTTTGCTTGCAAAATTGGAGCTAGGCATAGATATTTGGGAATCTTTTATTTAGAGGTACACTGAGCAGAAGGTATAAGGGGAAGAGAGAGAAAGCCAGAAGCCAGAAGTCTAAATGTCAAGGAATGGACGTGTGTGGGGGGAGGATTGGGAGAGGGCTGAAGAAAAGGAACTAGCAAAGAAGCAGAAGTGGTTAGAGTGTGGCAGGTTCCCTGGGCTGAGATATAGTCATAGAAGTCAGAGAAAGACTTGGCCACCATTGCGAAATGCCTCAGAGAGGTCAAAGAGAATGGCTAGCTGAAAGGAATTAAATCAAGTTATCTTTTTCTGAACTTCCCTTACCCATGCCTTATTACAGTCAGCCTGATGGGAAACTTACCTCTAAGAACCTGACAGATTTAGGCCCACCATGTGGTATGTTGAATCTAGTCAGTGGCCTACATACTGCTCTGGAAAGGCTGTCAGGGCATAAGAGAAGGCATCTTTGTTTATACTGCTTAGTAGTCACAGGCTTGGTTCATCTTGAATAGCAGGTGATTTGTGGATTGAAGTAAAAGTTTAATTCCCGCTCTGACTAAATTCATGGTTTATGGCCCAATGTATTTCCTTCAATTTCATAAAGGGATGGAGGAGGTTCTTTCATAGGTGTTTCTACATATAATGTATGGTATACACCTGTAGCCCCAGCTATTCAGGAGGTTGAAGTAGGAGGATCTTTTAGGACCAGGAGTTCAAGACTGAGTGATCTGTGATCATACCAATGTCTTCCATCCTGGGTGACAGTGTGAGACCCTATCTCAAATAAGTACATACATACATACATACACACACACACACACACGCACACACGCACACACACATACCCATCCACTTTAAGAGTGAGAGGTAATAGTGTGTTTTTCACCACAATTTTTTAAAATAAAAATTAGATAAAAATCAATAAAGTCTGGGTATGGTGGCTCACCTCTGTAATCCTAGCCCTTTGGGGAGGCAGGAGGATCACTTGAGACTAAGAGTTCAAGACCAGCCTGTGCAAGAGTGAGACCCAGTCTCTAAAAAAACTAGAAAAATTATTTGGGCATGGTGGCAAACACCTACAGTCCCAGTTACATAGGTGTCTGAGGCAAGAAGATCACTGGAGCCCAGGAGTTAGAGGTTGCTGTGAGCTATGATGACACCACCACATACTAGCCCATGAAAGAGAGCATGACCTTGTCTAAAATAATAATAATAATAACAGAGAAAACACACAAGGAAATCTGAATAAACTATAGATGTTAGTTATCTCCCTCGCCCTCGTTCTCTTAAGAATGTACAATGGAGTTTTCCAGAGGCTACAATGATGTTATTGCATCAGATTGGAAACAGAAGCAGGTACGAGAATTTAGCTATCTTAAGCCACGCATTAAAAACATTTGTGGGAACACTCAATTCTATTTTGTAGAATGATGTGTTGTGTGATTTCTATACAAATAAAAAAAGATTTGCTTGTAATCCCAGCACTTTGGGAGGCCAAGGCAGAAGGATTGCTAAGGCCAGGAGTTTGAGATGAGCCTGAACAAAATAGTGAAACCCCATCTCAAAAAAAAAAAAAAATTAGCCAGGCATGGTGGTGTACACCCTTAGTCCCAGCTACTTGGGAGGCTAAGGTGGGAGGATCACTTGAGTCCAGGAATTCAAGGTTGCAGTGAGCTATGACTGAGCCACTATCCTCCAGTCCAGCCAATAGATTGAGTCCTTATCTCTTTTTTTTTTTTTGCACAGTTTTGGCTGGGGCTGGGTTTGAACCCGCCATCTCTGGCATATGGGGTCAGCACACTACTCCTTTGAGCCACAGGCGCTGTCCAGAGTCCTTATCTCAAAAACAAACAAACAGAAAAGATTTTCATTCTTTTACTAAGTGTTTTTGTAAAATATAGTTATTTTTTTATAAAAATATTTATGTTAACTTGTAACGGCTTTTAATTTTTTTCTTTTTTTTTGAGACAGAGTCTCATTTTGTCACCCTCAGTAGAGTGCCATGGTGTCATAGCTTAGAGCAACCTCAAACTCTTGGGCTCAAGTGATCCTTATGCCTCAGCCTCCCCAGTAGCTGGGACTATAGGCACCTGCTGCACTACCCAGCTAATTTTTAGAGACAGGGTCTCGCTTTGGCTCAGGCTGGTCTTGAAATCCTGAACTCAAGCAATCCACCCGCCTCAGCCTCCCAGGGTGCTAGGATTACAGGTGTGAACCACTGTGTCTGGCCTTAATTACCATTTTATTTTTTATTTTTTTCTTAATTACAATTTTTAAATGAATAAAATAAATGTAAATTTTCTCAGTTTTAATTTCTAATTTCTGATGGTAAATATCAATATTTATAATCCACATAAACAGAACCTTTGGGGATCTTTAATAATTTTTAGAGGGTAAGTTAGGGCCACTTTTCCCTTAGGAACAGGGAGTCCTTTTAGGCATCCACCCTATCTTTCAGACTCTCTCCCTTTTCCATTATCATCTCTGTCTGCTATGTGTTCCTTGTCTTCAGATTAAGAATATCTAAAGCCCTCTTCTATTTTCCAAGCCACAGTCCTTTATCTTTCTCAATTTAACTTTTGTTTACTGTCTATGAACTCTCTTTCATCTCAATTATTTTCTGGTTTCCCAACAATCTTTTCTTTTCTTCTACACCTGTTCTTTTCTTCTGTAATATCTCTTTCTTTTTCTTTTTTTTTTTTTTTGAGGCAGAGTCTCACTTTGTTGCCCTCTGTAGAGTGCTATGGCGTCATAGCTCACAGCAACCTCAAACTCTTGGACTCAAGTGATTCTCTTGCCTCAGCCTCCTGAGTAGCTGGGACTATAGTACCCGCCACAACACCTAGCTATTTTTTGAGACAGGGGTCTCGCTCTGGCTCAGGCTGATCTAGAACCATGAGCTCAGGCAATCTATCTGCCTCAGCCTGCCAAGTGCAAGGATTACAGGTGTGAGTCACTGCGGCTGGCTTTCTTTCTTTTTCTTGTCATTTTTTTTGTTTGTTTGTTTAGAGACAGAGTCTCACTTTGTTGCCCTCTGTAGAGTGTGAGGTCACAGCTCACAGCAACCTCCAGGTCTTGGGCTTAGGTGATTCTCTTGCCTCAGCCTCTCGAGTAGCTGGGACTACAGGCACACGCCACAACGCCTGCCTATTTTTTTGTTGTTATTGCAGTTTAGTTGGGATCAGGTTTGAACCCGCCACTCTCAGTATATGGGGCCGGCGCCCTACTCACTGAGCCACAGGCGCTGCCCTTTCTTGTCGGTTTTTAACTCCCTCAAGTTATTTGCCCTTTTGCAAATCTGTTCTTTGTCATTCTAACACTTGTACTTCCCCTTATTTCTGATAGTTATACTTGATTCTGTTCTTCATTCATTTACTTAACAAATTAAGCACATACCTTATATGCCATCCCCTTTGCTTGGCACTGGAGATACAAAAACAAAATAGACCTGATCTCTGCCATCCTACAGTTTACTTTAATTAATTAATTAATTTATTTATTTGTTTATTTTTGAGACAGAGTCTTACTTTGTCACCCTCGGTAGAGTGTCCTGGCATCATAGCTCATAGCAACCTTACACTCTCAATATTTCATCCATGGATATGGATGGGCTCAAGTGATTCTCTTGCCTCAGCCTCCGAGTAGCTGGGACTAATAGGCGCCTGCTACAATGCCCAGTTATTTTTTAGAGACAATGTCTTTTTTTCTTTTCTTTTTCTTGAGACAGAGCCTCAAGCTGTCACCTGAGTAGAGTGCTGTAGCATCACAGCTCACTGCAACCTCCAACTCCTGGGCTCTAGCGATTCTCCTGCGTCTGCCTCCTAAGTAGCTGGGATTACAGGCACCTGCCCCAACACCTGGCTATTTTTTTTTTTTTTTCTTTTTTTGGTTGCAGCCATTATTGTTGTTTGGTGGGCCTGGGCTGGATTCGAACCCACCAGCTCAGGTGTATGTGGCTGGCACCTTAGTTGCTCGAGCCACAGGTGCCAAGCCATAGAGACAATGTCTTGCTCTTCCTCCAGCTGGTCTCGAACCCATGAACTCAGGAAATTCGCCCACTTTGGCCTCCCAGAGTGCTAGGATTACAGGCATGAGCCACTGCACCTGGCTTCTTTCTACGGTTTATAGGCTACTCATAATGGTCATTTTGGAAAAAACTGGGGATAGTGTATAATGTAATTTGTCCAGGGTCTTACTTTATCCCCACTGGGGTAGCCTTGGGAAGATTGTGGGAAATCAGTGATAGTAGCAGCACCAAAAGCCATTTAGCACTTGTCTACTGTGTTGGTATTTACTTACATTATCTCATTTAGTTCTCATAGGAACTCTGCAGTGTATTTTTAGCCTCATTCTACAGACGGAAAAACTAAAACTCAAAGAAGATAAGTAACTTGCCTGTGATCATATAGCTAGAAGGTATTGGCAGCAAGATTTCCTCTTTCTCTTCATTCCTATCAGCCAAGAAGGGAAAGTACCTTGGTCAAGAGGTGATGTAGGAGGAGAAGCTCCAGAACAGCTGTTTGTATAGAAAGAGTATATGAAGCTAGAAATAGCCTGTCACAGCTGAGCTGGGCTGCCACCTAGGGATTTTGCCCCAAGACCTTTATTGCCTGTGAGGTGGGAACTGGAAGCTGTATCTCATTGGAATGCCTATCTGGGTAGAGAAACTGGCCCAGGAGGTATCTAGGTTTTTGCCTAGTGTTGCTAAAGAATTACCCAAGGTGTATCTGGTAATGGCAGGAGTAACACATGCCAGAGAATCCTCTAACCTGTCTATCATTCCTTTTGGCAGAATGACGTCAGAATCAAGTTTGAGCACAACGGGGAAAGGCGGTAAGTCTACCTTCTAATCAGTGCTTGTGTTTATGTGTGCTAAAGTTCTTAGAAAGCATTGAGCTCATGGAAGCTATTTTCCCATTGTGATCCTTGTGGGGCCACTGGCTGGGTAATAGAGTAGACTGGGCATAAAGGGGAAAGTTTCACTTTTGTGTTGGCCTACCAATTGAACCCTGTTTCTGGTGTTAGAATCAAAGACATTTCAGCTGCTAATGTTTTACTGTTCTGTTGTTTCAGTATTATGAGGTCTGCTATTTTGCTAGGAAGTAACGATTCTAACTCTACATAGAGTCATGGTTTCCTGACACACTGACACTGTGCCACCTGTGGGCATTAGAGGGCAGGATTCTCCTGTGACATGATACCATTTCTATCCCCAGTAAAGTAGCCCTGGCTTTGTTGACCTGAGGATCCAGGAGGGTGAATTGGAAGCTTCCTCCTAATGTCTCTAAGTCCTGGGAAGCTGCACCAAGTCCATCAGTTGTGAAAAATTTTATATTCTTTAAGGACATAGAAAGAGGGAGTTTTTTAATCTGTGTTGTGAATTTTATCTCATTAGGGAAGTGAAAATAATGTTACAAAACTCTTTTGTTCTTTTCTCCATTGTCAGTATTTTAGTTATTATTGTTTGTGGGAAGCCAGGGTAGAAGTTCTGAGAGAAAAACATACACACTCTGGTCATGGGATATTTGGGACCCTGTGCGTGTGTGTATGTGTGGCACATGTACACGTGAGCGTGCCTTTTAATATTTCATGCTCTTTGCCTTTCTTTCCCTTTGATATATCCCTCCTTTTTCCTTTGCCTTGAGCATTTAGAGAGTTGAAGAGTACACCCATGTGGCTCATGCCTGTAATCCTAGCACTCTTACAGGCTGAGGTGGGTGGATTTCTTGAGCTCAGGAGTTTGAAACCAGCCTGAGCCAGAGCAAGACCCTATCTCTAAAAATAGGGGGGCATTGTGGCAGGTGCCTATAGGCCCAGCTACTTGGGAGGCTGAGGCAAGAGGATCACTTGAGCCCAAGAGTTTGAGGCTGCTCTGAGCTATGATGCCGTGGCACTCTATTGCAGGTGACAAAATAAGACTGTCTCAAAAAAAAAAAAAGGAAAGAAAGAAAGAAAAAAGGAAGTCTCATCACAGCATCTTCGTACTTCTAAACATTCTTAGTTCTGGTAGTTCTGTGTAATTAGTAACATTCAGCCTACTTTGAAGGTAGCTCTAGAGAAGATCTATGGGTACTGTTTGTCAAAGAGACACATTCACAAGCCTGCAGGGTTGTCAGAGGCTGCCCAGTGGAAGTTTTGTGGAAAGTGTGGTCTGCAGTCAGAGTCCTGGTGCTTCCATGTGAGTTCTAGGGCTGTTCCAGGTCTAGAAGGAGAAAGGTCGTCTGAGTTCTGTCTCCAGCTACTCCATCTGTATTCCGCCAGTAGCAGTGAAGTTAAATTGTCACTTCATTGTTGCTGTTTTTCACACTTTCTGACCTGACCGGGTTTGGGAAAAATGGCCAATCTCAGGGCAGCAGAGAGTTTTCAGAAGCAGATATGAAATCAAAAGCTTGATTGTGTTGGAGCCTAATTATGCAGTTAAACTCTCCTGAATTCCCTGTTCCCAAAGTGGTATGCAGTTACGGTAGTGGACTTACACTGAGAAAGTGTATGTGTTTGGTTTCAGAGAAGCTGCCAAATTGAAACCACAGATATTTAAGGTGGTCAGACAGGAATGGCCTCTGAAGCCCTGAGCAGCAGAATGTTGGTATCAAGATTTTAAAAACTGTGCATTCTTTTTATGAAGCTGTTTTCAGGAGCCATGATATTTCACCATGTACTATATGTGGAATTGAGGGCTTTATAAAGTTGATACAGAGAAGCTAACAGAGTTACCACTTTGTGCCAGATAGCTCTAGTTTCTTGTATTTCATGTCTTAGGATTTTGTAGAAAATGTTATTGTGGGGTTTAGTTATTTATCTAAATGTAGGCCCCTAGAGAATTAGAATTTATAGAAAAGAGGAAAGAAGTAGTGACTTTGCCCATTCATCCATGATAGGTATTCATTCTAGTGGGCTGGCTTTCCCCTTTGTTTTGAAAGAGTGGGGACCAAACCCTTGACCTTCCTCCTTCTTAGCCTAGGAGTGTAGAGGAGGAGGGTTGTAGATTAGGATCTACTTTCCATTTGAAAACCTTAATGGCAGGCCACTGATAGGAGTGGTTGTCCTGGTGTTAGACCTCCTCTTGAAGAACGCACCTATAAATGCCTGTTATTCAATGTGATGGCAGCAGCTTCTAGCTTGCCTATTCTGGTGGTCCTGATTTCTAATTCTGACCAGGCTTTCAGGCTTTCACTAGGCCTAATACAGGAGGATTTATCTCTGAGTGTGATCCTTCTTTAATAGTGTGCTAGGGATATCTGAGTGAACTTCCGGTATTTTTTCCAGAAAGGCTGACCCCTTTTGAACTGTTTTTGAGGTCTTGAAGAAGTAGCTATGATTTGCTATTAACAATTAATGGAGGCTCGGCACCTGTAGCACAGTGGTTACGGAGCCAGCCATATGCATTGAGACTGGTGGGTGCGAACCTGGCCCAGGCTAGCTAAACAACAATGACAAAAAAGGTAGCCGGGCATTGTGGCAGGCACCTGTGGTCTTAGCTACTTGGGAGGCTGAGGCAAGAGAATCGCTTAAGTCCAAGAGTTTGAGGTTGCTATGAGCTGTGACGCCATGGCACTCTACCGAGGGCGACATAATGAGACTCTGTTTCAAAAAATAAACAATCAAAAAAGAATTAATGGAAAGCCTTTTCTTCAAAAGGCTCCAGAGGCTGAGCATGTTGGTCTACACCTATAGTCCCAGTTGCTTACAAGGCTGAGGCAGGAGGATCACTTGCACCTAGGAGTTCAAAGCCGCAGTAAGCTATGATTGTACTATTGTACTCCAGTCTGTGTGACAGAGTGAGACTCTGTCTCTAAAAAAACAAAAAGACTCTAAATATCTAGATAATGCATCTAGATAGTACTTAACAGTTAATTTGTGAGAAAAAAATAAAAGATTTACAGTATGAATAGATTTTCTAGTAGAGACAATTCAGTTGGCAAATTTGGCAAATTAATTACCCAAAATGGGAGGTGGTGATGAGCAAAAGAAAAAAGACGGAAAGCTGGGCATGATGGCTCAGGCCTGTAATCCTAGCACTCTGGAAAGCCTGGGTGGGTGGATCACTTGAACCCAGGAGTTCAAGACCAGCCTGAGCAAAAGAAAGAGACCTCTGTCTCTACTAAAAATAGAAAAAAAATTAGCTGGGCATCGTGGAAGGCTTTAGTTTCAGCAGCTTGGGAAGCTGAGGCATGAGGATTTCTTGAACCCAAAAGTTTAAGGTTGCTGTGAGCTATTATGATGCCAGGGCAACAGAGTAAGACTCTGTCTCAAAAAAAAAAAAAAAGCAAAAAAAAAGAAGAAGAAATGAGGGGCGGTGCCTGTGGCTCAGCGGGTAGGGCGCTGGCTCCATATACTAGGGTGGTGGGTTCAAACCGGGCCACAGCCAAACTGCAACAAAAAATAGGCATTGTGGTGGGAGCCCATAGTCCCAGCTACCCAGGAGGATCAGGCAAGAGAATCACTTAAGCCCAGGAGGTGGAGGTTGCTGTGAGCTGTGATGCCACAACACTCTACCCAGGGTGATAAAGTGAGATGCTGTCTCTAAAAAAGAAAAAAATGGAGAAATTATCTTCCTGAGATGTTAGGTTTTTGCATGAAGGATGGATTATGGTTTATAGTAATATCATATTAACATTGTCCAGTAGTACTTTCTACTGTAATAGAAACGTTCTATGTGGGCGGTGCCCATGGCTCAGTGGGTAGGGTGCCAGCCCTATATACCTTGGGTGGTGGGTTCGAACCTGACCCTGGCCAAACTGCAGCAACAACAACAAAAATAGCTGGGAATTGTGGTGGGCGCCTGTAGTCCCAACTACTCAGGAGACTGAGGCAAGAGAATCGCCTAAGCCCAGGAGTTGGAGGTTGCTGTGAGCTGTGACACTACGGCACTCTACTGAGGGTGATAAGGTGAGATGGTGTGTCAAAAAAAGAAAGAAAGAAATGTTCCATGTGGTCTAATACAATAGCCACTAGCCACCGTGAGCACTTGAAATGTGGTTGGTGAGACTTGAGGAACCAATTTTTAATTTAATTCAGTTAAAGTTAAATAGCCACAAGTGGCTGCTGGCCGCTGTATTGAATAGTGCAGTTCTAGATGATGAAAGCTTTTTTTGCTGTTCACTGATTTGAGCCAAAATGACACAGAAGAGCATTAAAGAAACCATCTGGTCAGATTTTATTAAAACCCAGTGAATTAGAATCCCTCTTTCCTGTGGTTTTTTTGCTTCTTCCTCTGGTTATCCCACTTCCTACTTCGGGGGAGCAGGGAAGATAGAACCACACAGGGCTTCCTCTCAGCATGGAGGAGGACAAGTGATACAGAGGCCCATGGCTGAGTCTTGCCATTCTACCATACTGCTAAGTCTGATTTCATCCTGCTAAGATGAAAGTTGTTCAATATGCATTTTCCTAATCACATTGAACATCTCACCAGGTTTATTAGCCATTTATAACCTTCTGTGACTTTTCTCATCTTTTGCCTATTTTTTTTTTGTTTGTTTGTAGAGACAGAGTCTCACTGTACTGCCCTCGGGTAGAGTGCCATGATGTCACTGGCTCACAGCAACCTGTAACTCTTGGGCTTAAGCTATTCTCTTGCCTCAGCCTCCCGAGCAGCTGGGACTACAGGCGCCCGCCACAACACCCGGCTATTTTTTTGTTGCAGTTTGGCGGGGCTGGGTTTGAACCCACCACCCTCGGCATATGGGGCTGGCGCCCTGCTCACTGAGCCACAGGCACCACCCTTGCCTATTTTTTTTATTAGGGTTATCTTTTGCTTTTTGATTTTGTGCAAGTATTTTCTCCAAGTTTGATTTTTTTTTTAACTTTGTTGATGGTTTATTTTGCTATCAAAAGTTTAAATTTTTGTTGTCAAATGTGTCTTCCTTTTGTCTTCTGTATTTTATGTTATGCTTAAGATGACCTTCCCTGTACCCAAGATTTTTAAAAATTAAATATTTTCTTTTATGAATGCACATGTGTGTGAATGTGTGAGTTTCTTTTGATGTTGTTTTGTCTCATTTGTCTCTTTGCTTATTTGTGTTTTGGACATTTAATTTTTAGAGTATTGGGTCGAACCTGTATTGCTGCTTTTGTATATCAGAAATGATTGACCATCAACAGTTTCACATAGTTCAACCTAGCACATTCATTAAAACTTTTTTTTTTTTTTTTTTTTGAGACAGAGTGTGACTATGTTGCCCTGGGTAGAGTGCGGTGATATCACAGCTCACAGCAACCTCAAACTCTTGGGCTTAAGTGATTCTCTTGTTTCAGCCTTCCAAGTAGCTGGGACTACTGGTGCCCACCACAACGCCTGGCCATTTTTGGTTGCAGTTGTCATTGTTGTTTAGCAGGCCCAGGTTGGGCTCCAACCTACTAGCCTTAGTGTATGTGGCTGGTGCGTTACTCACTGAGCTACGGGCACCGAGTCATTAAAACTTTTTATTATGAAAATTTCAACCACATACAAACAGAGAATTACACTGAACCCCAGCTTCAACAGTATCAACTTTTTTTTTGCCAGTCTTGTTTCATCTAATCCCCAATTTTTAATTTTATGGAGTATCTAATAACCAATCACATTTTAATACCTTTTTGGACAGTTCTTTGAACTGACCTAATGAGTATCTCCAGAAAGGATTTAATACCAATACTACTTACATGACTAGATGTGTCACTGGTTAAGAAAACTGATCAGGGATATCACCACCTTAAGGGGAATTCCTATGACTCCGTGGTAGGGAAATCTTAATTCTGAAGATAATCAGTATTGAGATTTCTTTGATGTTTGAAAAATGAACAATGGAGACCTTTCAAGTCCTGGAGTTGAATATCTTAGGGATTGAGACCATGTTTTTAGGACTGCTGTTCTAGTCTTTAGGTTTTCTAGCTTGTTTCGTAACAAGAGTATTTGGTAATGGGTGAAAGATTTATGGGATGTCCAACCTGTGGTGCAGGCTGCATACACATTATTTGAGGACTGTTTTGCCAGATATTGCAAAAAGTATACACACACCTTTTCTTTTGGTCATCAGCTATCATTAGTGTTTGTGTATTTAATGAGTGGCCCAAGACAACTTTTATTTTTCCAATATGCAGCAGAAAAGAAAAATGGTTGGACACCTCTGATCAATCTAGAGAGAAATCAGTATGTAACAGAATTTGGAAGATAATTTTTAAATCCAGTGGCCTGTTATGATACTATCATTGGCAACTTTTTTGCTGAACTAATAGTTGGGATTGAGCAATGGTTGCGGGTGCTCAATATGAGAGCACTTCAGGTTGAGAAATGCTCAGAAGAAGGGTGAAAAGGTAAAGGTAGATAAGAAAGAAAAAGAATAGAGAGAAAGACAAACTGAGTGAAAGCAAAAAGGGTATCTATGCTGAGAAAAAAGGGAGCATGTACTCAGGCCATAACTTTCTAAACTCTGCATTTTAAATATGAAATTAACCAACTATTCTGTTCCTTTCCAGAATTATAGCATTCACCCGGCCTGTGAGATATGAAGATGTGGAGCACAAGGTGACAACAGTATTTGGGCAACCTCTTGATCTACATTATATGAACAACGAGGTGAGAAGGTAGACGGATGGGGCAGGAACAAGGGGGATACATGCTTTTCTTCTCTCTGTTTAACTGAGTCTTTTCAGTTTGTTCCTTTGATGATGTCTTCAGGTTTTCATTTTCTAAAGCCCTTTTTCTTATGAATTCTAAACATGCTGGGATTTCTGTTATTTATTACATGAGAAGTTACATAGCTATTTCCATTCTCCTTCCTCATTCAGGCAGGTAGCTCTAATGTTTCAAGGTGGAATCACATGTAATACCAGGGTTAGGTGTTTCCTTTACATTTTTTTTTTTTGTAGAGACAGAGTCTCACTGTACCGCCCTCGGGTAGAGTGCCCTGGCGTCACACGGCTCACAGCAACCTCTAACTCTTGGGCTTACGCAATTCTCTTGCCTCAGCCTCCCGAGCAGCTGGGACTACAGGCGCCCGCCACAACGCCCAGCTATTTTTTTGTTGCAGTTTGGCCGGGGCCGGGTTTGAACCCGCCACCCTCGGCATATGGGGCCGGCGCCCTACTCACTGAGCCACAGGCGCCGCCCTCCTTTACTTTTTGTAGGGATATCTTTTTTTTTTTTTTCTTCCAACATAGCCTTAGTAGGAAGCAGAGGGTTCAGCAGGGGATAGAGAGGTATGTAAAACAGATGAGTAAATCTTCTATTATAGTCATGAATGCTGGATTCCCCTCTCTGAGTTTAACTCCTAATTAGAGCTTATTTATTTCAAAAGTTAGCACCTTCTCCAATGATTTCTTTAACTCCACCCCCCCCCCCCCGCCCCACTCTACCCCAATAGTTCTTGTTTATTCCTACTTTGAAAATCACCCGGAAAAGAATTCTTTTGAAATATCAATTACTCAGCTGCTTTCTCTGCTTCAAGAAATTACTAAGACTACACTCAGTGTAGGCTTGTGCTTTGTGTTAGTTTTAAAGGCAATGTATATTTATGCAGAGCAGAGAGTGTGTACCTTGAGAGAATTGAGCTAGGGGTACAAGACAAGAAAGGTGGGCAGCATCATGGCTCTTTGAGAGTCAGACCCTTACTGTGTAGTTTTATTTTATTTGATGAAGAGTTAGAATTTTCATTCATAGTTTAGGATTGAAATCTGCAGGTGGCTAGGTGTCCATAGCTCAGTGGTTAGGGCACCAGCCACATACACTGGGGCTATAGGGTTCAAACCCAGCCTAGGCCAGTTAAACAACAACGACAACTGCAACAAAAAAACAGCCGGGCGCTGTGGCAGGTGCCTGCAGTCCCAGCTATTAGGGAGGCTGAGGCAAGAGAATCGCTTGAGCCCAAGAGTTTGAGGTTGCTGTAAGCTGTGATACCATGGCACTCTACCAAGAGCAACATAGTGAGACTCTGTCTCAAAAAAAAAAAAAAAGAATTCCAGATGTCCCTAAATCCATTTTTAAACTCTTTTGCCAAAAAAAGACTGCCTAGAATATTAGAAATTACCTTATTTGAAGCTTTATGCAGATATTCTAAAGCCAATTATAAATAATTATTTTAATTATTTTAGATCATATATGTCTTTCCATATACTACTAATATTAGTGATCAGAAGTGGACTAGTTGACATTTTATTAATTTAAAATCCTTCCTCAGTAGAGTGCCATGGCGACACAGCTCACAGCAACCTCAAACTCTTGGGTTTAAGCCATTCTCTTGCCTCAGCCTCAGGCACCTGCCACAGTGCCCGGCTGTTTTTTTGTTGCAGTTGTTGTTGTTTTAGCTGGCCCAGGCAGGTTTGAACTTGCCAGCCTCTGTGTATGTGGCCGGTGCCCTACCCATTGAGCTACGGACACTGCCCCATTTTGTTTATATTTTGTAATAATAGTTTTACTGAGGTATAATTTCCCTACCATAAAATTAACCCCTTTAAAGTATAAAATTTAGTGGTTTTTAGTATATTCACAGATTTGTGCAACCAACACCACTATTTTCAGGACATTTTCATCGTCCTATAGAGACTCTGTGCCCATTAGTAGTCACTCTTCATTCTCCCCTCTCCCCAGCTCCAGGCAACCATTTATCTACTTTCTTTCTCTTTGGATTTGCCTGTTCTGAACATTTCATGTAAATGGAAGAATGTGCCCTGTGTCCGGGTCTTTTTCATTAAGTATATGTTTTCAAGGATCATTTATGTTGTAGCATGGACATTTGAAATGTTTTCACTTTTTAGCAATTATGAATAATGCATTTGTTTACCAGTTTTTTTTAATTAAATCATAGCTATGTACATTAATGCAATCATGGGGTACAATGTGCTGGTTTTATATATAATTTGAAATGTTTTCATCAAACTGGTTAACATAGCCTTCATGGCATTTTCTTAGTTATTGTGTTAAGACAGTTTTTTTTTTTTTTTTTGTAGAGACTGGGTCTCACTGTACCGCCCTCAGGTAGAGGGCCATGACGTCACACGGCTCACAGCAACCTCTAACTCTTGGGCTTATGTGATTCTCTTGCCTCAGCATCCCAAGCAGCTGGGACTACAGGTGCCCGCTACAACACCCGGCTATTTTTATTTTTGTTGCAGTTTGGCTGGGGCTGGGTTTGAACCCACCACCCTCGGCAATGGGGCCGGTGCCCTACTCACTGAGCCACAGGCGCTGCCCGTGTTAAGATAGTTTTTATATGAACATATGCTTTCAGTTTGTAAGGTATCTAGTAGGAGTAGACTTACTGAGTCCTATGATAAATTGGTTTAACTTTTTCAGGAACTTTTCTATAATGGTTACACCATTTTACAGTGCCACTAGCAATGTGTGAAGGTTGCAGTTTCTCCAGTATCCTTGCCAAAACTTATTATTTCCTTTTTCTTCTTTTTTTTTTTCTGACTAGCCATCCTATTAGGTATAAAATAGTATGTCACTGTGGGTTTGATACGCATTTCCCTAATGACTAATTATGTCAAGCATCTTTTCATGTGTTTATTGGCCATTTATAGATCTTCTCTGGGCAAATGTCTATTCAAATCCTTTGCTCATTTAAAATAGTAGGTTCTTTTTTATTGTTGAATTGTAAGAGTTCTTTATAATTCTGTGTATTAGATGCTTATCTTACATTTGCAAAATTGTGGCGTGGTTATTGAAAGTTAATACTTAATGAACCATTTCTCTACATCCGCTCCCTACTGTTCTTATTTATTCTTACTTTGAATGCCACCTTAGGAAGGAATTCTTTTGCATTATGATATGATTAGCAGAACATTTTCCCATTCTATAAATAGTTTTGAGATTTTATTTTAAATACTGGTTTTACTATTTGTTTTTTCATAAATTTGCATTTAGAGTTCTTATCTCCGGCTTGGTGCCTGTAGCACAGTGGTTACAGTGCCAGCCACATGCACCGAGGCTGGCGGGTTCAAAACCTGGCCTGGGCCAGCTAAACAACAATGACAACTGCAACAAAAAATAGGGGGGCATTGTGGCAGGCGCCTGTAATCCCAGCTACTTGGGAGGCTGAGGCAAGAGAATCGCTTAAGTCCAAGAGTTTGAGGTTGCTGTGAGCTGTGACGCCACGGCACTCTACCGAGGGCGACACAGTGAGACTCTGTCTCAAAACATGAAATAAAATAAAATAAAAATAATAAAGGGTCAGTGTTGGGCGGTGCCTGTGGCTCAGTCAGTAAGGCACCGGCCCCATATACCGAGGGTGGCGGGTTCAAACCCGGCCCTGGCCAAACTGCAACCAAAAAATAGCTGGGCGTTGTGGCAGGCGCCTGTAGTCCCAGCTGCTCGGGAGGGTGAGGCAAGAGAATCGCTTAAGCCCAGGAATTGGAGGTTGCTGTGAGCTGTGTGAGGCCACGGCACTCTACCGAGGGCCATAAAGTGAGACTCTGTCTCTACAAAAAAAATAAATAAATAAAAAATAAAGGGTCAGTGCTCTAGCACAGTGGTTATGGCACTGACCACATACACTGAGGCTAGCAGGTTCGAACCCAGCCTGGGCCAGCTAAACAACAATGACAACTGTAACAAAAAATATCTGGGTGTTGTGGTGGGTGCCTGTGGTCCCAGCTACTGAGAGCGATAGCTTGAGACACTGTCTCAAAAATAATAATAATAATAATAATTGTATTTATTATTGTATTTATTATAAACTGGGAACAATAAATTAATTGGACATTGCTTGATTTTGTTTGCCATACACATATAACATCTGACATTGGCTATGTCCAAGGCACAGCATACTTTCACATCTTTTAATACTGAATACTTATAATAATATCCTCTGCTTTTTTTTTTTGGTGGTTTTTGGCCAGGGCTGGGTTTGATCCCGCCACTTCCGGCATATGGGTCTGGCGCCCTACCCCTTTGAGCCACAGGCGCCGCCCAACATCCTCTGCTTTTAACAGTAAGATAGTTTTTTTTTTTGTAGAGACAGAGTCTCACTTTATGGCCCTGCGTAGAGTGCCGTGGCCTCACACAGCTCACAGCAACCTCCAACTCCTGGGCTTAAGCGATTCTCTTGCCTCAGCCTCCCGAGTAGCTGGGACTACAGGCGCCTGCCACAACGCCCGGCTATTTTTTGGTTGCAGTTTGGCCGGGGCCGGGTTTGAACCCGCCACCCTCGGTATATGGGGCCGGCACCTTACCAACTGAGCCACAGGCGCCGCCTGTAAGATGGTTTTTTTCATTTTAGATTAATCTGAGGGTATAAACAATTAGATTGCAGTGTTTGCATTCGTTAGGTAAAGGCTCCCTATTACTTGTGTCTCACACCCAGGAGCTGTGCCATATATCCTTACATTGTGTCTACTGGGTGGGAGCACACCAAAAGTGAGTAAGATTTAAAAATACCATCAAGGACTTTCTCTTTAGTAGAGTGAAAACAGAGGAGATAGTTTTCAGGTTCTAGTCCTTGGCTTTGGCCTTAAACACAAAGATATTAAACTCTGCTATGTGGTCCAAATTTGTGTTCTTATTTGAGTAACAGTTTTCTTTGTTTTTGTTGTTGTTGTTGTTTATTTGTTTGTTTTTTGCTTTTTGACACAGAGTCTTACTCTGTCACCCTGGGTAGAGTACCATGGTATCATCATAGCTCACAGCAACCTCAGTCTCTTGGGCTGTGATTCTCTTTCCTCAGCCTCCCAACTAGCTGGGACTACGGGCACCCACAACAGTGCCTGGCTATTTTTAGGAGGGAACCTCACTTTTGCTCAGACTGGTCTCAAACCTGTAAACTCAGGCATTCTATCCGCCTCAGCCTCCCAGAGTGCTAGGATTATAGGTGTGAGCTACCACTCCCAGCCTGGAGTAAAGGATATTTTTAAAGAGGAAGCTCTTCTCAGAAAATATCTCGAAACAGAGTATTAAGATCTGCTGCAGAATAGATGAACTCAAAAATTTTAAGCTAAGTGAAAGAAGCTAGATGCAAAAGACTATGAATATTTATGAACTGAATTGAATATGTATGATTCTATTTATGTGAAATGTTCAGAAAAGGCAAATCTATAGAAGGAGAAAGTAGGCTAGTGGTTGCCTGGGGCTGGATGTGAAAAGGGGGAGTGTATAAATGGGCACAAGAGATCCTTTTGGAGTGATGGAAATGTTTTAAAATTGGATGGTGGTGATGGTTGCACAACTGTATAGCGTTACTAGAAATTATTGAATTGTAGACTTAGAGTACAAAAATCTCTATGGTTTTAGCTAAATCTTTTTAGACCCCATATTATCTGGTGAGATTGTTTTCCTTCAAACTTATTTTTATATTTTGTTTTTGCAAACTGAAGCACCGATGCTTACATTATACTCCTGTATGATTTTCTTTTTTTGTGTTTTGTGTCACAGCTCTCCATCTTGCTGAAAAACCAAGATGACCTTGATAAAGCAATTGACATTTTGGATAGAAGCTCAAACATGAAAAGCCTTAGGATATTGCTGCTGTCCCAGGACAGAAACCATGTAAGTTGCCCCTTTCGTGGCCTGACAGCTGAAGATATATCTTGCTTATACCTTCAAGAACTTGCCTTGTCTCCCTGAGGCAACTGAGTGTTTATGTTGCAACTAAAGGTTATTTGGTTTACAGTATGGAAGGAAGAAAAATACTTTATGATAAAGGAAAATGTTCTTTTTCTCTATATTTATGTATTTTAAATTAGATTTGGGCTCTAGCAGGAGAGAGTTGATTAATGTTGGGGGAGCAGGGTATGAGGCATAATGCTTTATAAACCCAACTCCCAGAACTCCTCAGCAGCCTTACCTTTCCCTTGGGACACATATAAGAAAAAACTTTTCCTTCTCTTCTCTTCCATGGGCCTGGTAACTTACCAGCTGCTGCTTTACTTTATGGGAGCCAGTATACAGGGGCCATCAAAAGTGGGGAATTAAAAAAAAAAATGTAAAAGGCCAGCTACAGTAGCTCACACCTGTAGTCTTACCACTTTAGGAGGCCAAGGTGGGATGATCGATTTGAGGCTAGGAGTTGGAGCCTAGCCTGGGCAACAACAACGTAGCAAGATCCCATCTCTAAACAAGCAAACAAACAAGCAGAAGTGGGAAATTATCCCCTATGCAGTTTCCTTTCCTGAAGAATCCTTAGAGGGCCTACATTTTACAAGAATGTTTGCAGTTTATATCTATCTTCCAGTTACCAATTCCTCTACCAATTTTCTTCAGATGCATGTTTTTGAAGGTTTCTTGGCCTGTTTTCCTCTCCTTATGGCTGTGGACAGCTGACATGGGTGCATGAGGACTTTATCAGAACAGAGTCTAGGTGGAATTGTGCTCATGCTGAACATTTATTTTCTAAAGAGACATATAGGGTTGAGTTGTCCTATTGATTAAGGAGAGGCATAGGGAATGTAGCTAGGAATAAAGAAGACATTTTCTATTATGGTAGTCTCCCCTTATCAGAGGGGGATACATTTTAAAAACCCGAGTAGATATCTGAAACTGGATAATACTGAACCCATTTGTCATTAATTGGAAAATGTTTCTGTTCATGTCTTCCACTACAAATTTAATGCCTTTTCCATCTTAACTAAGCACTTATCACACATTGAGGCTGTAACTCTTGTGGTTTGAGGAGTGACAGCAAGAGTAGCACAGAATTCCTTTCTCTTTTTTACAATTTCATGGATAGAAGATTTGTTTTTAATGTAGATCTTGGCAACTTCAGCATACGATTTTTTTCTTTCTTTTTGAAATTGAAAATTTTTACCTTTTCACTTAAAGGTAGCACTTTATAGCTTCTCTTTGGCATCTTGAATACATGTACTGGGTTACTGTGACAGTTACTGGTTACAGACAGTGACAATCTGGTAACTGTGATGGCTACTAAGTGACTAATGGTTGATAGTATAGATAGCATGGATCTGCTGGCAAAGGAGGATTCCCAAGCAGGATGAAGCAGGATGGTGTTAAATTTCATCATGCTACTCAGAACAGTGCTAGATTTAAAACTTAGGGATTATTTATTTCTGGAATATTTCATTGAATATTTTTGGGCTGTAGTTGACCATGGGTAACTGAAACCTCAGAAAGCAAAACCATGGATAAAGGAGGACTGCAGTATTACAGAAGTTCCCTGTGTGTCAGGCGTGGTGGCTCATGCCTGTAATCCTAGCACTTTGGAAGGCCAAGGCAGGTGGGTTGCTTGAGCTCAGGAGTTCAAGACCAGCCTGAGCAAAAACAAGAACCTGTCTCTACTAAAAATAGGAAAAAAAGCTAGCCAGGGATTGTGGTGGATGCCTATGGTCCCAGCTGCTTGGGAGGCTGAGGCAAGAGGATCTCTTGAATCCAAGAATTTGAGGTTGCTGTGAGCTATGATGTCATGTCATTCTACCCAGGGCAACAGAGTAAGACTCTGTCTCAAAGGAAAAAAAAAAATAATAGTAAGTTTATTGTGCATGAGAAGTGGCCTTCTCTTTATTTTTTCCTTTATTTCAGAATATTCCAGGGTTTCAATCATTTTGGTTACATAAATTGCTTTTGTATAGTTTGAGTTAAAGTTTTAAGTCTGCCAATCACTCAGTGCGCATTGTACCCGATAGGTGTATGAATTTATCCATCCTGTCCTCCCCCTTCCCTGTAATAGGTTTTCCAGCCCTTGTGTATTTTCTTCTTCAACCTCAGAGGTACCTATGATTTTTATGTTAGGCCCATTTACATGAGCCCATATTTTTCTATGCTTTGTTTATTCCTCTTATTTCTTTGTTCTTTCTCTTTGACTGACTTATTTAATTCAGAAGTGTTGTCTTTAAGCCCTGAGATCATTTCTTCTGCCTGTGTTAGCCTACTCTTAAGGCTTTCCCTGTGTTTTGTATTTCTTTTTTTAGGCTCAAGTAATCCTCTTGCCTCAGCCTCCTGAGTAGCTGGGACTATAGGTGCCTGCCACAATGCCTGGCTATTTTTTTTTTTTTTTTTTGAGACCGAGTTTCACTTTGTCGCCCTCAGTAGAGTGTGTCACAGCTCACAGCAACCTCAAACTCCTGGGCTTACGCGATTCTCTTGCCTCAGCCTCCCATGTAGCTGGGACTACAGGCACCCACCACAACGCCCAGCTATTTTTTTTGTTGCAGTTGTCGTTGTTGTTTAGCTGGCTTGGGCTGGGTTTGAATCCCCTAGCCTCAATGTATGTGGCTGGTGCCCTGCCAACTTAGCTATGGGTGCCGCCCCATGAGGAAAACTTTTGAGACTACCATTCTGTTCTCCGTTGCTTATAGGATAACTGAGCTAGAAAAGACTCAAGAGTAGACAAAATTTTGCAGGGGTCAGGGTCACTTTTGTATAGGAATAGTGTAAAACACTTAGAACTGTATAGTCAGGAAAGACAGCCTAAACCTATATACAATCACAGTCTTCAAAGAGTGTAGATCAGGGGCGGCGCCTGTGGCTCAGTTGGTAAGGCACCGGCCCCATATACCAAGGGTGGCGGGTTCAAGCCCGGCCCCGGCCAAACTGCAACCAGAAAATAGCCGGGCGTTGTGGCGGGCACCTGTAGTCCCAGCTACTCGGGAGGCTGAGGCAAGAGAATCACTTAAGTCCAGGAGTTGGAGGTTGCTGTGAGCTGTGTGAGGCCACGGCATTCTACTGAAGGCCATAAAGTGAGTCTCTGTCTCTACAAAAAAAAAAAAAAAAAGAGTGTGGATCAGGGGTCCTCAAACTACGGCCCGCAGGCCACATGAGGCAGTGTGAATTGTATTTGTTCCCGTTTTGTTTTTTACTTCAAAATAAGATATGTGCAGTGTGCATAGGAATTTGTTCATAGTTGTTTTTTTAAACTATAGTTCGGCCCTCCAACGGTCTGAGGGACAGTGAATTGGCCCCTTGTTTAAAAAGTTTGAGGACGCCTGGGTACAGTGGCTCATGCCTATGATCCTAGCACTCTAGGAGCCTATGACAGGAGGATTGCTTGAGCCAGGAGTTTGAGGCTGTAGTGAGCTATGATGATGATACTGCATTCTAGGCAGAGTGAGACTCTTGTCTTAAAAAAACAAAGACAACCCAGGAGTATCAATAATAAAAATATAGATTTATCCACTTAATCTTAATTTGGATGAACTTCTTGAATATTGGAGATTATCTTAGAGCAAAGAGGAAATAATTTATATAATATTATAAAATAATTTGATAAATATGGCAACTATTATTCTGAAGTTAACATGCCTTTAAAAGATTTTTCTTTCTTTCACAGATTCACGGATAGTAAGGGTATAAATTTAGCTAAATCACCTTAGATGCCTCTGCGACTATCATAATCATCATGGTCTTCTGTGCAAATATCTCTTGCACCAGAATTAAAACAGCGGACTGATGGCCGGGCAAGGTGGCTCACTCCTGTAATCTTAGCACTCTGGGAGGCCAAAGCAGGTGGATTGCCTGAGCTCCAAAGTTGGAGAACAGCCTGAGCCAGAGTGAGACCTCGTCTCTAATATACAGCTGGGCATTGTGGTGGGTGCCTGTAGTTCCAGCTACTTGGGATGCTGAGGGAAGAGAATCGCTTAAGGTGGCACCAATAGCTCAGTATGTACGGTGCCGGCCACATACACTGAGGCTGGCAGGTTTGAACCCAGCCCAGGGCCAGCTAAAACAACAATGACAACTGCAACAAAAAAATAGCCAGGTGTTCTGGTGGGCTCCTGTAGTCCCAGCTACTTGGGAGGCTGAGACAAGAGAATTGCTTAAGCCCAAGAGTTGAGGTTGCTGTTAGCTGTGACGCCACAGCACTCTATCAAGGGTGACACAGCGAGACTCTGTCTCAAAAAAAAAAAAAAAGAGAGAGAATCGTTTAAGCCCAAGGGTTTGAGGTTGCTGTGACGTGTGATGCACAGCACTCTACCGTGGGCGACAAAGTAAGGTTCTGTCTCAAAAAAAAACAAACAAACAGAGGACTGGACAGGATGCTCTTGGTGATCCAGAGTACCATCTCTTACTTAAGTTCCCGTACTCCAAACGAACATAACCCCTCTCCTTGCCTTTCCCCCAGGCATAGTTGAATCTACTTGTTCCTTTTGTGTCATATCATCAAATCTTTTATTGAGATAAATTGTGGGTAGACTTTTTCTGTTGATCTCCTGTCTTCCAGTTACTGCAAATGTTTATGCACATGGTTCCCTGGCAATTTTTAATAATGTTCGTGTCAGCCGCCACAGCACGTCACTGTCCAGAGTTCTTTAGTGACATTTTTATAGAATGGTCAAACACCACTTTCCAGTTGCATTTGCATTCCAGACTAGCCCTGTCACTATTTACTGCCTCACCCAAGCAAGTCACTCTTAAGTTTCCACAGTGTCGATGGGAGATAGCAGATAACTGCTCTGGACCTCTCAGAGTTGAAAGAATCGGATGTTTTAGAATAGTCTGCTAGCTACACACTCTTCTCCTTCTCTCTACCACGGTCCCTGTTTTTAGGTATAGTCTCACCTTACTGCTCCTTCTCTTTCCCACTTCTGAGTCTTACTCAGTGTTCCCTGAATCCTTGCAACAACTTCATTGTTTATCATACCTTTCCCCATTGTCCTCTTAAATAGAAGTTTTCAAACCTTGGCTGAATATTACAGTCACTTATGGAGATTTTAAAAATATCATTGTTTGGGTCCCCATCCCTAGATATTCTGTTGTACTTGATCCGAGGTATCAGAGGCTCCACAGGCAGTTCTAATGGACATCTAAGGTTCATATCCATTGCTTGCAAATTATGACTCAGCTCTTAGACCTAGCTGTTCAAAGTGTAGCCCATGTAACAGCAGCATTGTCATCACCTGGAAGCTTGTTAGAAATTCAAGCTCTGAGCCCCACCTCCGATTTACCTAATCAGAATCTCACTTTAACAAGATCTCATAATTCATATGTACATTAAAGTGTGAAGAACTCTGCTCTAAGACCTTCATGATTCCCTTCACCTGCTTTCCAAACTCTGGCCACAACTTTGATCTTTTACAAATTTATGCTTGTGCTGGCTGCTAAACTTACTTTCTTGTCCTAGCATTTAGAATTGTTTGATTAATTAATTTGGGAAAGGATCTCACTCTGTCACCTGCGCTAGGGTGCAGTGGCATCATCCATCATAGCTCACTGCAGCCTTAAAGTTCTGGGCTCAAGTGATCGTCCTGCTTCAGCCTCCTAAGTAGCTGGGTCTATACCAGCGGTTCTCAACCTGTGGGTCATGACCCCTTTGGGGGTTGAATGACCCTTTCACAGGGGTCACCTAAATACATCCTGCATATCAGATATTTACATTACAATTCATAACAGTAGCAAAATTACAGTTATGAAATAGCAATGAAAATAATTTCATGTTTGGGGGTCACCACAACATGAGGAACTGTGGGGCGGCGCCTGTGGCTCAGTGAGTAGGGCACCAGCCCCATATGCCGAGGGTGGCGGGTTCAAACCCAGCCCCGGCCAAACTGCAACAAAAAAATAGCCGGGCGTTATGGCGGGCGCCTGTAGTCCCAGCTCCTCGGGAGGCTGAGGCAAGAGAATCGCGTAAGCTCAGGAGTTAGAGGTTGCTGTGAGCCGTGTGACGTCATGACACTCTATCCAAGGGCGGTACAGTGAGACTCTGTCTCTACAAAAAAAAAAAAAACAACAAAACATGAGGAACTGTATTAAAGGATTGTGGCATTAAAAAGGTTGAGAACCACTGGTCTATAGGCACATGCCACTACACCAGCTAATTTTTCTTTTTTTCTTTTTTTTGAGACAAAGTCTCACTTTGTCACCCTCAGTAGAGTGTGTGACGTCATAGCTCACAGCAACCTCAAACTCTTGGGCTTAAGCGATTCTCTTGCCTCAGCCTCAGCCAAGTAGCTGGGACTACAGGCACCTGCCACTATGCCCAGCTATTTTTTTTTTTTTTTTTGTAGTTGTCATTGTTGTTTAGCAGGCCTGGCTAGATTCGAACCCACCAGCCCCAGGGTATGTGGCCAATGCCCTAACCATTGAGCTATGGGCGCTGAGCCAATTTTCTATTTTTTGTAGAGATAGGATCTCACTCTTGATCAGGCTGTTCTCAAAATTTTGGCCTCAAGCAATCTTCTTGCTTTGGCCTCCCAAAGTGTTAGGATAACAGGTGTGAGGCACTGTGCTCAGCCTTTTGCCTTTAGATTTTTTT